>NW_004524582.1:33354311-33374352 GCF_000260255.1 Octodon degus
GCCGCGCCGCCGGGTGAGTAGGGGGGCCGCGGGCCGGGCCGGGCCGGCCTCTCCCTCGCGTGGCACCCGGATCCGGACGAGGGGCCCCGGCCGCCGAGGCCTGCGGGAAAGTTCGCAGTTCGCGGGTCCACGGCTTCCGCCGGATCCGGACTCGGAGCCGCGTTCGCTTGCGGAGCCTGCGGGGCCCGCGCCCGCCTGTGTCCGGCCCGAGGGCAGCGCTGTGCCCCCGCGACCTCCGCCCGCCGGGCCTCCCTGCCATCCTCCTCTCGCTATTTCTCTTTCTCTCTCTCTCTCGCTCTTTTTTTTTTTTTTTTTTTTTTTTGCAGAACCAAGGATTGCACTCGGGCCTTTGCAAAAATCCTTTTTTTAATCATTCATTCATTTATCTATAAATTCCTTTTTTTGCTCTTTTTTTTTTTTTTTTTTTTTTTTTTGGACAAATCGGACTAATTGTGACAAAACGCTGGTTATCTCTGGAAAAACAATTAAATCCCTTCGATTACAGTTAAGGGGAAATGTGCTTAGCGGCGGAAAGCGGCCGGTAATGGGGCGGCCCGCGCCCCCGGTCCGGTCGATATCCCATTACGGCGCATGCATATCTCTTTCAAGCACCTTGCAAACTCCCCCCGAACATCTAAATTATAGGGTCAAAATTCGGATAATTACTCGATTAAAACCTATTACACTTATTAGGGGCCGCTATTGATCTAGAATTGCATTCGACCCGCTCCTGATTGCTTTTCGTGCCCCATCCCCCGCCCCTCCCTCCTCCAACTTCCCGGCGCTGTGCCTGAGCACGCTGGCCGACCGGGCAGAGTAGGTGGCTCTTGGCAGGACGAGGTCGGCACCCGCACTTCTTGCTGGGGGCTAGTTACAGAGCAAAGCTTGGCTTCGGGGAGCACCCCAGGTCTCCACCAAGGAGCTTTTGGAACCTCCGCTCTTCACTTGTTGGGAAATTCATCACCCCCACTTGGCTGTAGCTGGTGTAGGGAGGGAGCGGCGCCGCCGCGCTGGGAAGGGGAGAGGGAGGACGCCTAGGTCCACCAGGAGCAGCTGCTGAGACGGCCAGGGCCCAAGACACCTGCCAACCTTCATGTACCCTGTACCCAGGAGCCTTCCCCGGGGTGAATTAAGTCTCCAGGGCCAGAATCTCAGTGCCACCCTGACAGCCAGGCCTTGGCCCCTCTTGGGCAGCTGCCGGCTCCTCTGGGGTGTTCCGACCACCTGTGGTGTAAGGGCAGAGCTGACCCTCAAAGTGCTGCCCAGAAGAGAGGCTTTCTTCTAAATTCCAAAACCCCCAAGTGTAGAATCCCGAGTGCGTGCACAGCCAGGGCTGGTGCAGGAGAAAGGGGCTGAGTTTCCCAGGCAGGCCAAGCAGGGACAGAAACAGGCCTGGAGGAGCTTGACGCCAGCAGGAGCAGGGCCAGTCCCCAGCCCAGGGCAAGGGCCCTCAGACTTCTGAAATGCTTGGCACTTGGCTGGCCCTTGGCCTGGCATAATTGGAGGGTAATATGCGCCAAAATAAATTAAATGGCCTTTAACTAGCTTGTACATTACACAAAATGAGTTTAATTAAGTTTGTATCTGCCCCTGGATCCACTGGATGTGCTGCTTGCGCCACAGCCCTGGTGCTGGTGCTGGCTACAGTCTGGGCGGCGGAGGGTCCTTTGCTGGGGGGTAGAGGAGCCCTGGGTAGGAGGGCAAGAAGATGTGGGACCAGGGGAAGTGGCCAGGGGAACAAAACCACCCTGGGGAGGCGTGGGGCAAGCTGACCCGCCTCTCTGTCCCAGTCCCTACAGGTTCTAGCGACCCCTACAAGGCAGACGAAGCCGAGGCCAATGGCTACAGCAGTGGTGGTCACAGCCCAAGCGCGGACAGCGGGGATGAGGCCCCTGGTGAGGAGGCTGAGGACGCCTCGAGGGGAGGTAGCAGCCACAGGGCCCGCGGGTCGGGCTGCTCCGGAGCCTCAGATTCAGAGGCAGCTGCTGGTGCTGTGGAGGGAGTTGCAGTCCCTGTGCCCTGTGGGACCTCACCTGGAGCCCCAGGTACACCCGGGGGGTCCACTGCAACAGCAGCGTCAACAGCAGGTGGCACAGGGACAGGCCAGCAGGTTACAGCAGCCAAGCCCAAGAGGAAGCGCACAGGCTCCGACTCTAAGTCGGGGAAGCCAAGGCGAGCACGCACCGCCTTCACCTATGAGCAGCTTGTGGCACTGGAGAACAAGTTCAAGGCCACACGCTACCTGTCGGTGTGTGAGCGCCTCAACCTGGCACTATCACTCAGCCTCACTGAGACACAGGTGAAGATCTGGTTCCAGAACCGCCGGACCAAGTGGAAGAAACAGAATCCAGGTGCTGACACCAGTGCACCGACCGGTGGCGGCGGGGGTGCCGGGCCAGGTGCAGGGCCGGGCACAGGGCTGCCTGGTGGGCTCAGCCCACTTAGCCCATCGCCGCCACTGGGTGCACCGCTTGCCATGCATGGTCCTGCGGGGTACCCAGCGCATGGACCTGGGGGCCTGGTGTGCGCTGCGCAGCTGCCCTTTCTGTCTGGCCCGGCTGTGCTGTCACCCTTCGTGCTGGGCTCACAGACCTACGGCACACCCGCTTTCTACGCACCACACCTCTGAGCCAGCAGGAGCCGGGACAGAGGGCACCAGGACAGAGGGTGGAAAGATCTGGGAGCCTCACTGCGCACCCTGTGGATCAGTGGGTGCCCTGCATGCAACTGGACCCAAGGAAGAGTTTAATTTCTAAAGGACTAAAGGACGGTGTGCGGCCAGGATGCTGGAGCACTGTGCTGAATCTCACCCAATAAACCCGGGAGGCTGTGCCCTAGTCTCACAGGTCTCTCGCCACCCCTTAGCTCCTTGGGAGGGGACCACAGCGCTGGGTCAGGACTGCCCTGCCCCCCCCTCCTGTGAAGCTTCAGCCAGCCAGGGCGGGGTCTCCCATGTCTCCATTGCCTGCTGTGAGGGCACTGCACCACGGGGGCTGGTGAGTGCCTTCGCTGTCACCTCTGCAGGAGCAGATGGTTGGGCTGTGGAGCCTGCACAGCGCTGGAGTGGAGGGGAGGACTGCGAGGCAGTGCCTGCAGGGCGCTGTCCAGAGCCAGCAGCACCGCACAGTTCCCCTCAGGATCCTGTTCCGGATGCAGACTCGCTCGGGCTCACTCAGCCACGCTTGCGCTCCACAGCCGCACGGGTGCTGGGCAGGTGCTGCAGAGATCCCAGGCAGGTGCCCCAGATCTAGAAGGGCTGAGCCCAGCAGGGTCTGGCGGCCCTGGCCAGTGCCCACTCCTCTGCCTTGTCTGTCCAGCAGCTACAGCATCAGCCAAGCCATGTGCCGCTCTCCTCCGGGGGCCTCTACATGGTACCAGCAAGCTGACCACTTGACTTGCCCCTGCACCCTGCCTATCACTACTTGGGGGGAAGGGCAGGGCTTGGGGATGGGTGGCAGTGATCCCCCAGGTCCTGGGCAAGAGTGAGCCGTGTCACACTGGCACAGGCAGAGGTTGAAAGACAGGCAGGGAGGGGCTACCTGTCCACAGCTGCTCCCTGTGCCTGTTCTCTGGTTTCCCCAGGTGCAGCTGCTCAGTAACAGCCCTGGGTGGGCACAGGCCAGGCTGTGAGTGGTGACCAGGGAGCACCCAGCCCCAAGTGGCAGGATTGGGCCCAATGTGACCAGCAGTGCACACGAGGTGCTTGGCCTCATGGTGAGGGCTGAGCTGCAGAAGTGTGGGCAGCTGACAGGAGCCCTGCTCACAGAAGCCCAGATCCCCTGTAGGGTCAGCAGGCTCAGCCAGGGAAGGACCCAGCCCCTCAGGACCTACAATGCCTGCCCCTAGCTGCGACCTCCTGGGCGCCCCAGGACTTCCTAACCTCAGAAGGGATGACAGCAGTGGCTAGAGCAAGCCCATGCAAGTCCAGATACTGTGGCTACACGCAGCTGGCCAGGCAGGGTCACAGGGCAGTGCCCACATCCCGCCGGCCCTACCAGGAGGGTGCTGAGTCCTGGCCAGCTGCGCTGGGTGTGATGGTGTGGGCCAGGGTCTCAAGGCCCGGAAAGTTGTGTCCCAACTGGGCACCCCCCATCCCAGCCACACTGGCCTGGGTGGGGCTGCTCCCTGCACTTCCCAGGTTCTACCAGCCTCCAAGTGTCACTTGTGTGTGCTGAGTCTGGCTGCCCTCCTCGGATCCCTGAGGTGACCTAGCTGTGGCTGTCCTCAGATCTCCAGTGGGAAAACAGGCCTGGCACCTCAGGGGCCCTGCTTTCTCCTAGAGGCACTGGCCAGGCCCAGTGTAACTCCCCAGGGTATAGGGCCACCCCTCTCTCTGCTCAGACTGTGTCCCCCAGGACACATACCCTCATTTCCTCCAGGGCCTAAAAGCAGCCCAGCGTGGACAGCTGTGGGCAGGCTCTGCCAACCCACAGGCACCAGAGCCCTGCACTGTAGGTTAGGGTCTGCCCAGGGTGCATGTGAGAGAGACTAAATGAACAGATGCAAGAGGAGACTTTTCTTGTGTGAGGACACCTGGCCAGCGGCTGCACTGGGCTGGGTCCCACTCAAGTCCTCGGACACCCAGGTCTTTGGTTCACCAGGCTGGGGCCAGGCCTTCATTCTCAAAAACCTGGGTGTTGCAGAGTCTCCAACCACCACAACCTCAGTCCACACTGCACACAGGAAACAGCGGACAGTTCTCAGTGCCCCATGATGAAGGGAAGCTGGGTCACATTGCCACACCTGGCAAGGGATGCTGGGGAGGCTGTCTCCCCAGGTTCTTCCTAGCCAGGCAGCAGGTGCTTCTTGTCACATTGGAAGCCCATAGCCTGGCCAGCAGGTTGCCCAGTGTCCCCAGCTGGACAGTGCTGTCACTTAGCATCTCACGGGGAACTGACTGCACTGCATCTGTTGTGTTGCCCTTGGGCTGCCCTGCCCTGTCCCCATTGCCCCTTGTACCACCTGGGGGTATGCTGTAGTAGCTCTGTCGGGGTGATGTCCCCAGGGACCCAGGCCCTCCTGGACTGCCCACCACACCTCAGTCCCACAAGGGGCCCCATGGCCCCGCCGTCTGGTCAGCTGTCCTGGACTCTGGTCCCTCCTGAGCCCCAGGGGTCTCCTCAGCGGGCAGCTGCCTCTGAGAACCTGGAGCTGGACACCACCCTAGCACATCCTTCCCGGGCCACTTCACACCCCAGGCCTCTCCATAGAGCCCCACACCTCAGTGACAGGTCCTCAGTGCCCACCACCACTTCTTCTGGACAATCCTGTAGCTCTGGGAAAGCAGAATGCATTACAGCTGGGCACCAACTGTGTCTCAGGACCTGAGACTAGGTCTGGGCATGAGCCTGTGAGCAGGCGTGTAGGGGAGAAGGGTTCTAGGAAAACATGGGGACCTGTGAGGAATGTCCTAGCAGGCAGATGCACATCCCCCTTTCTGTGGATCTGCGATGGCTGGAGCCCCAGCAGCCACCGTGGGACGTGAGATGGCCTGGAGGACAGAGGCTTTGATGTTGGGCCAGAAGCTAGAAGAGGCAGAGTCGAGATGGCACCTCATGGCCCCCACAGCCTGGACACCCTTGGGCAGCGGCTGACAGAACAGAGCCCCGCCCTGTTTATAACACACTGCTGGCCTTTAATTTAATTATTTGTCCTTTTTTATTTATTTTTGTAGCAAGAATTGAATTCAGGACCTTGTGCTCACCACGCAAATTTTTTTCCTTTTAAGACAGGGTCTCCTTATGCAGTTTGGGCTGGCCTTGAGCTCACTTTGCAGCCCAGGCCAGTCTCACACTCAATAGGATCCCCCTACCTCAGCCTCCTGATTGCTGGGATTAAAGGCATTAAAGGCATGCGCCACCATGTGCAGTCTTGGCTTTTATTTTTGTGTTATTTATTTTTGGTTTTTAGTTTTGTGTCCTAAACCTGCTTTTTTTTTGGGGGGGGGGAGGGCAGGGCTGGCTTGGCACATCGTGCCAGGGATTGAACCTCAGTCCCCTGCAGCACCTGCCTGAACTTGCCTAAGCAGGTGCTTTAGAATGCTGTGCTATCTCATCGGCCCCCAAACCTGAATTCTAACAACCTATTCCATAAGGGTGGCCTACCCAAGAACTGGGGGCTGTGGCTTGCACCCCGCCCACCCACTGCCAGCCAGTGGACACCCACTAAGCTGGGCCCAGCCTTGCCCACTGACCCTGCCTCTGTGCCCCCAAGAGCACTGACCTGGGACTGCCGACCCTGCGGCCCCTCCTGCCAGCCCAGGGCTGAGCCTGAGCCTGCATGTGGTGGCCCTCTGGCCTGTCTCCAGGGCCACCTCCCCTGTGCCCAACTTCCCTGCCTCTGGGGCGCCTGTTGGTACCTGCATTGCTCACATAGTGACATGGCAGCTCGCGAGGCCCCAGGACCCCTAAAACATATACAGCACCAGGGCGACCCCATCTGCAGGTTCAAATCCGTAATGACCTCTCCCAGCTCCTCACACTCCAACTCTCCTTCACCTGGACACAGGCTAGCGAGAACCCACAGGCAAGAAAGTAGCAGGCGTCCTGCACCAGAAAGGGGAAACCGAGGCATCGACACTGACGGGGCCACCAAGGCAAGGTTTTGACCCCTCAGCAGTGAGAGGACAGGGACAGGGACCTGAGCACTGCAGCACAGCGTGCTGAGGCTGGCGTGTGTGCGGCGAGCAGCTCTCAAGTTGCGTGCATGTTCTGCAGCAGACTGAAGGGAAAGCTCAAGAGATGAGATCTGGGAAGTCCTGAGAACATGGAAATAAAACCACACACTCCTGAGTAACCCAATGAGTTAAAAAAGATTAGAAAACACTGAGGATTAAAAATACGACAAGCCAGCTGGGTGTGGGTGTGGGGTGGCTGGCTAGCATCTCTGCACTTGGGAGGCTGAGGCAAGAGTTAGAGGCCAGCCTGGAAGGACTACATAGTGAGACCCTGTCTCAGACAACCAACACACACTGGGTGTGGTGGCCCACGCCTGTAACCCCAGCACTCAGGAAGCGAGGCAGGAGGACCACTGTGAGTTCAAGACCAGCCTGGGCTACAACGTGAGCTCACAGCCAGCCTGCGCTGCATAGTGAGACCGTCTCAAAAAGAAAAAAGGGGGCTGGGGGGATGGTTCAGTGGAATAAGCGCTTCCCTGGCAAGTGCAAGGACCTGAGTTCAACCCCCCAACCCGCCAAAAAAAAAGTTAAGGGATAAACAATTCTTAGATGAAAATGTATAGTTGTGAACAGCTTTATTAAAAAATAAAGATTTCCAGTTAATAAGTTAATCTTATTTTAAGAAAAAATACAGAAAACTAAATCCAAAGTAACCCAAAGGAAATAATGAGTAATGGAAATCAATGAAATAAATAATACAAAAATAATATGGAACAATCAAAACCAAAAGTTATTTCTTAGAATATACCAATAAAATTATGTCTTCAGACTGATCAAGGGAAAAAGGGAAGGTGAGGAGACCGTTATCATGACCAAAATCAGGAATTTCTATAAACAACTATAGTTCAACAAATTCCAATAAATAAGAAATGGACAACTGATTCAAGGAACAGAAGCTAACCAGCCTGCAGCCTGTGATTGGTGGCCACAGACAGTGTGCTTGTCACGGCTGCGGCTGCGTCACACCACCCCCCAAAGCCTCATGAGGTCACAAGTGTGTTTTTTTCAGATGGCTAGATCTGAAGTGTGTGACCCTGGGATTGACTCATGTGCGATGCTAGGCTCAGGGGCACCAGGATTAGGGGTGTGAGTGCTGCCTGCCCCGAGCAGCCTGGATAAGTCAGGAGGGACAGAAAGAGCCGCGGTCGACCCTTATTGTTTCGCAGCCTCTTGCCCAACATGGACTGTTTCTCCTTGGCTATCCCTGTCTGCCACACCACCCTGCCTTGGAGCCAGCTGGCTATGGACTGAACCCTCCACGAACTGTGAGCCAAAGAAAGCTTTCCTCCTCCTTTAACTTTGGGCACTGGGTATTTAGTCTCAGCAATGAGGGAAGTAACCAAGACAGTAATAAATGCCTCACAAGGGTCAGCCAGGGCCAGATGGCGGCCTGTGTTCACTCCACCACCTGAAATAAGAACACCAACCCTTACACACCGCTCGCAGACACAGGTGAGACAGGGACACTGCCAGCTCATTCCGTGGCCATAGGACCTCAACACCAAAGCCAGATACTAGAAAACCACACACAAAATTCCATCGCTTGGGAATAAGTTTTTAAAAATAAGCTGAACCACATGCTGTGCTGGCCCCATCCCTGGGCACGCTGAGCTGGCCACCAAAACTGGGCGTGGTGGCACACGCCTGTAATCCCAGAGCGGGGGAGGCTGAAAACAGGAGGATCATTACGTGTCTGAGCTGCACAGTGAGACCCTGTACCAAATACATAAAAATAAAATAAAAAATAAAAACCATAAGCTGAATGAAGATCATTTATGGAAAACAGTATGTTTTTTCTAGATTTAAAACTTTTATTACCCTTTAAAGATCATTTTGTTAAAAAAGGTAATACAATATCTTGTTTATAATATCATAATTCAAAATTATGTATATGACTTACAGAGTTGTATAATCATGTTTGCTTCAAATATCTAAACTTATTGCTTGGATTTCTAATGAGACCTAATGAATTTGATGATGTCAAAATGTTTATAGGGTTTCTGTTTTCATTTTAAAAATTAGATTATGCTATCGGTAACATTCTATATAAATAAACGTACAATAGAAAATAGCAGATAACATAAATATGTAAATACCAATTTGAAGATATTTGTTGTCCAGTAATAATTATTTAAATACTCCTGGATTTTTAATAATATATGGTTTTAATTTTTGCTATGTGTATACCTACATGATGAAATGAATTAAATATTAAGAACTCCAAATAAAATTAAAAAAAAAAAAAAAAGCCGAAGACTCATACACTAAGAACTACAAAACACTGTTAAGGACTACTCAAGCATATGAAAAGACGACCGAGTTCGTGTGTCAGAGACTTCACACTAGGATGGCCGTACCTGAAAGCCATCCCCACATCCATGCCATTCCCATCAGAATTCCTTTTTTTTTGGTATTTTGGCAAAAATTGATCTTAAAATTCACATGAAGATGCAAAGAACCCAGAGCAGCCCACACCATCCTGAAATAATGCAGTTGGGAAGACTCCTGCTCACCCAATCCAAAAGTCAAGTAACCCAGCATGCAGTGCTGGTGCAGGGTGTGCACGCCACAAGCCAGGAGTCAGAGTCTAGAAGCTCTGGGCCCACCCTTTGGGCCACCTGACTATCAACCCTGTGCTCAGCGAGAAGGACAGGCCTTCATCAAGTGTGTGCGACAAGCAGCCAGCCACACGCTGGGTGCTGGGCACACATGACTCACCTATGAAGAGCTATAACCACAGCACTTCTGCAGAAAACAGCAGTGACGCGCAGTCACCTGAAGTTCTGCACTGGTTCCCAGATGTGACACCAAAAGCACAAGCAAGAGAAGAAAAAGACAGATAAACTGGACTCCATAAAGATTTACAGTGGCCAGGGAGATAGCTCGGCATCCTAAGTGCCTGCCTGGCAAGCACAAGGTTCCGAGTTCAATCCCTGGTACCCCCCCAAAATTTTTTACAGTATTTGTGCTTTAAAGAGCACTATTAAGAGGGGAAGGGGCAGACAGGGACAGAAGATGAGCAAGTCATGTAGGAGGCGGCGGTACTCAGATACCTACAAAGTCCTGCACAAACAGCCCCATTCAGCGAGATCTGAATAGTTATCCCCCAAAGGTAAAACAATGGTCCATAAGCACGTGAGAAATGTCCAACATCTCTCATCAGAAAAATCAAATCGAAATGAAGAGACTGCAGGTGCTGGCCCACACCAGTCACACGGCTCCTCAGGAGGAGCCGACAGGAGAGCTGCAAGTTCAAGCCCAGCCTGGGCAACACAGTGATTCAGTGAGGCCCTGTCTCAAAATAAAACACTATAAAAGGCTGGTAATTTAGTTCAGTGCGAAGGTCATGTATTTGATCTGCAGTACAGGAAAGAAAACAAAAGTAACACTCCATACCCAGTAAGACTTAAATTGGAGGGAGGTTAGTGAGTTGGCACAAATGTGGAAAAATTGGGCCTTCGGCTAAGGCACAGGGGTGTGGTCACCTGGGAAGACAGTGTGACCCTCACGGAAGGGGATGATCACTATGCCAGGTAGCAGCACCGACCCCAAGACACAGAAGGCATGTCCACACAGCGACAGCACTCTGAGGCACTGCTCATGGACCCCCGGAGGGAACAGCCCAGGTCAGAACGTGGTGCATGAGATACCAGGACATCCCCAGCAGTGACGTGTGTGATGGTGTGAAAGAGGAGGAAGGAAGGAAGCCAGAGCCGACAGGCTGCACACTGAGCCTTTGCCTGTCTGGACCACCCAGAACAAGTGCTGCAGGCTGGGGAGCGAGGCATTGCCTGGGATGAAAAGCTGGGCCTGCTGTGTGTAAGAGGCCCCGTGCCACTTCAACGGTGACCACCTGTTAGGCATGGCAGCCACTAACGACCAGAGGGGGCTTGGTGCTCCACATCCGGGAGACAGCAGGCTGGGTACAAGTGCATCCCTGGTTCTGAACAGGGCGCTGTGCGCACAAACCTCAGGCAGGTTGCTGCCCCTGCCCGCTGCACCGGATGATCGCTAACCCTAACCGAACCAGGCCCCACTGCGCCACCCTGGCACGTCACAGGAGGCCAGCACTAGTTCAGCGCATAGTTGAACTGGTTTGTGAACTTCTCGTGCTTCTTCTGGTCCACGTGGTTCATAGCAGCAGCCACCCTCTGCACCGCCGCCCTGTGGGGATGAGCAAAGCAGGGGCTCTGAACAGGTGCAGGGTCCATCCTGCACAGGAAACTGCCCTTGGCCAAGGTCCCCCAGCCCAGAACCTAGCAGCCTCCAGATCTCTGTCCTGCACAGCAGCCAGGGCTGGGGGGCGTGGGGCCCGGGACAGCCTGGTGCCACAGAGCCTACCATGCCGTACTCCAAGCCACCTATGGGGCCAGCTCCTGGCCTTGCTCCAGCCACGGGCCTTCGGTCCCTAGGAGAGCACGGGGAGAGCTCCTGAGCCGCCCACCTCAGCCCCCCTCCCCCACCCTCGCAAGGCCACTGCCCCATGGGCCCCCAGGGCCGGCCGGGCAACACCACCAGTTAGCAGGCTCCTGGCATTCCCCTTGGCAGGCGGTGGCAGCCTCACAGGCTCCAAGGACAGCAAAAACACCGTGGGCACGTGTGCAAGGAGGCAAGGTGAGGCTCAAGAGCAGGGGTCTGCTGACTAGGCTGGAGACCAACACCACACTGTACCCCAGGTGGCAGTGGGGCGATGTATACAGTTACAAACCGCCCAGAGATCACCATGGCAACAGCATGCCACTAACTAGGGGCGGCAGGCAGACATGGATGAAGTACATGCTCACCCCACCCGCCTGCCGGGGCCACCAGTAGGGGAAGACAAGGTGGCACCCCAGGAGACAAACAGGGTGTCCAGAGCAGCTCTCAGCCCTCCCCTCAGAGGATGTGGGGGTCCCTAGGGAGATGCCTGCAGCCTGGGGCACAGCAGCAGCCCTTACTTGGAGAAGATCTTCTTCTTGAGGCGGGCCCGTGAGGTGCTGGCCTGTGCCCGCACATCTGTGAGCTTTGGGTACTTTCTTCTCTTCTCCTTGCCCTTCCCACTGCACCGGGCTGAGCCGAGGTCCACCCCTGTGGCCACCTCCACATCCTTCATGAACTCGGGGTCCTGCCAGTCTAAACAAAACCCACACCTTCAGGAAACACCAGCACCAACCCAAGCCCTTGGCCCCAAGGGACACTGCATGGGCCTCACCCCCAAGAGGCGGGGTGAGGGGGTCAGGCGACAGGAGCAGGGAGGCTGGTCCCACATCCTGCAGGAGTCCTAGACGCCCACAGCTCAGATGGGCCAGGGAAGAGCCAGGCAGGGCCCAGAGGCCACTCCTGGTGTGGCTCAGGCTACATCGCAAGCTGCTGGCCATGCCACAGTGGGGGCCCAGCATCCTCAGGGGCCAGGACCTGGGCAACTGCACCCTCTATTCTCTCGTTGACCAAGCACGTGACAACTAAGTGACCTCCCACAGGTCCGGCACTCCAACAGTGTCCAGTGGTACCCCATGTGCTAGCAGAGGGCAGGAATGGGGCACAGGGCACCAGAGAAGCCAGGCTGAGGGCCCCTCAGACGCATGGCACAGCCTCCCCCAGCTGATTTTTTGCAGTGAAGGAACTCGGGGCTCCATGACTCAGATACAGGGACGATTAATCCAAGATTAAGGAAAACTGTCTAAACAGTTTATCTCCCAGTAATAAGAAGGCGTCACAGTTTAGGAACCCAGTGAATGGAGCAATTGTTTAAACACAAGGAAAAACGGCGGCCTCCAGTGGAGATGGAATGGACACCTCAGGAAAATGAAGGAGCAATTTAAAAGCCTTTGAAGAAAATCAATAGATGCAGGCTGCACGGCCTTCCTGGGCTCCGATGGGCCCTGGGGCGCCGCATGCATTGTCACTGAGGTTAGTGCCAGGGAAAAGAAAATTGCCCCGTGTGTGAGGGAGGCGGGATCAATACTGCAGTTAGTAAAGAGACGCTATTTCACATTTGACTGGCCAGCGGCTCAGGCCCGCAGCCTGATACCTGTTTGTTAACAAGCCACTGAGGGCTGGAAAACCAGATACTCTTCAGGGCTGACACAAAAATAGGCACTTAATTTGCTCCAGAGTGTGAGCCACCAGGGAAGGGCTCGGCCCGGAGATTAACAGGTCAGGCCCTCCCGCCACTGGGGCCCAGGCCCTGTCTCTGGGCAGCTAAGTCTCAAGGGTGAGAAGCCACAAAGGGGCTTGCGCAAGGGTGCCCTCCCCCAGGACAGGCCAGACAGACCCTGGGCCAAGCCAGACCCAAGCCTGGCCAGCCCAAAACACCGCAGGGTGGCTCAGAACCACCCTAGGAGACATGGCCTGGACCTGGCAGTGGCAGGGACATGGGGGGGGAGTGTATCACTTGCCACTGGCCCTGCTGTTCAGGGCCCATGGCTAGGTGGCCAGCAGGGCACCGCCTACTCCTGCAAGACACCATGGGGCTGCTGAGGCCAGCAGAGAACCCACCCTGGCCACACTACCTGGGCCTTCTGGAGTAGGTGCATCCACAACTACCTGAAGCTTCCTGCATGCCCCTGGGTCCCCCAGCACCCCTCAGTCATGTGGCTTGGGGCCCACCATGCTGCTGGGCGGCCCAGTGGCAGAGTCCGCTGTGTCCACCCTTGAGCTACCTGGGCACTTTGGCTGCTGCCACCGCCGCTGCTGCTCTCGGATCCTGTCCTCTGGGTCAAGGGGCTGTCCCGCGTCGTCTCTAGGAATGATCTTCCCATGGAAAGGGCACTGCAGAGCAAGCACAGAGGGGCTACTAGCTGGGACATGTTCCCTTCAGAGGGGTCCTGGGAGCTGCAGGGTCAGAAGCTCTGTCATCTTCCTGTCTGACAGCAAGAGCAACAACAGGGGCCGGGGAGACAGCTCAGTGGAATAAGTGCCTCCTTGGCAAGCGCGAGGGTCTGAGTTCAACCCCCGGTTCTGCCCCCCCCCCCAAAAAAAAAACCCAAAAAACAAAAAAGAGCAACAGTGCCATGCAGGCCTGGTGGTGCACTCTCAGAATGCCTTACTCTAGGAGGCTGAGGCAGGAGGACAGCAAGTCTGAGACTAGTCTGGGAAACTTAATAACCTAGTGAGACTGTCTCAAAATAAAAAATAAAAAAGGGCTTGGGGGGCGCTCAGTGGGAGCCCTGAGTTCAACCACAAATACAAATAAAAAGGATCCCAGGCCCCAGTCCATCCGTCTGCAGTCATTTCCCTCGTCCCGCTCCCTCCACCCAGGGAGTCCCCACTGGGCACCCTGGCCTCCTGGTGCTCAAGCACCTAGCCCTTTGTGCACCCCAGAGGACAACTATGTGGACTGTGGCAGTGGGCAGGAGGCCGAGCAGGTTCTGACTGCTGTATCCTTGCGGCTGGCCTAACTTGCAGCTCACCTTCAGCCGGTCCTGACGCTCACAGAGCCGGCCATCGGGCCTTGGGGCTCGGCAGCGGTGCTGCACGGGTTCAAACTTCCCTGCGAAGGTGATGCGGCGGCTCCGGAGCAGTTCACAGACGTCCGCACTGTCCACCTCCCCCTCCACCTCGCTGGGCTTCCAGAAGCGGTGCTCGGAGTCGGCTCTGCAGAGCAACCAGATCGACAGGGCACCTCGCAGGGCCTGGACCAAGGTGGCTACACCCCACCTGTGGGCAGCATCCCCTTGGGCCAAACCTGGACACCATAGTAACCAGCAACAAGACCAGGGCCCCTCCCCACTGTGCCTCCACTGGCTAAGGGCCCAGGCTAAACCCTGCTGGAGCAGCCACCATTGGCCTCTGATGGCTGCTGAAGATAGTAAAGCACACTGTGACTCTGTGAGGCAGACAGGGAGTGAACCCCAGGAGAGCTGCTGGGGATACTCAGGACCAAGGCTGGATTCAGCTTGCACCCCGGTGCACTGTGTCCATCCTTGGGGACATGATGTCCCTCAGCCACCTCAGCCACTCTGGTACAGTGAGGCTTAGAAGCAGCAGCTGTTTCCAGGGAGCACAGGCCATAAGCCATGCCAGGCGGGCACACGAGAGCAGCTGCGCCCTTAGGAAAGGAGCATGCTGCGGGCCTCCTCAGCAGGGCTTGGCACTGCCCAGGCCTGATGTTTCATGGTACTGGGCCTTGGGAAAGCTATGGCACAGGGTACACGTGCCCACCCATGGCCCACAGGCCCTGGATAGACTGGGGCAGTGGCCACACTTGCCTAGTGCCTCCACTCCCAGGTTGGCAGAGACTAGTCACTTTGGCCAAGTGCCAGCCCAGGTGTGTGGAGGGTTAGATCTCAGGGCTCTAGGTCCTGATGATGGCTGAACCCAAGCCGACAACCCATCTACCCTACCACTTGTCCTACTGTGAGGCCAGGCTTCAGCTGCACCCACTGCCCCAGAACCAGGGCAGGCCACGTGGCAAGAACACAGGTCTTGTGGGTGTGTCTGGTTGTCAGACACTCCAGGCAGAGTTCCCAGGTGCCCCTAGGGAGCAGGACCCCGAACACAGAGGCCTCTGTCTTGTCCACCCACCTGTCAGCTGTACATGCAGGCAACCACCCCCATGGCAGCAGCCTCTCTGGACTCAGAGGCTACTGCTGCCTGTGGCCACGGCGTAAGTCTGTGGTGGTGAACCTGTGGTACACACACAGCAGGCTGTCTGTATTAAGGCCAAAAGGTTCATTACCACTGGTGCAGATGGTCAAAGCTGGGTGCATCAAGCCCTTGCTCTTGTACTAAGCCGCCTGCCATCAGAGTCTGGTCGAGGGCTTAGACCAGGGCTCTGCTGGCCACAGAGCCTCCTGGGAGGGAGCAGAAGGTTGAGGTCCACGTGGGCCTAACTATTTGGCCCCTGCTATGGAGAGCCTCAGCAGGTCAGGGCTGTGTGCCTATGTCCTCATGCTATACAAAGGCCAACCTGCCCCAAAGGAACAGCAGCAGGGTACAAAAAGCCCAGGCCCAACTGGGCCCGCTGCACCCCAGGGACAGCATGCCTGCCTGCACTCACTTGAAGATCTTCCCAGCCACCTGTTGTTCCTGGCCCCAGTAGCACAGGTCCACGCCAAAAGGCACAACAGGTGCCCGGGCTCGCTCTGCAGCCAGCTTCTGGGCCTCTTCAGGCTTCAGTGGAGCCCTGGAATAGGGTAAAATATGACGACCACCACTCCCTCCCACCCCACCGTGAGCCCAGAGCTGCAGGGTAGCAGGAAGAAGCCGTGGCCTCCACCCTCTGGGCCTAGGCTTCACCCTGCCCTGGCTCAGGGCTCAGCACAAGCTCTGACCTTAGTCCCTGGCCTGTCTCTGGGCTTCCTGATGCATGTCCCTAAACCCCGAGCAGCAGCCTAGCCACGGGGCCTCTGACAGGGGAGACTGGTAGCCGCTGTACCCAGCTGATGCACTGACACTTTAAGGAACGTGCCCGGTGTCCCTGCCTGGACAGATGTTAGCTGGTGCCTCCTGCAGGGGGCGGGGGTCTTGGAGCCAACCCAGGCTGGCTGCGTTCTGGAGCAGCAAGGAGACCGGAGTCACCTGGCAGGAGAGGGTGGGGCAGGGGGCCGGCAGCCCTGCAGCCGACACAGCTGAGCAGCAGCAGAGGTGGGGTCTGACACCTCCTCCTCCCTCTGTGTTCTCCGCGCCTGAGCAACGCTTGCAACCGCGTCTTTCTCCAGGGTCTGCGGCAGGGCCTCCAGCTCCAGCCCTGAAACAAGATATGAGTCCACCTGACCTCCACGCAAACCTGAGACGGAAGCTCTACGCTGCCACCCCGTGCCTGCGTGCACGCACGTCATCCTCTGACAGCCCTGAAGTGGCCCCAGCACTCCACCTCTTGGGCAGGGTCATACTTGGTGGGCACCACGGACGATGCAGGGCAGGATCCAGGTGGACATCTACCCTGGTCTCTGCAGCTGGTTGGCCCAGTCCATAGGCACTCCTTGTGAGGACCCAGGGCGAGGCCACCCCAAAGCACAGTGGATACCCTGGCTGAGCCTCCAGTTCTTTCCTAGCCCTCTCGTCCTGACATCTCCACCCCAAGTTTGGCCCAGGGCATTCCTCACTTAGCTGCAGCCTCTGAAAGGTGCCAGGGCCAGTTGGAGCTGTCCTGGCCCTGGGCCTGGAGTTAGGTTCCTTGCAGTGCTGGTCAGATGCCCAGGTCCAACCAGGAGGGGCATCATTGCGGATGCAAACATTGCCCCCAGCTGGATGAGGCCACAGTCCTACAGCTTTACCAACTTCCCCATGGAATATGGTAGAGAATGCTAACTTCATGTAGCCAAAAAGATAAGGGTAAAGACCCCTCCGTAGGGGCCGGGTAGATGGCTCAGTGGAATAAGCACTTCCCTGGCAAGCACAAGGGCCTGAGTTCAATCCCCAGTTCCACACACACACACACACACACAAGACCCCTCCCTCCTTGGCCTGCTCCACCCTGCCCTACTCCCCATCAGGGTCCAGGCGATACCTGGTCTGGCTCTTAGGCTGCCAATGGCAGGGACCACCCCATCTTCAAGGTTCCTGGCAGGTAGGCAGAGGAGGTATCAGAGTCTGGATTAGAACTTGTCCCAAGGGCAGGCAGCCTGAACCAAAGCCCCTCCTCCCCAGTGCTCACCAGCTAACCAAGGGTAGAACATGGACTGGCAGGGAAGCTGAGGCTTCCAAGAGTATGAAGCCAGGGAAGAAAAATGACCAATGAGCAATGTTTCCCAGGCCAGACAGAAAATAACATGCTCCACATTCACAGGATGCACACAGGCATGCGGTAAACCCCCTCCATTGAGGAAAAAGGCAGAAAAAGACAGAAGAAGTTACTCGCTGGGCCACAAAGGGCAGAGGACAGCAGAAGCCAGTAAGCGGCACTACACTGAGGATTGGAGGTATGGTATGTGAACACCCAAGATCGCCATCCTCAAGTCTGGCATCCTGGAGGGGGAAAGCAGCTGACACAAATTCTGCAACTGGAAGAGTCACTGGGGGCCAGAGTGAGAACCAGCTGGTGATGCTGGGAAGCCAAGCACGCTAAGGACAAAGAGAAGCTGCAGGTTGAGAGACACTCAAGGTACCCAGCTAGTGTATCACAGGAGGGAGTAGGACAGACTGAGGGACGACAAGCAAATCAGAGGCTGGGGTCTGCCTGAGAGGAAACCACATGCTCAGCCCGCACGAGGCCTTGGCCTCAGTCCACAGCACTGCAGACTACACAAGAAAAAGCATGAGTGACAAATCCATTGGGAAACCAGGAACAACCAGCATGGAAAACTAGCAGGTGCAAAGCTATTCTAGAAAATGAAAGGTGGAAGAGGAGGAAAACCAAACAGCAAGAGCAGAGACAGCAAATCAAAAAGGAAGTGTGGTCGGCAGAAGCACAGGGGGTTTGAAGGAGCAGCAACCCAACGCGCACCCCAGGAGGCCTACTGGCAGCTCAGGGGCTGGAGATGCAGGACAGCAGGGGGTACACATGCAGCAGGAAGTCTAGATTTTAAATTACAAGAAGTCTGGATTTTGGGGCTGGAGAGATGGCTCAGTGGTCTAAAGCACCTACTTAGAACAAGCTTGGCAAGGCATCAGGGACCGCGGTTCAATCCCCCAGCACCACATGCCAGCCAGCCCCGCCCCCTGGTGGGCTGAGCTGGCCACACACACACACACCACTCTCTCTCTCTCTCTCTCTCTCTCTCTCTCTCTCTCTCATAAATAAAAAAAAAATTAAAAAAAAAAAAAAGAAGTCTGGATTTTAAGTTAAGATAGCACATAAGAAAGGGGCACATGGGGCGGGGGAGATGGCTCAATAGAATAAGCGCTTCCCTGGCAAGTGCAAGGGCCTGAGTTCAATCCCCATGGACAGATGTGCATCTCAAGTGAAGTCCAGAACCATGGACAGATGTGCATCTCAGTACAGGGTATGACCCCATCGGCCGAGGTGGTGACAGACCTTGCTCGGCCCAGGGAGAGGCACTGCAGCCCAGGTCTACCTGACAGGACACAAGGTGCCAGCTGCCCTTCAGGACACCCTGGTAGTCCCATCCACATGAGGAAAGCCACTCAGCTTACACTGTTAGACTGCTTCTTAGTTAAGGCACAGGACAGTGACCTCATAGCCAAGAACACTTCCTGTCCAGGCCTGAGGACAAGTGTGCTGGCCCCTCTGACAGCAGAAGGCATGATAAGGCCATGCGAAAGGCAATGGCTCAAAGCTGCCTATGCTCCAGGGCCCTGGTAGGTACCTGGCAGAGATGCCAGGCAACCCCACATGGCAAACGCTATCCCCGGTGTCACTTATAAAACTTGGAAATACCCCACTGGCAGGGCGCCCGTCGCCCCCCACGTGCACACACAGCTGGGCCGGCAAGACTGGTAAGTGAACAATGTGACATTTAGATAGATACAATCGCAGCCAGAGATCAATATGAGAATTCCTGAGAGTTACAAGAATGAAATATATTTTTCATTGATTTGTTGTTTTAAACCATTAGGAAGATGGGTAAGCGTGTTAGAGCAGGGTAAACACTCAGGGCACCCAACACACTACCATTTTCACACTGTCGTGGAAAATCAATCTTACTGACAGACTTCCAAAGTAAGCCCCAAAAGCAGAGAGCCCTCTGCAGGCTGAGACCGTGTCCAGGAGAGAGAAAGGCATCCTGGCCACCACGGCCTATGGCGTCTGATCCCAGCACGATGCCTTCCCCCAAATGGACTCCTGAGCTTGCTTTCAGACTCAAAAAAATGTCCAGATGCCCCTTTTTGTTTACACTGGCCAAGTGGCACCTATTTGCCTGAAGCACTAAAGCAGACAGTGCGAGAGATAAATCGATAGCAGGAAACGGAGAGGCTGGGGCTCCGCACGAAGTTAGGCTGCCGCGCCTGACATTATTGATTCTACCTCGTTCAGCTGGCCTTGTAATTAAAATGTAAATTTGAGAAAGAGATTATGTCCTGACAGAAATGGTAGGATTAAGGGGAAGATAAAAGGCCCTCCATGAAAATTCAGAGAAAGAAATGAGAAAGAAAAAGAGGCTGATTTCCTCAGTCGTGTGGATTTAGACTAAATCTAACTACTTCAGATTCACCTACGTTTAATTGAAAAAACGACAACAGAATATAAACTAGTATTATGAACTGAGCTGGCCCCACACAGTTCCTAGGGGCCTCCAGGGCTCCAGAGCAGAGGGTTTCATCAGGGACCAAGGGTCTTCTCTCATCTGAGCCCCTCCAGTCCTGTCTAACTCTGCAGCCCAAGCCTATGGCCTTCTTCTGAGTCCTCGGGCTTAGGCCCTGGGATGCGCAGAGTGCCAGACCTGTGCACCCCTGTGGCTTGCTAGAGACCAGGGGGGGACAGTGCCTGCCCGGGATGCGCAGAGTGCCAGACCTGTGTACCCCTGTGGCTTGCTAGAGACC
>NW_004524582.1:33374527-33420168 GCF_000260255.1 Octodon degus
GGGATGCGCAGAGTGCCAGACCTGTGTACCCCTGTGGCTTGCTAGAGACCGGGGGGGACAGTGCCTGCCCGGGCCACACAGCCAGGGCTATGCCAGGTCAAAGGCAAACATCACAGCCTTTCTTGGAGACATGAACCGTTGCAATGACACTACCAGGGACTCGGCTCCCTCCCTTGGTAGGCTGGCAGGATGGTCACCAGAACCCGACAGCTACCTGCCGAGATTGCAAGGCTTCTGGGTCAGGGCCACCTGGCAGAGGGTCTGGTCACTGCCAGGACGGGCTGGTGTGCTGATCCTGGAGCTACTGGGAATCCTGGGGCCAGGACCTCCCTGCGGCTCACAGCCCTGTGCAGAAGTACAGGGCCCTTCAGAGTGAGTGCCCGGAGCACAGGAACAGACCCTAATGGTGAAAAGGACCACCATGCTCAGGGCTACCCTCCTGTTTGCCCCTCACTTCTGAGCTTGTTCTGCATGGCTGGAGCAAGACGAGGTTTGAGGAAAGCCACTCCCACCACCCCACCCCGTCAGACTCCAAATTTTGCCCGGAGGACCTGCAAGCATCCAGATGGAGCAGAGGGCCTAGCCCAGGAAACCCTAGTATGGCCGCAGCCATGGCTGGTGCTGGAGCTGGCCCTGGAGCCGCTGGACGGGGCCAGACTGGTCCAGGGCATGGGATGGGAGAATGGCGGGGCAGACTGGACACCAGGCAAGGTGCACAGGTCCTGCCACTTCTCACCTGACCAAAGCTAGCACTGAGCATGCCCACAGGGAATCACAGTACCTGCAGTATGTCCAACATTTTCAGTGTGCAGATTCAGAGAGGGCCTGGCCACTGGGTTCTCAGGCCCTGCAGAAAGAGTCAGACCCCTGGAGACGGTGCCACTGGGCTAGTGGAGACCAGGCCAGGCAGGAGGCCTACAGGCTAAGGAGCCCTGAGAGCTGAAGAACCTTGTGAGAGCACCAACTGGCTTGGTGTGTGGGAGTGGCCTGGGCAGGCGGGAGCCAAACCAGGGCGGGCAGCTCTGCGGGTGAGGCAGCCCTGCCTCCCTGAGCACCTTGGGCCAGGAAAGGCGTGGCCAGCGAGCGCAGCCAGCTCTTCACAGGCTTGGGTGTGCGGGCGACAGAGTGGCAGGAATGGAGGCTGTTAGCAGCCTGGGCGTGCTAATTTGGCATGACACCCCTAATGGGTCATGTCTTCACACTCGAGTTGTCTCATCATCTAAATTCTCCTAACAAATTTACATTTCATCTCAGACTCCACGTCCAACCAACTTGTCCATTTTGTGACAAAAGGGGGACTGTTTTTTTTGCTTCCCCTGGACATAAGCACCTGCCACCTGCAGGTGGCCCTGGCGTCCTCATTCTCAGGGGTCGCCCTCTCAGCCACAAGGCTCAGCACATGCTGATGCTTAGCACTCACAGCTCACACCTGACACCCTAAGCAGTGGGCTGGGGAGGAGGCTGGGGCATGATCCTGGGCCCAACACCTCTCCTCCACCCACCCTGTGGCCCCCTGCAAAGCCCCTGGCCTGGAGGGGTCTTGGCCAGGAGCCTCATTTTCAATGCAAGCAGCAGTCAGCAACAGCCCGGGGAATGAGTCAGCAGGCCAGGCCAGGTACCACCCACCAAGACCATGCCCTGGGCATCCAGTCCAGACCCAAGGGCAGGATCATGAGTGGATCCTCCCCTCAGACACCTTTGCCCATGCCCCCGAAGCTTACCATACTCAGCCCGAAGGTGGCTGGGGATGTGGGGCTCATACCCCTCCTTCTCCGGGACTTCGACAAAGTCCTCATCCTCCTCGTCATCCCTGTCCCTTGGCAAAATCTGTGGAGATACCCCAAGTCATGCCCAAGTCCTAACAAAAACTCTAGGCCCCACATGCAAGGCAGCCACAGGCAGAGAGTCTGGGCCTTTCGCCCACACAGCCTGGCCACAGCTTAGGTCTGACCCCATGCTGGCTGTCCAGAGACTCCAAAGGACCCCACCTGCTGAGGCCTGAGACCTCAGGAAAAGCCAAGCACCTCAGGAAAGATCACACCTTGCTGGGTGGCACTGAGGCAGGAGGCCTGGCTTCCCCAGGTCGTGCCATGGCTACACCAGAGCACAGTCATGCCAGGGTTGTAGCAGCCAGGGTCAGCACTTGCCCCCCAGACTGCACACACAGCCCTTGGTCAGGGCCTTTTCCTTCCAGCGCAGCACCCATGAGACTCAGCCTTCCTGAGACTACAGGGCGCCAGGCACAGACAGGGGAGAGCCAAGGCCCACATCCAACCCATGGCCACAGGGAGTCTGTCATATGAATACCAACCAGGGGACTCCAGTGGTATCAGCACTGAAAACCCTTGCTACCTAACCCCTCCGAGGCACTTACTCCTAGCTCTCCCTCCTGAAGGGTGCAGGAGACTGGGGAGGGGCTGCTGCCCGGTGTCCTCCACAACCACCGGAGCCAAGTACTACACAAATGACCGCTGGATAAGAACAGGGGCCTGCGGCAGCCTCACCTCACCTGGGGAGAGCAGGGCCCTGTGCACACATGGCCATGGAGCCCAGGCTAGGCAGCCTCGTCCAGCCAAGCAGGGCTGGATGCCCCTGCTGGAGGCTGTGGCCCGCCTAGGAGCATAATCAGATGCAAATGCACTTTGTTTAGGTGCGGCCCACGGCTGTGCATCTGGGAAGCACGGGAGACATTAATCATCGGAAACTGTAATTTTTGTTATCAGTCTAACACTGATCAAAAGGGAAGCCTGTCTCCACCGCTGACCTGTGAAACGTCCCAATTATACTCTTTGGAAATGACAGGGGCACTTAACTCCTGCGCTGAGCAAATGACGACGATCAATCACGTTTGAATAACAATGAGCCACGGACCTGAAAATTATTTTTGTATAGAATCTACCCAGGAATTTATGAAAGGTGGAGAGCAGCCCAAGGTTTTAGGGCATTACGGTTCCCAGCTTGTGCAGAGCGGCTCACATACTAAACAGAATTTATGTGTTTTAATTTTCTAAAAGGTAGATGTGGACTGGGTGCTACAATGCATAACATATAGTGCCAGGTTTTAAATATGGGGGTCATTTTCATAAAATATTATGCTTATTGCTTACACCCTTGAATTTCACCTGGGACTTTTTATCAAATTTTCATTTCCTAAAAAAATATTCAACTGCTTAGCTAACTATTAGGAATTACACCTCTCCTTCCCCAATTGAAATCGTTTATTTCTGGTTCAATTTGAAGTCCTGGGTTCCTCTTTGTTCCTACATGAGCCCTGATGGGGCTCTGCTGCCTGCTCTCCCTCTGGGGGTGCTGCCCAGCTCGCTGCAGGCCTCCGCTCTAAAAAGACCCCAGGGCTTTCTCTCAGGTGGAGCCAGCAGCTGCTCCCTTCTACGGTTTACACTGAAACTACTCAGAGACTGCACCAAGCACGCCAGCAACCGCAATTTACTCCGATGCCAATGCAGACCTTAAGCTCTCTCAGGTTTTGTTCCTGCTGATAAACAGGGAGGCCAAGTTCCCAAGGACACCTGGCCCCTCGCGGCACTGCGGATGTCGAGGAAGCCAGCAGCTCCATGGACACTTGTGAAACAGAGGGGAGGGGAGCACAGGCTGAGGCTGGCAGCAGCCTAGGAGGCCCGTAGGAGCGGCTTCGGCTCAGGCGCGAGGTGCCAAGTAACGCATGAGGGCACAATCACAAAGGTGGCAACCTGCTCTCAAGACCACTAATGAGGGCAGACGAGCCAGCCCCAGAGTGGGGCACACAGGGCCACAGCGCCCCAGGGACGGAGCATGGAGGCTGGACGCCTGAGGGCCCGGGAGGGAGCCCAGGCCTTCGCACCCGCCAGCGAGGCATCAGGCTGAGGCCCGGGTCTTTGATGGAGTCAGACTTGCACAGTGTCTCAGGAGCAGTCTGCTCTTTGAGCGCGCCTAGGCAAAGAGCAACACTAAGCCCCCCGCAGGGGCAGAGAAGGTGCCCAGGACACGCAGGCTGCCTGGGCACCTTTGCCCACATCTTCGACAGGTGAAACCCCAGCTGCCCAGGAGGGTGGGATGTGAGTCAGAGCCTGGGGGCCCACTGGAGACTGCCTCTTGGGATGTCCCCAGGTGGCCACTGTAGACACCCCTTCACCCTGGCACCAACATCGGGGGCACACTGCTGGTTTCATGCATATTGATTCGCACTCATAGTTAAAAAGATTTAGAAAAATGAGTCTCCACGATCATAATTAAACAAGCAATAAAACGGCTAAAATATACAATGCAATCAGTTTACAGAAGAGGGGCAGTGAGGTTGCTAATTATTTGTGAAGGAAAAGGAAGCACTACGTGGTGCCTGGGAAGCGGGCGCCCACCCAGCCCACGGCCTGCAGATACAGCTGGGACCATTAAATAAATTTTGTACGATCTAATTAACTGGGTGCGCAATCTCAATTACTTTTCACCCAGGAAATCACTTTTGTTCAGTTTTATGTGTGTCTATTTCCCTTTTAAAAAAAAATGATGTAAGGCCTCGTCAGACAAGTGAGTTCCAAGCTGCATTTGTCTTTCAGAGGCTTGATGGCTATGCATTTAAAAACCCATTCTATCTTATAAACTAAAAATTAAACGTGCTCAGCTGTGATGGTCGTCATTGCATCTGCTATTTATATGCTAATGCCCTCCTTGGAAGGCCGTGCAAATTGCCGGCCAGGCCAATATCTCATGTGCATCTCCGGCTGCCAGGGACGCACCTTCAAAGGACAGGGTGGCTGCGCCGCTGACCACGTGGACACGTGGACGCAGACACCCGACAGAAACCAGCACCAGACCTGCAGGACGCAGACAGGCACCTGGAGTGTGCAGTCACCTGCCAACTGGCCTGAAAATGACACTGAGCTAAGCCATTGTCTTTGGGAATGGCTTTTTATAAAATCTACATTCATCCCAAGATCTCACGATGACACTCCACAGAGCAGAGAAGCACAGTCCTACAGCAGCCTGCACTTACAGCTGTACCCAAGAGCTGTGTCCAGCCCGCTGGGGAATGAGGCGAGCGGCCTGGCCATAGGCAGGGAGTCTGGGTCCAGGACCAGCCAGTTGAGTATGGAGGACACACTGCCAACCACTGAAGGCTGGAGCCGAGGCAACCCAGAATAGCCTCGGCTGGGAGGCCGAGTAAGATCTATCCCTGAAGAGTGGGGCAAGAGTGGTGCGGAGAAACGTCATCTTGGGGTTGTCTGAACCCTACACAAACTGACATCACACCCAATGGAGTGTGTAATCGGCTCAAAGCCACTGGTACCTCGAGCCTAATAACTCTGACCCCCCACAGGCTCTGACAAAGCCTAGGCAGGGTAGGAGGGGAGCCTCCTTATGCCTAAGGCACAGGGCACCCACTGCAGCCTGCTGTCCTGGGCAGTATGGCCAGTGCCCAGCAGCGGGCTGGCTTCAGGAAGCAAGAGAGCATGCTCTTGTGTGTCAAGACACCAAAAACATGGGGGGCAGACACCAGGTGGCACTCCTGTCCGGCTGCAGAGGCCAAGCTCACACAGGCCTCCCAGTCTGTAAGACAGCGATAGAGACAGCCTGCCCCAGTCCACAGCTGGGGCTGCTTCCAGAATTAGAGGGGTAGCCCACGGAAGCGCTGGTAACTGATGCAGATGCAAACCACAAATGGAGTGCCCAGCGGATAAGGGCAACAGTGGTTGGCATGGACTGGGCCAGGCCTATGATGCTCTCTCAGTCCTCATGGCCTGACTTCAAGGGATGGCACCTGAAGCCCTCCCCCAGCCTCGCAGCAAGACCCGGGTGGTGGCGGGGGTGGTGGCCGTGGCACAGGCTCGGCCTTCAGCGTGATGGAGAGGGCTGCAGCTCCCAGGAAGGTTGTTTACCGGCCCTGCTGCAGCACAAGGCTTCCTACGGAGACTGATTGAGTTTCCCTGCCTTCCCCTGCATGTGCCTGATGGGGTCAACATTTCATTCCCTGGGGTTTCCGCTTCTGTCCTTTTCACCTACAGGAGGCCAAGCAGCCATGGCTCCTCCAGCAGCACAGGGAAAGGCCCCAGCACCGCGGGGCTGGCTGGTGTGCAGTGCACTGGTGGTGTTCTAAAGCAGAAGGTGCCAGCAGCGGACCTGTACAGGGTGGCCTGCACATTCTGCAGCACCGCCTCGTGTTAAATCAGTCTTCCCAGTGACAAGAGAGCAGGGTGCTGCCTCCCTTCTCGGATGCTGTCACTCAGCCAGCTCTGCATTCAGAAGAACACCAGCCCACGCCCTGCACAGTGGCCCTGCGAGACCCTGCAGGTCAGGCAGCATGCTGGGAGGGGCCTGCCCACCATGACCACATGCACAGAGGGGACCTGTGTGCAGAGAGGCTACGAAGACAGCAGCCTGCAATACCGGCAAGAGGGAAGGCTGCTGCCTGAAATGATCCCTCTCCACCCAGCCGGTGGGAAATTAGTATTTTGTTAATTACACAATACGAAATAACTGGTGATCTGAGCTACATAATTAAAAGACAAGCAATTTAAAAGTTTTCAAAGGGTTTTTATCAGTTTAACGAATGAGCCAGCCCTGGGTTATTCTAGCTCCCATGTAACAGAGTCAGGTAGAAACTAAATCTACCCAATGACCCTCCACATCGATCCAGTCCAGATTTATCCTCAGCTGGCCTGCAACGGAGCTGACACAGAGACACTCTATAAAACAAACACTTAAACATATTTAAACTGGCTTAAGTATTTTCTCAAGACAGAACATCCATGTCAAAAGGAAAATGCTATTATGTAGGAACTGCAACAACAGACAAGAAAGGGAACCAGGATGACAACCTGTGGCATGTCCCCATGGACGTGAAGGCAGAGGGAGCACCCCAAAGCCACTGCTGGCCATTCAGGGCTGCTGTGATAAGGTTTTAACGGGTAACATCAGATGTGTTTCGGTCTCTTACACATTCTTTAGAAGTTCTAAAATAAATATTTAAATCATGCATTATTGAATTAGTGCTGCCTGCTCAACCTGTTCTACACACAGTTAACGATGCTCATCCCATGCTAAATGGGGGAACACTGAGGAAGTGATTGAAACCCTCCGTAAATTTTATTAGAAAATTAGCAAAGAACACCTTGTTCATAATTTCTAATTAAAACAGCTCTAATTAGCCCAGCCATTCATTAGCTGGCCCCAACTGGCCTACATAGGCCACTGCAGATGGAGCGTGGCCCCGGCAGGCGCCTGGAGCAAGCAGGGCTGCAGGAGATAGGCAGATACCGTATCTATTCTGGGAAGCAAGCAGCGCTCACCTGAGCCTGGCTCTGCCGCTCTCTGCCACAGCCGCCAATCGCCTCATCTGCAGGCGGCTCCCTGCTCTAGCAGCGGGAAGCAAACTCCCCAAGGATTCTGCAGCACCGCCTCGTGTTAAATCAGTCTTCCCAGTGACAACAGGGCAGGGTGCTGCCTCCCTTCTTGGTTGCTGTCACTCAGCCAGCTCTGCACACTCGGAAGAGCACCAGCCCACGCCCTGCACAGGGGCCCTGCGAGACCCTGCAGGTCAGGCAGCATGTTGGGAGGGGCCTGCCCCAACAGCAGGCCCCACAGCTAGGCCAAAGTGTGGTCAGGCCAAGCTAAACACGCTCCACTCAGACACATGGGTGAAGACAATGTTCGGGGTTGAGGCAGGGCCAGCAGGAGCAGCAGGGCTTCAGGCATGGGCTGGGGGTCTTCGGCAACGTGCCATCCTGGGCTAGACACCATGCGGGATTGTGGTAATGGCTCCAGTGGGGCCAGATCTGACACCACTGTGTGCATGTCCTACAAGAGCTTGGCAACAGCCTAGACCTGATGGGAACAGTGCAGCTGGTACACCCAGCCCTGGGGCACAACTGGGGCACGGCAGCAGGAAGCTGACATTGAGGGAGAAGGGGGCAGTGGGTGGGCTCTGGGCAGGTAGTCAAGGAAACCACAGAGCATGGCCCAGGCCCAGTTCAGTCTCCCTGGGTGCACAGCTCCCAGCAGACGGGGTGGAGCTGTGGACAGGAGGGCTTCAGTGTATTGTACTCTGGGGACCCAGTGCAGTTTGAGGTGCTGGCCTAGCTGGCCCGGGGCCTAGCCAGGAGGATGGAGGTCTGCTCTACTGCTGTGCCCAGAAGGCCCACACAGGCTGGTGATTTCTAGGCCTGTGGCGAGCAGACTGTGCTGCCTTGGGGTCCCTAAAGCCCTGGGGCCATGCCCTGGAGCACCAGCTGCCATAGCCTGGCCACTAACAATGTGACCACCATGGACAGAAGCCCTGACAGGAGGAAGCAGGTGCGCCTCAGCAAAAGGCCGCATCACAGGCTGGACCAGAGGCATCCAGAAAGGAGACCCCAGGACTCACCTTGGGGCACCCTAGCTGCTGACCTGCCCTCCAGAGCAACCATCTCCCTCCACATTAGGCTACCACTCTGCACTGTGCTCGGAACTCACAAGCTCATTTTCTGCATTAGTAAGTGGAAGGTACCATGGAGCACCCACAAAATGGCCTGTACATTCTGCTGCAGCCTAAGCTCCCCAGTCCTCACAGTACTTGGATTTGCAAGTTTAAGGGAAGAACAACGCTGCCCTCTGCTGGCCGGGGTGGGGATCTGCAAGCCATGCTCAGGAAGGTTCCAAAGCTGAGACTGCACCACCTGCCCTGGGGGCACTGCCCACGTGCCATCAGAGGGCTCCCTGAGTGCTGGACAGGGTGGTGTCCTCCCTGGGTGCTAGGCTGGGCCTCTGGGCAGCTTCAAATGTGATCTTTTCGTCAACAAAGAATAGTGCTCAGGGCCAGGGAGATAGCTCCATGGCTTAAGCATTTGCCTGGCAAGTGCAAGGTCCTGAGTTTGATCCCCAGTACCACAAAAAATAAAATAATAAAATAATAAAGTAAAATAATAACAACAGTAGTGCTGTTTCGAACTGAAAGTGATCTTCAGAAGTACCAGCAGCAGGGCTAGCACAGTTGACTTGGCCTGGGTCTGGGCCCCCAGGGAGTGGTTATCGGGGGTGTATCCTCAGTCCTGAAAAGCAGATGAGAGCCAACACAGGGCCAAAAGGCTGGGCTGAGGGCCGCCACTGTGGATTCCCAAAGTCGAGCGGCACTAAGTGAGTCCCTGTCCCTGACACCACACAACCAGCACTGGTCCTGGTACAGTGGCCACAGCGCGCCCACTGCCCACAATCCTATGGCAGCTGTCGCCAGGTGCCCCATGCCAGAGGGTATATACTTCATGTCCTGAGACCGAAGTGCCCATGCTGATGCCTGGGCCTCTGCTCTCGCTGACTGTATGTCCAAAAGACACTGGCTGACAGTACCCCAGGAGACCCACCTCACTGCCAAGAGGCACAGCTGCCTTTCTGGGCTCCCTAGAGCTGCCGTCCCACCCAGGGTGCTTGGCCACATGTGGGACAACAGAGAGCACTGGCAACAGGGACATCATCCCTAGTGGTACCAAGTGACTCCCAGGCAGTACGCACTGGGGGCACCTTTCCCTGTGCCCCTGTACCTGGGCAAGGTTGTCTGGAGCTCCTACTGTAGCATGCGCCAGCACAGGTGAGAAAGGAATGGGTCTTCCAGAGCCCCAGCTGCCCCACCTATGCAGCACCAAGCTCCCACCCAGGCCACCACACCCTCAGCCCACACTGACCTGGCACTGCCTGCTGTCGGCCTCGATGTTGAGTTCCTTGTACTTCTGCAGCATGAGCTCCAATTCTGTTTTCAGGTCAATGGCACGCTTTAGGTGTCCACCATGGGCCGTAACTCGGGTAAATCGCTGCAAAGCCAGGGGAGTCACAAGGGCCCACTCAGTCCAGGAAGCCAGTCTGCACGCCAGGCCCCAAGGGAGGGATGCAGGGCCAGAGGGAGGTGGCTCTCAGCCTGGCCCCGGGCCCCCACGGATGAGCCTCCTGTCTGGCCTTTCTATACACTCTCCTTTTGTCCGCAGCCCTGCCAGTCACACCCTCATTCTGCCAGGCTCTCAGCTTCTGGAGACAGCAGGGGTCAGGGGCCTTCCTCACCTGCACCCAGGAGCTCACGGCCGGAAGGAACTTGTTCTGGATCAGCTTGAGTGCATCTCGGGCAGCATGGAGGACAGCAAGGTTGTCTTCGTTTTCCTGTACCTTCAGACTGTCTGGAAGAGAAAGGGTCAAGAGGACCCTGAAAGCAACTACACAGCGAAGGCTATTGCAGCCCAGGAAACAGGAGGTACCTGCCTACTCCCATCTGCACCCCTGGTAGGGACATTTCAGAGCCCGGGATGGGAGCCCCACACAGACATTGTCTCAGCAGTGCCCACCCCACACTCAGGCTGGCCCTGCCCTCAGCAGGGCCTAAACAGCCACTCAGCCCCTCCTCAGCCACAGAGTCTAGCCTGTGCACCATGGGTTCACAGCATCAAGGAGGGGCCGAGCCCCCACAGTGAGGCTGCCTGCAGAAAGGCAATCTCACTCCTAATACGACAGCCCAGAGCCTGGGACCTGTGGGCTCCTGCAGCAGCCACCTGGCAGCTTCAGCCTGGGGAGGGAGGCTGCTCCACCAGCTCCCAACAGGGCAGCCCATCCAAGGGTGGTGGAGACTCAAAGCCACCAAGCCCAAGGCAGCAGTGTGTGATTGGATCACCCCACCACTGCAAACAGCAGGCAACCATGTCATCACTCTCTCCTCCCAGATGAGGCAAGCAGAACACTTGCCCAGAGCTCCCTGGCCAGTTGTAGCCTCACTTACTCGGACTACAGGAGACAGAGACACTCACAGCCACGGAGGAAATGTCTGAGAATGAAATACCTGGGGTGCTACTTGCAAGCCTGGGCTCTGCTCAGCACAGGACCCCAGGAGGGTGGGAGTGGAGGGTTGGGCAGCACAGGGGACCCTTCACCTGAGGACAGCTCCACAGCCAGCGTGTACTTGTGTGAGCCAAGTCCATGGCTCCGCACAAACTCCTCCAGGTCGCTGTCATCGTCCTCCTCCTCTGAGGGATCCCCCAGCACTACCTGAGGCAGCCCCTCTCCACTGCCAGCAGCTCCTGGGTGGTGTGCAGAAGCAGGCAGGTCTCGGCTGCAGCATGGCTGCTCCTCATCCCAGGGGTTGGAGCCACCAGCCCAAGCAGGGCCTGAGGCATGAGAGACCTCCCCTGCAGATGCCCTGTGGCTTGGGCTGAGGTCCAAGGGCACGAGCAGCCTGAAGCAGTTGTCCACTTCTGTGAGACAGCAGCTGATCTCCTCAGACATCTCTGCGGAGAAATGGAGCCTCTGATGAAGGGCAAAAGGGAACACAGCCCCGAACACCAGGCCTGTGTGCTGCGCGGGCACTGTCCAGCTGCAGACAGGCGAGGGGTCTCTTTCCAAGGGAAAGCCAGAACCCGAGGGCTGGGCTACTGGCTGCTAGCTGGGGCTGGGGATGCTCCTGGAAGCTATGGAAGCACACCTCTCTGTGAGCACAGGATGACCCAAGCCAGGGATGACCAGCTGGGGCACTGTACCCCAGCCACACTGCACTTAGTACCAACATGACTTGCACCCCTCCCTCAGCACAGCCTGCCATCCAAGGGCCCCTGAGGCCTGGGCTGCCACAGAATGGCTGTGGGGATGCCTGTGGGCACTAGTATCTACAGGAGCCTGCACACATGCAGACATGCTCGTCTTGGGGTGTGCTGTAGATAGGCAACTGAACCCCTAGGCCTCGTACCCTGCCTGTGATCTGAATCAGGACTGTTCGCCAAGAAGTGCTCAGGGACTCTGGGAAGGGCATGAGCAGGGCAAGTGGGGCCATGTGGCAAATGGGTGAGGGCTCAGCAGGCACTCAAGGAGACAAGCCTAGACTAGGTTCACACCAGCCTCCCCACAGGGCCTCACAGCAATGACCATGGGGAAAGTCTGCCTGGAGGATAGGCGGCCAAGACAGAGTGCAGAGGGACAGCCCAGGCCAACCCCCCTGTCTGGTGTGCTGGCCCCAGGGCTCTGAGGTCAGTAGAACAGAAGCCCAGGCCCACCCTGGGCAATTACCTTCCATCTCCCTTGCAGCCTGCTCGGCTCTCTCTCCGTAGATTCTGTCCAAGTGCTTCTGCTTTTCCTCTTCCCGCTTTCTTTCTGCCAAAGTCCTGGCATTTACATCCTGGAAGTCTACCTGAGAAATGGCCAAGAAAGATGGGGATTGCTCAGCACGTGCATGCGTGAGTGCACACACACACACACACACACACACACACACACACCCTATGCGGGCAGTGTGTGTCAGGGCCCCCAGGCTTGTTCGTCCATGGAGTTTAAACACTTCACCTTGCTTCTTGGTCTTACATGTTCGCCACCTGAGATTTAAGACGTAAAAACCAAGCCAGGTGTAGTGGTACAGGTGATACCCTAGCACTGGGCAGCAGAGGCAGGAGGATTACAAGTTAAACCCCAGCCTCAGCAACTTAGCAAGACCCTACCTTGAAACAAAAGAATGTAAAGCGGGCTGAGAATATAGCTCAGTGTGAAAGCCATAGGCTCAATCCTCAGCACAGGAGGTTGGGGGTATAAAAAGACTTGCAAGCCCTAGCCAAGCATGGTGGCACACCTGTCATCCCAGCTATTCAGGAGGAAGCAAGACTGTTAAGCCCAGAGTTCAAGGCCTGCCTAGGCAATGCGGTGAGACCCTGTCTCAAAATAAAGACTAAAAAAAAAAAAGTACTTCCAGCTACACCAGCCAGAGGGAGACACAGGTAGGAAGACAGGGCACTCCCTCATTTAGCAGCCCATGGGTAGCCAAGCACAAGTGGACTCAGGGGCCCGGGCACCATCAAGCACGAGCCTGAGAGGTGGCACCCTGCTGGCCCATGGGAAGGCCAAGCCATTTGCTTGTGGCAGGCACACGGCAGACTGGACAGCAATAGGGTTGGATGAGACACAGGAGTGACCCTGGATAGTTTCATCACTCCCCGGACAGCAAGAGTCCACAGTGGGTTCTGAGGGGACTTAAAGTACAAGAGTAGGGCAGCGACCATTCCAGGATGGGGCACATATGAAGCTGGTACCTTGTAGCTGCCGCCCCTCAAGGCAATCCAAATGCCCAAGCCAAGCAGCCCCACCCACCTGGCCTGGGGAACCCTCACTCTCCTTCCTGGGTCACTCCATCCAGCCCTGGGGAACCAGGCAGCACTACTCAAGCCCACTTGCCTTTTTGGTGTATCTCAGGAAGTGGTAGCCCAAGGCTAGCTTCTTATAGGCCTCACCGAAGCGCTGATTCCACCCTTCCACAGCGCGCATGGCTGCCTGCTTCAGCCTCTGGGCTGCCTCCTTGGGAGGTGGCAGGGGCTGTTCAAGGTCCATCCCAAGTGTGAGCTCCAGAAATTCCTGGAAGTCGGAAACGAGCAGCATCCTGAACTGGTGAGACCTGGCGAAGAGCTCATCCACAATTTGGAAAGCAGAGAGGCGGATCTCGGCATGGTCCTGACTCAGCTGGGTCATCAGCAGGCGGTAGGCATGGCTGAGCTGCTCCTCTGAAGACCTGGGGTTACAAGTCAGCCTGATCCAAGTGCCTAGCATTTAAAGGTCAGACCAGCCTATGCTCCTTGTGTAAGGACATTTTTTCACACATGGCAGGGACTGCAGCTGAGGCCCAAGCTTTGTCTTCCTCTGTGGGAACTGTGTTAGTATACCACCAAGCACCAAATGCAGTCACCACGTGGCATATTCCATATGGCCCACGGCCAAGAGTACACTCTATATTCTTAAGGGCTGAACAGCTGCGGGAGTAGGTGAGTGGTGAACACTTCCCTAATACGTGCAAGGTTCTCAGTTTGATCCGCAGCAACCCCCCCATAATCTGATGCATATAAGTGAATTTAACATATAAAACTTATGATTCAAACATTAGTGGCTGTCAACATTCTCACTGGAGGGCCAGTCAGCTAGCTCACCGGACTAAAGCGCCTGCTTAGGCAGGCACAGCAACTGGGGTTGGATCCTCGGCTTGCCATGCCGGCCCCGTCCCGCAGGCCCACTGAGACAGTAATTAAGACTGGGCATGGTGGTGCATGCCTGTAATCCCAGTGGTTGGAAGGCTGAAAACGGGAGCATCACTAAGAGTCCAATCTGTGCAGTGAGACACTGTACTAAATACATAAACAAAACAATCTCACCAGAATCTAATCCCCCCCCCCCATGTATATCACCCATAGCTGCCTCCAGAGCTGAGTGGTGGCAACAGAGCCCTCACGGTGGTGCAGCCCTGTATCACCAGCTGCCCTTTACAACTGGCCTCAGATGGGAACCCAGCCCTGGCCTCCTTGCTTTAAAGGGAAAAGCCCACAGAACTGTCTTGGGGGTCCCTCTTCCCAGCTGCAGCCCAGTGTGAACTGGATTTAGAGGTTTTCTTAGATGTCGAGCAAAACTTGGTCTGACCTGCAGTTTTTTACTGAAATATCAACATTTTTTCACTTTAATAGATGATCACTCAATTTCCTTTGCTTTATAAATACACTATAATCAGTAATCCTAGGTTCATGTTTGAGCACCCAGGAGAAGGGCACAGCAGGATCCCCACAGGTATTTCCTGGGGGGGCAGCGTAAACAAGTTTATGTGCTAAAAATATGGTTCAGTGGTACAGTGCTTGACTAGCACGCTTGTGGCCCAAGTTTCAAGCGCCAGGACCACGAGGGGAGTGGGGAGAGGATAAAGCAACCATTGCACCATGAACTTCTTTCCAGGTTCCAACAATATACATTTACCTATTCATCTATACAGGTGGGACAGGCAAGAAGTAGCCCGAGGACAGCCTGTGTTTTCCCCCCACCCAACAGGGCTGGGGAAACTGTCTGGGCCCTTCCTGTGTGGCTCGGTCCGGGTGGAGACAGGCAGGGACACAAAAATAGCAGAGGGGTGCTGGACTGTGGGGAAACCAGCCACCTCTAAGCCGTCAGGGCTTCGCCTTGCCAGCTACCACAAACGCTGTCCCGATAGACGTACTTGCAGATCTTCTTCAGTTCTTTCATTTTCTCAGGATGCAGCTGAGGTTCTCCTGAAGTGGTGAGCTCTTCTACCAACTTTGGAAGTTTCGGATCCATATCTAGGAACAGGGAGCGCAGCGTCTTGCTCTCACCACTGAATGTTTCTGAGCTCGCCTCCGTACCCGACACTGCGGGAGGCGCCCTGACACTGGGGTCCCGAAGCCCCTGCCACGGAGGGACTCTGGGAAACACGAGCACTCAACGGGCCACTGGCGCGAGTCCAGCAAAGCCTTTCCGAAGAACCGGGAAGTTCCAAAGGTGAGCCGCGTCAGCGCCGGGGCAGCGGTGGACGCGGCCAGGGACCTAGGCCTGAGCAAGCGACGGCGACGCGCGGCGGGCCCCACGGCCACTGCCCAGCCCTAACCCAAGGCGGAGGCGCTGCCCCGGCGACGTCTGACGCTGCAACCCCGCCGCCGCCCGCGGGACCCGGGGCCAGCCTCGCAGACACGGCCGGGCGCGCCGCCTCCGCCCAACCTACCGCACGTCCGGGCCGCTCGCTAGCCCCGCCCCTTCCGGCAGGCGGCCGGGCCGTCACTCACCTAGAGCTCAGAGCCCATTGGTCTGCCCTTGCTCCGCGGCGCAGCGACGAGGGGCCGGCCCCAGGACGCCTTCTCACCTCCTGGGCGCCCCGCCGCGCCCGCCCCGCCCCCGCCAAGCCCTCCCCGCCCCCGCCAAGCCCGCGCCACCCCGCCCCTTCCAGCGCAGGCCCTGCCAACCTCCCATCACGTGCCCCAAGCTCCCATCACGTGCCCCAAGCTAGCTAGCCAATGGTTTGCAGGCGCAGGCGTGACGGCAAGGTGGAGTTCTGCGGGGTGACGCACAGGCTTCGGGGGAAGGAGGCGGGGCGACCGGAGGGCTCTGGCGCGCGAGAAAAAGGAGGCGGGAGGGCTCAGCAAGTCTTTAAAGGGGCAGCTGGTGCAGGAGCAGTGAGTGGACGCTGAGCCGCGGACTGCTGGGCCACCTGGAACACCGAGGTTCCAGTGGTTGGTATGACCTGGGCCTCATTACCACGGCTGTCTGAAAGCTCGCAACCCTCTGCACCATCCCCAGGGTGGCTCAGGTGGGAGCTATCGGGATGCTGTGGCTGGCAGGTCTGGAAGGGGTGCCGACCATAGCCCCAGCATCCTGGCTGGACTGGCCCTGGGAGGTTGTGTCTTCAGAGTGTGATATGCAAGGAGAGGGGACCCTCAGGGCGCCTGCTCCCCAGGGTCATCTTATCCTGGGCGTCAGTACGTGCCGGTGCATCCCCTCCTGCAGCTACAGGTCCCTGGCCCCCTGCAGCGACATAGCCCCCAGTCCCCCCCCCCTCGCAGTTTACTGCAGGCGTCAGATCCCTGTGAACACGGGATGGCCTGTAAGGTTCACCTGCAGATGTCAGTCCTTCTGCCCCTTCCTGGCAGCCAACAGCGTCCAGAAATTATATCCTCTGTCCTCCTGGGGCAATAAGCAGAGTCACCCCAACCAGTCCATTTGTGAACCTGACAGCCCCACTTTAGAGTGCATCCCACCACCTCAAGTCCAAGCCCAGCCCCTGCCTCGTGCCCTCTCTAGTGCACTCCATACAGCAGCCAGTGCCCTTTAGAGGCTGGGGTCAGATCCCGTGGCTCCTAGCCCTCAGCCGCAGGAGCCACTCAGGAGTGCTACCAGGGCTTGCCAGCCGCTCTCCCTGGGTGGGGCCTTGGGACCTGCTGGCATGGGAGAACTCACACTCTTCAGTTCCTGGGCCTGCTCTCAGCAACACCCTCCCCTGTTTTACTGCTTCCCACAGCACTGGGCCTTTTGTCCCGGGCTCTGTTCCTTTTTCCTCCACCAGGGTCTGCTTGCTCACAGCAAGGATCTTTATTTTATTCCATAAAGAAAGCAGAGCCCTGGAAATGATGGAACTGGATAAATATATCTTATTTCAACTTTCTTTTCTAGATTGCTGACTGCAAAATGGATCCTAGGGTACATAACATGTAGAAAAAATTATAACCACAGAATCCCAAAGGACAGGGTGAGGGCTCAGGAGATAGCTCGGTGGCCTAAGCACCTGCCTTGCAAGGGCAAGGACCCAGGTTCGATCCCTGGTACCACATGCCATGTTGGCCACCGAAACTGGGCATGGTGGTACAGTTCTGTAATCCCAGTGCTGGGGAGGCTGAGACAGGAAGATCACTATGAGTCTGAGAAGCATAGTGACTCATAAAATAAATATGACCCTGTATTAAATAAATAAGAATCCACAGGACAGGTGACAGAAATGTTAGTATATGTAGGTCGCTACGCTTTTACATGATGTGGTTGTTATGGTTTAAGTCTAAAATGCTCCTCCAGAGGCCTGGTTGAGGGGTTGGTCACTGGGTGTGACCTGACAGGCTGCACTGTCTTCCCCAGCCGCTCCCCACTCTCCCTCTTCCTGGCTGCCTGCGGTAAGCTGCTCTCCTCCACCACGCCAGTCTGCATGCTGCTTCTGCCTTGCATTCAGCTGACCAGGCCTTGAATCCACTGGACCTCCGAGCCAAGACGAATCTCTCCCAAGTTGAACATAGTTGCAAAACATCCCTAGCAAAATCCGGTTTTTTTTTTTTCGGAACCGGGGATTGAACTCAGGCTCTTGTGCTTGTCAAGGAAGCGCTTATTCCACTGAGCCATCTCCCCAGCACCCCCCACATCTTTTTCTTTTTTTTCCTAGCAAAATCCTGGCAGGCCAAATCCAGCAATATGTAAACACTGTCCTAAATGTGAGTATGTGGGATTTACCTTGGCAATGCTGTTTAACTGCCTGCAATCAGTATAACTGCCCATATGAACAGAATAAAGAAGGATCATGATAATTTTATCGCATAAGGAAGCACTTTGACAAAGTCCAACATCTACTCATGGGTATAACTCTTAGGAACTGAAAGTGGACTCCCTCAGCCTGGTAAAGGACATTTGCAGAAAGCCCACAGCAACAGTCCCACTTAACTGTGCAACACTCCAGGGTCTCCTGCTAGGCTGGAGCCGCCACTCCCACCCTGTGCTCCATGCTGCGCTGCAGCCCCAGCCACCTCGGCAGAGGAAGAGTAGAGCGGAGCACTCGGCGGGAGGGGGGAATCCAGGCCTTGGAGAACTGCAAAACCTTACCATGGCCTCAGAAGAAGGCTGCACAGTGTTACGGTTCGGTTCGTGTCTAGTTGTTCCCCAGAGCCTCCAGTAAGTCACAGGGCAGATGTGGCTGGAGCAGCCACTTGGCTTGAGGCTTGAGGGGCGGGCCCGAGGGGCGCGCTGTTAGACTGGCACCCGCGCTCTGCACCCTCTCCCAGGCCTGCGGTCCCTCGGAGGTGTGGAGCAGTCGTCCTGGACCCTGCGGCGCCCTAGCCTCTCCTCCAGACCCTGTAGCGCAGGGCAACAGTTTGCGATTGAGGCTACCTTAGGCAGAGGAGATGCTTGGAGAAGACAGAGGCACTGACCCTCTCACCTGAGCAAATAACACTCCAAGGTCGCCAGCCTCATAGCTCAGCGGACCAAAGCGCCTGCTTGGGCAGAGCGCAGGGGCTGAGGTTCGATCCCTAGGCCTGCCGAGCCGGCCCCGCCCCTGGGGGTGCTGAGATGGCGATTGAGACTGGGCGTGGTGATGCGTGCCTGTAATCCCAGCTCTCGGGAGGCTGAAAACAGGAGAATCACTACGAGTCCAATCTAGTAGTGAGACCCTGTAGACCCTGCAGAACCTGTCCTAAATACAGAAATAATAATAATAATAATAATAATAATAATAATAATAAGACTCCAAGGTCTTGCTACATAATTCAGGCTGTTTCAAACTATGAAACCTCCAGTAATTGTGAGCTAAATAAACCTTTCCTTCCTTTATTTTGATTGTCAGGTATTTGTCCCAAATGAGAGAAGAATAACTGAGCCACACAGGATAAGTAGATCAGCGTGCAAACACCCATCATGTGTCTTCAGATGATGAATGGATAATTGGAGGAGTAGGTTTAAAATATCTGTAATAATATTAAATCTCATGACATAGAGTTAAATTAACAAAATATGTATACTAAAAACTATAAAACTGAGATGAAAGGCTGATTCCTAGAGACATACGCATGGGTCGAAGGACAACATTGTAAGACTTAAGTTTCTGCTGTGGACTGAACTACACTCCCCCAGATTCATAAACTGAAGGCTCCAGTGTGCCTGCACTTGCAGAGGCCTCTGAAGAGCAGGGAAGGTAAGGAGGAGATGAGCTCCGGGACCTAACGGGCTAGAACCGGCCCGCGGGAAAGGACGTGTGAAGGCATGGGGCGGTGACCAGCGGCCACTAGAAGCTGGAGAGGGGCCGCGCCACAACCAGGCCTGCCTGCACCTCCTGTGGAGCCACGGGGAAATAAATTTGTCATTTTTGTTGGGACAAGGTCTCACCATGAAGCCCAGGCTGGCCTTTATGTTCCTGCCTCAACCACCAGGTCTGACTATGCTCTGTTCTTTAAGCCATTCAGGCGGGCAGTTCTTACACAGCCTGAGCTAACAATGCAGTTGCCAAGCAAACCCACAGATTTATTGCAATTCCAGTTGAAGTCCCAGTTTGCCTTCAAAAATTTCAATACAAGCTGATTTTAAATTTGATGTGGAAATGCAGATCTTGGGCCGTTAAAACAAGTTTGATCACTGACAGGCAATAGTGTCAGTTCTACATCTGACAAAGTACTTCAGGAATACGGAAAGAACTTCTAAAACCATTACAAGTAATGCACCCAAGATTGCAAAAGGTGTAGCTAGACTCCTGGCTAACAGGCAGCCTGAGCAAAGGAGGCTGTTAGGAATCAGAAGCAGCAGACCCAGCCCCGGGGAAACAGGAGCAAGCCCGTGGGGCAGAGTGACCACACCAACCGTTGGCAAGTGTGCAGCACCCGGCACATGCAGACACTGCGATCAGGACAGGCTAATAGGCTACCCTGGCCGGTTTTGTTTTCTGAGACAGAGTCTCTGTGCCATTCAGGCTGGCCTTGAACTCACTATATAACCCGAGGCCTCGACTTCATAGCAATCCTCAACCTCAGCTCCTGAGTGCTGGGATTGTGGGCATGTGCTACCACACCCAGCACCCCTGGAGGTTTTAATATGGGCAGACAGCTTCATGTCTCAGCAGTTCTACTTCCTAAAGATTCCTTCCAGAGACGTGAAAATAATACCTACAAAAAAGATCTGCCAACAAATCAGAGTGCCTTTAGTTCACTGTAGCCCCAAATTGGGAATAACTAAAGCAGATATCCATCAAGAAGAGTGTAGGGCTGGTGGTATAGCTCAGCAGACTAAGTACCTGCTTAAGTAAGTACAGGGCCAGGGTTCAATCCCTGGCACTGCATGCTGCACAGCCCCCACCCCTGGGCAGATTACGGGTCCACACCTGTAATCCCAGCACTAGGGAGGCAGAAATCAAGAGGATCATTACGAGTTTGGGTTTGAGTCGTGTAGTGAGACCCTGCACAAAAACAAACAAAAACCTTAAAAAAAAAAAAGTATGTGAATCACAGTCTATGTAAACATGGATTAATGCTGCTGTTGCTGCTGCTGCTGGGCAGTACACAAAGGAAATTGCATCACATAAGGTCTTCCGTGTTTGTCAAAGGAGGCCAAGCTGGGAGCCTGCAAATTTGAGGTCAGCCTGGGCAACTTAGCAAAACCCTTATCAAAAACAATAAGGGCCTGCCTAATAGCTCAGCATATTAAACATAGGGGCCAAGAGTTCGATCCCCAGGCCTGTGGTGCTGGCCCCACCCCTAGGGTGCGCTGAGAGGGGACTGAGATTGGGCGTGGTAACATGTGGTGACAAGTCCCAGCACTTGGGAGGCTGTAAATAGGCGGATCACTGAGTCCAATCTACACAGTGAAACCCTGTACACCCTGTCCTAAAAAAACAAAAAACAAAAACAAAAACAAGAAAACAAAAAGGAACTAGGGAAATGTGATTCTTAAAAAGAGTATCTTGGGCTCAGGGGATAGCTCAGCCGTCTAAGCACCTGCCTGGCAAGCACAAGGACCCAGGTTTGACCCCCAGCACAGCATGCTGTGCCACCTCAGGACCTTGGTTGCGCTGTGCCAGCCACTGAAACTGGGTGTGATGGTTTCAGTGGGCAGGACGGTGCCTACCTGTAATCCCAGCACTGGACAGGCTGACACAGGAGAACCACTACGAGTCCAAACTGTGTATCAAGACCCTGTACCAAATAAATAGAAGATTTTTTAAAAAAGAAGTATATTATACCTGGCTGTTGTGGTACATGCCTGTCACCCCAGTACTTGGGAGGCTGAGGCAGGATTGCCACAAGTTCAAGCTCTGAACTATTGAGACCCTGTCTCAGAAAAAACAAAATAAAAAATTGGTAGACTTAAGCCAGATACAAAAACTGTAGTTTAAGTTGTGTGTCTTTTTAATGCATATAACCTTAAACTCAATTTTTTTCTTTTTCTGTATTTTAGGGAAGGGTCTACAGAGTGTTCAGGGTCTCACTACTAGATTAGACTCGTCATGATCTGCCTGTTTTACAGCCTCCCAAGAGCTGGGATTACAGGCACGTGCCACCATGCCCAGTCTCAATGTCCATTTCAGCATGCTCTGGGGGTGGGGCCTGCACAGCAGGCCTGGGGATCGAACCCCCAGCCCCTGCCCCTGCTTGCAGGCTCTTTAATCTGCTGAACTATTTGGCTGGCCCTCTCAATTTCAAAAAGTTAACCAACAAGGCCTAATGGACATGGAGCAGAACACTGCAGTGCTGGTCCTGGTTCGGGTAGCTGGTGGGTACTCTGCAAGGTGGCAGCCTCTGCCAGCCAGGGCTATGTCCTGCATCTCTCTGCAGTGCTGCCAAGTATGCACCCAGCAAGCGAGGTCTGTGCTAGTCCACAGTACTTCCCCAAGGGACAGTCACCCACCCACATGCCAGTGGACCCTGCTAGCATGAAAAGCCAAGGGGCCCATGAGAGCTGGCTAGAAAAGGACCAGGGCCTCAGGGAGGGCAGAACAGCCAGGTGGGACAGTAGCACCACCCTGGCAGAGTGGGGAGCATGGCAGCTGGAAAGCTCCCTGGGCCCTGGCACAGAAGGACACTGCCGGGGCCACTGCCCACCCCTTGATGGTGTCACAGGCCCCACTGAGGCAGAGATGCCAGCTAGTGCAGTGCAGCCAGTGTGCTGCACGGGGCTTTGCGCTCCCTAAAGCAGAGCACAGTGCCACAAGGAGCGGAGGTCAGTGGTAGCCCCAGGGCTCTGCCCCTACCAAGGCCTCGACAGCCTGAGCCTGAAGAGGCTTGTGCATGACTTGCTGTGGTGGGAGCTGGGTGGCCAGAGCAGCTGCTTCAGGGCACAGAACAGGAGCAGACTGAGTGGGGAAGGGTGGCAGAGCAGCTGTAACTCAGGACTCTGGACTCACCTGCTGGCGTCCACAGCCTAGCCCTTATCCACAAGATGGTAGGCAGAGGTCCTAGGAGCCCGGGCCAGAGCTAACAGGAAAGGTTTGCTTATTTATTTTGCTATCTCCCTGGCCACCAGAGCTAACAGGAGTTGCTCTCAGAACCCACCAGCCTGGATCTCTGTCCCCAAGCAGGGAGCCCCTCAAGGCCAGAAGAGCAAGCTGCCCCCAAACCACCAGCCCCAAGTGTGGCCAGCTCAGCTTCTGGCAGCACCAAGGCCTTCTACTGTGGTGAAGCCAGGCCCTGGGTGGCTGCCCAGCCTGCACTAGCAGGGGGAACAGACACGATCCTGGGGTGAGAAAATGCTTCAGACAGAAATGAGAAATAGAAAGCCGTTTTATTAACACGTTTTACATTTACAGTTTATTAGCTAATCAACACCAACATGCAAAAATAAGCGCTAGATACAAACCTCTACAATGTGTGTGCACTACAGGTTCATGTGTCTGCAACCCCGCAGTACTTCGGAACAGCATTGAGACTCTTAGGGTTACCGAGCCACCAGCAAGGCCTCTGCAGAAATGCGCTCCAGTGGATTTCCACGTGATACCTTCTCAAGCAGGAAATAAGGCGGTGCACAGAGGACAAGACCCCGAACCTGTGCACACGGGGCCTGGCCAGAACCCCGCACCCCAGTGACCCCAGCGGCATACAGCTCTGGGCGAAGTCAGGAAAGGCCCGTGGGCTGCACCTGGATCCTCAGCTCGGCCACGGCCAGCATTCGGGAAAGGACCAGCCCATTCCTCAAGCTCCCGAGTCTCCCCATTGCAAGTGGAAGGGACAGAAACACGGGAGGTCACTCCTGCTTCTGAGATGTTCTAGAGTTCCCTCACTGTTCGGGTCAGTCTGCAGAGACGGCTCCTCCGAGAGGCGCAGTACTCACGGAAGCATCAAAGAGCTGATGTATGTTACAAAATCCTACTGATCAAAACGTCGTCTTCAATTACAAACTTATCAAATCTCACTTCCTCTCTCCCTAAGAGTACTTGTTGTTGCTCACTCATCTTTGGTCGCAAGAAACAGAAACGCCGAGGCAGGCTGGGGTCAGGGACAGGAGGAGGTTGCGGTCCAAGGTGTACACTTTGTCGGCACAGGTCTTACATGATGTACACCTTCTCGGCCTGTGAGAAGTGGAAGACTTCTTTGGTTCTTGGGCAAACAACTTTATCATCTTGACGGATAGAAAGCAAAGACTGAAAAATAAGACGTGGACTACGTTAGGGCAGGGCAGTATCCACTAGGGTTTCCAGCGACATGCATGGGACAAACCCTTGGGGAACTGGCCTCATCCTGCAACATCACTTCCTCAAAGTGTGCCTATCACAAAACCCATCACCTGAGGATGCTCAGCTGGGGTCCCTGCCCCTCACCCAGGCCCCAGAATACCGCACACAGCCACCCTGTCCCCCTCACGTTGTAGCCGTAGACATAGCCGTTGGGGAGCATCATGGGCGGGTTGTTCTCGTTCATCACGTCACCAGAGATCTTGCAGACCAGGCGGGAGTTGGCGCAGTGGGCCATGGGCAGGGGCTGAGCCAACTTGTTTAGGGAGCGGCTGCACACAGGACAGTCAGGGCTCTTGGAACTGCCATCCTCCTTGTAGCACTGTCTATGCACAGGGTTAAGGAAAGGCCAGGAGCCATTGAGGCAACAGGGAACAGGTGCACTGTGGCCACTCAACTCCAGGCTCAGGGAGCCCACCTGGCTACACATGCACCATGCAGAAAGCAAACAAGGCTGGTAAGAGGAGTCAGCACTTGGCAGAAAGACAGCAACTGCAGCCTGACCTTAACAAGCAGCCACAGCACCCTGATTTGCTGGCCCCCAACAGGATCTCAGCTTGGCCCCAGGTCCCTCAAAGTCCCGCAAGGGTCAGTATCAGGCCTGGACGTCACTCACACAAGGTCAGCCACTTGGCCCCCAAGGTCACTCAGGTTCAGCTCCTGGCCTCAAGGACTCCTGGGAACACAGCAGCCCTTAGGATAGGTGGGAGGTGAAGCCTCGTGAAGCCATAGACTGAGCTGACACCCTTTTAGCACCCCACAAGCTCAACAGAGAAAGCATGCTCTGCATGTGACACATGGCACCTGTCCTTGGGGCAGGTTAGGGTGGCACATGGGGGGCCACTGTGCTAAGATGTGAGCACACACAGGAGCCTGACTATGGGGCAGGAGGATACGGGGTCTTGATCGCTGAGAGGCCGGCCTGCAGAGTGAGTGTGAACACAGAGCTGTTCCCCAGCTGGTGCAGGCGGTAGTTATCGTATCGGAACTGCTGGATCAGCATCCGCCACCGTGCCGGGTCCAGAAGGTCCTGGAAGAGACAGGCAGAGGTGCTAGGACCCTCTGGGGAGTCCTGCAGGGACAGCTGGCAATGGAGTTGTGACAGGCCAGACACACACATCCCAGTCTACCTAGGATGCCTGTAGGACCTACAGCTTAACCTTCTAGAACAGCCGCCACTCATCAACATGTCCACTGGCAAGCTCTGCACCTGAGTATCCCAAGGCTGTGACAAAGACAGGACCTCTGGGAAAGACACGGCAAGGCAGTGTGAGCCACAGAGTACTAAAGCTGCATGGGGGAAACCATACTCCAGAAAATAACACTACATGGACAATGAACAACTACAACTACTTCAGCTAAAGATCAAGAAGAGGGCCGGGGAGATAGTGCAGTAGAATAAGGGCCTGGGTTCAATCCCTGGTTCCACCAAAAAAACCCGAACAAACCAGAGATGGAAGGATGGGGCACCACTGGCCACACACCCGAGCAGTGGTAGCAAACAGTGGTGGCACACATGTCACAGCAGGCTGTTTGTATCAATGAAAGCTGTTTCCCTTTTATTATATGAGTTTTTTGGTTTTTTTTTTTTTTCCTAAACTAAAACTGTACTATTCAGGTTTAATTGCAGTGTGGGCAATCAGGCTCTAGAAGGGTAATGACATAATTTCAAAAAAATTTAAAAATTTTGTTTCTTTAAAAATTTTGTTTTTAATGTTACTTTTATGAAAGCAAGGTTACCTGGGATTAGACCAACAGCCCAGCAGACCCTCACATAGAAGTGAGACACTGCCCCCATCAACAAGACCTTGCTTCACATGCTTGGGGATCCAGGGACTAAAAGGTGGGCAGCTCTGCGCGCTGGACCTGGTGAATGCCAAGGCCCTCTCAAATCTGGGACCGCTGTGTTTTCAACTCTTAAGTTCACTGTACCCTGACCTGCCTGCTTCCACAAGCCAACTTTGCCCCTGTGACCTTGGCCTTTCTCTTCCATGTCAAATGAATTCTTCCAAGCTCACGGACAGGGGACCCATACATGGTGAGCGGTGCTTGTCCCCTGCCCTGGGGCGTGAAGGGGGTGTCAGTGCACACAGAGCACAGGGCTCATTCCTGCCATGGCACTCAGGTGGTGGGGACCAGGGACACCTTAGCTCTCCCTGCTGCACCTCAGAAAGGAGAGGCCACCAACATAACCCAGGGTCTCCCTGAATTTTTAATGGAGTCTTCTCCAAAACAGTAAGAGAAGCCCACGATGCTGACTGAGGACGTTGGTGTCAGACCCGGCGCCTGACTATCAGTGGCCTTGCTGCCTTTTCTGAGAGGTGCTTGTGGATTCTGGCAGGGCAGACAAGTCCAGCAGCCGTCCAGAGGGCACCACAGGCAAAGGTGAGGCGTTCACTGAGACCAGCTAAGAGGCTCTTAGGACCAGTCTCACATACCCTGTGGGCAGGGAACTGCCCTTGCCCCTTCTCAGGTACTAAACACACACTTGGGGAGCACCAGGCTCCTGAGACTCAGTCATGTGCTCAGGGCCAGCTCAGCAATGGCACAGGCCCTGTGGCACTCCAGCGGCGGGCGCCAATGGGGAAGGGCAGCAGACCTGCCAGTGAGCCATGTGGCCAGAATGCACTAAGGGAAGGAGAACCCACCAGAGGGCTGGAGACCGGAGCCCTGACACCCACAGCGAGCACCAGACATGGAGAGACATGGAGAGAGCGGTGCTGCAGGGCTGCTGAGCCCAGACCCGGTTCCTCAGCAGCACACGGGCTACAGCAGGGCATGCAGCAGGCCTGCCCTCGCACAGCTCTGGAGAAAGCAGCAGCAGACTGGATGGCGCTGTCCAGTGACCCCCCCGCCCCCGGCACAGGCGCTACCTTGTATGGGGAAATGTGCGTGTCTGGTGGGAAGGCCAGCATGCCCATGACCTGGCGGACCTCATCCAGCTGGCTCCCCTCCGCCTGGCTGAAGTGCTTCCTTGCATGTCTGAAAAACAAATGTCGGCACACCTCAGTTCGCACGTCGCTGCTACCTAAGAAGAGCTGCGCCGCTGGGCCTCTCATCTAAGTCAGCCCAGGAAGCTCTGGGGACAGGGCTGTGGGCCCTGCCGATCCCTCTGCAGCAGCACCAACTGGCTTGGACCCGGCAGCAGCCACACCCACCTGCCAGACCTCCTGCAAGGCTCACAGGTGGGCACAGCCAGCCCCCGTGCCCCTGCTGCCCGACTCTGGCCTCAGCCACCCACTGGCTGGCCAGGAACTGCTGCACACACACACACTTGGTCCTCCAGCACCTGTGCACTCAGAGCCCCTCAGAGGCTTGTCTCTGACCGAGGGCCAGTGATGTGATGACCTATGGTCCTGCATCCCCACAGTGTCACGAACAAGACATGCACCAGAGATATAAACCCCTGTGACCCCGAGGGGACACAGACCTGGATGGGGGGTGGGGGCTAAGGTACGGGTGGGGAAGGAGGCCGCCAAGAAGGCCACAGGGTTTGAGGAAGCAGGGAGGTTCAGGGTACACCCATGGAAGCCCCACATTTGGTCACCTATGGGACACAGAGAGAAAAAGAATGACATAAACCTAAGACTGAACCTAGGGCCTCACTTTAACATGGTGTTACATGCCCAACCCTTTTTAGACTTGCATTTTGAGATGCCCTCATTAGGTCCCCTAGCCTGGCCAAGGCTGAGGTTACAGGTGTGTGCCACCTTGGCCAACTGATGTTTCTTTAGAGCACAACACATCCAACACTCGGGGGCTTCACAATGCAATCCATCAGGCCAGGCTGGAGGGTGGGCGTCAGCCAGCAACACAGCTCCACCTTGCATGCACCCAGTGCAAATGCACACACACTTGGGTACCTAGTCTACTCATTTATTCCAAATTAAATGACGAGTGCCTGTAGCCCCAGGTACTTGGGACACTGAGGCAGGAAGCTCACTTGAGTGCAGGAGCCTAAGGACAGCCTAAGCAACACAGTGAAACTTTATTGTCAAGTAAATTGTTTCAAAATAATAATTCAGAAAGTCAAATCAATGCCAGCAACTCATGCTTCTGCATCTATCATGCCCTTTGCTAAACCAGGCAAGGCAGCCTTCGTAGGGCCAAGGAGCAGGGAGACACCTTCCCCTCTGTCCCAGAAAGAGGCCTGCCCCTTACTCTGCCCAGGCCCAACCCCTGCTGCCCATTCCCTGCTCCTGGAAAGGCAGCCGGGAGGGAAGTCTTGCCCAGACTTCGGGAGCCCAGTCCTCCTGTCTGCGCCGCCCCAGGTATTTCCCGGCCTCCATCCACCTCACGACCCTGAAAGCATTCTAGCCAGGTCATCTCTGTGACTCAATGTAGAAATGCCTTTGTTATTTTTCTTATACCCATTTATGGCAAGGAAATTCAGAAAATAAAAGTAATCTGTACATCTGCCTACTCCACTGTGTTGTTTGAGCGTGCATGGGAAGTTTCTATCCCCATCAGCCTGCTCCTACCCCAATGTCCCAGGCATCCGCAAGGAAGCTCCTGGCCACACCATCTGATCACAGGGAGCAATGAGCAGGGGCTCGGCCAGCCAGACACCCTCCTGCCCCTCCCCACCCTATGACAGGTCTGCACATTCTGGGTTACCCGGGCCCCTGGCAGGCCGGCCCATCCTGGAAGGGGCTCAGCCAGCCAGACGCCCTCCTGTCCCCCAACACTGCAGCAGGCCCGCACACTCTGGGCCACCTGGGCTGCTGGCAGGCCAGCCTGTCCTGACAGGGGCGGAGGTTCTCCAACTCTCAGGCTGACCTGGTGCTCAAAGACCTCAGAAGGAAACAGGCAAGGTCATGGCCCAGTGGGTGGTGCCCTGTGGATACAGGCACAAGGAGCAGCAGGATCAAACAGGAAGGGTATCAGGGAGTGGCCTTTGTCCACCGCGCAGGGACACGTGTGCCTCACTACCTGGCCAGGCCCTATGCTCACGACCACACAGCTGAGCTCTTGGCTCAGACCATCAGCCAGCCCAGCACAGGGAAAAGGGCAAGATGCCACTGTGTAGCCTCTGGGTGTACCTCTGTACACCCACTTGTACTCAGTACTGCCTACACCTTGGGCACCTTGTGGGAAGACTGTCCCTTACCCAGCAGACACTCACATTGGACACAGGTCTCAGATGGGCACCACAGTGCAACACTTCCACCAGAGCGGCACCTGGTGACCCTGCACTGGGCAACCTGCCCATCTGGCCCACACCTCCCCTCTACCCTGAGTGTGGTCCTTCCTACTCTGAGCCTTGGGTTTAGCTGTAGGAACCTCAGCAAAGCTGGAGTGAGAACACCCCACAAGGGTGATGACACTGCCCAGGCCAGGAGCTGGGGAAGCTCCCTGAGGCTGTGACCAAGGGTATCTGACTCATGCAAAAGAATGCTACGGCACACCCTCCTGCTCTCTCTGGATACCAAGCACCCAGATGAGGCCACAGCTGCTAAGTGCTTCTATGCCAGAGAAATGACACCAGCCATGTGGGAAAACAGACCTGGAACCTGGGCCACTGCTCACTGGATGGTCACTTTGCAAAGGTGGATCACCTGGAGGCCACGGGGAAGCCCCACTCCAGCTCAGGCACAGCGAGACGCAGCCGCCACACCAGCAGAGCATGGTGAGGAGGGAGGGGAGCCACCTGGGCACCCTGTCCTCCATCATGAATCCCAGCGGGGAGTGACTGCCTACCTTACAGCATCCAGGCGCTTGTTCTGCCGCACGAGCTCGATAAACTCCTGGATCCTGAGGCTGAACTCCAGGCAGCTCTGGGGACAGATAACAGGACGCTAGGATGGCAGCATAGGCCCCCAGACTGAACACTCACATGTTCCCAATGCTTACACATCCCAGGTAGGCCCTTTAGAGGATGCCAGAACCCTGAACAGGCATCACCCTACAGCAAATGCCTCCTGAAGACCATGGTAGCTCTGTAGCTCCTGGACCAGATGTGGTGTAGACACAAGGACATACCATGGCAGTGTGTGAGCTGTTTATCACCCTGGAGCTGTAGGGTACTGAGGCCAGGAGTCACCAAGTATGGGCAGCAGCCAGAAACCTGGGAAAGAACTGCAGCTCTCACCAGCGGTACATGGTGTCCGGCTCACCCTGGATCACCCCAGTCATGTGAAGCTCTAACTTCTACCCCAAAGGCCTGCCGGGCCACAGGCCCAGTATACTTCCTGTGCACTGCCCACCCATGGAGCTGGTCTGGGAGATTGGACAAAACCTCATCTCGATGCCTGCAGGAGACAGTGATCCAGTGGTAGGTGCTGGGTGAGCCAGACCAAGATGGCTAATAGGAAAAACTAAAGATGGCCAAGTGAGAGAGTCAGGCAGATGTCAGGGGAACACTGAAGCAGTGTCCATCACCTTCCTGGAGCAGGAAGCTCCCGCCTGACCTGGAAGTTGCATCAGCCAGGACCAGGTAAGGTAGAAGAGATGGTTGTCATGAAGGCAGGAGCCCCAGGACCTGTACAGGTCAAGAGCCCAGGGTCAGCCTATGGGAAGGGGGCTCCACGACAGAAGTGGGGAGGCGTAGGCAACTGGGGGGCCTGGTGTTGACTGTCTAAGGGCTGCAGGGACTGGGGGATGCTACTGAGCACAGGGAAGGCAGTCTGTGAGGAATCTGCTGCGTGGATCCAATCTGGGCAGGAAGGGTAGCTGGAGTTGGGTAGCATGACCTCCAGAGCTCCAGGGAAAGTAGGTTCCACAGCCTGTGCTTCTACTAGAAGTAGCCATCAAGGGGCAAGCAAGCCATAGGGCCCCACCCACAATCCATGCCCCCTACACAGCAGGTGGGTCAATCAGCCCAGCACCTACATTGACACCCTAAGACTCCTTTTTTTTTTTTTAAATTTATTTATTTATTTGTGTGTGTGTGTGGCCAGCTCAGCCCACCAGGGGGCGGGGCTGGCTGGCATGTGGTGCTGGGGGATTGAACCTTGGGTCCCTGTGCTTTGCTAAGCTTGTTCTAAGTAGGTGCTCCAGACCAATGAGCCATCTCACCAGCCCCCTAAGACTCCTAATAGCTCATCTATGCCCTCAGTGCCTAGGGACCCCTCACTACTCCCAATCTCCCCATAGCCAGCTCTAGCCAGGCCACCACTTGCCTACTGTCTGCATGCCACTCCATACCCATAGTACAACCACACAAGGACACCTATCACCTGGTTCTTGTCCCCTCTGTACCAGGCAGAAGGGCAAATGGCCTACTCTAAGCCAGCCAGGAATCTGACTACCAAGAGTGAATTTGTGGGACCAGGGAGAGGACAGTGCACTGCAGGGATCTGGGAGGGGTCTATGGGTGAATGGACAGCAGCAGTGCCCCTACCACAAAGCCAGACCAGCAAGGGACAAGGGGGCCCCATTCTCCTGGCCTGGTCTGATTCCTGGGGCCCCTACTGGGAGCGGCAGCTGCAGTGAGGCCCAGCAGTGGACTCTGCCTAAAGCAGGAAGGAGCCAGTGCACAGAGCTCTGCGAGGAGTAGCACTGTGTCTACACTGTCCTGGCTGCACAGTTCCTGCAGACACTGCCAACTGCATGTCTGTGCAGTGGGGACTGGCTCAGCCCTAACTTACAGGGCCTCAACACTTGGGCCTCTGTGCCTTCGCTTATGTGTCTTAGAGATATACACCACCCATGTCCCCAATCCAACGTCCCTCTGGAACTGGGTACTGGAGTCAATTCAATGAACAATCACTTGTCTCATTACTTTTAAGTTCACTTCCAACTCAGTGGAACTCTGATATTAAAATTCCTTTTCCCAAAGGATGTTCCTGTGTCAGTGGGACCTGTGAGTAACAGAGTGGCCCTCCCAGCTCCTGGCCTCCTCAGTGTGCATACATGCCGCAAGTACACGTGCACTGCCTCAGCTGCCTTCTGCCTGACCTCGCGGACACGGGATGGAGTCCTGCTCACCACTGTGCCACGCAGACCTGCCCGCCTGGGGCTCCCCATGCCCACACATGCACCCACTGAGGGCCTCAAGACACACTGAGCACCAGGTCCTGCAGAGAGAGGACTCTTGCTGCACAGGAACTGCCCACGGGCAGAGTCTCTGCGAGGAGGCGTGGAGCTGTGCATCACGAGGATTACAAACTAATTCTGCTTTCCTTTTAGTGTTTCCACACCAAAGTTCTCAACCCCTTCAGGGGAGTCACTGGCGGAGCTGCTACTTTTCCACCCATCTGGCTGTGCTTGCCTTGGTGGCCCTGAGTGCCACACTGCGTGTCACCCCTGATGGGCTCACCCAGGGTGCAGAGCAGGCTCTTCCGTGGAGCTCTGCAGGGCTGTGGATGACAGTCAGCCCTTCGCAAGCCTGGGCACGACACCATCCTGCAGCGCACTGCTCAGTCTGTAGCTCTGACAGCTGCTATGGCCTCTAGGAGTGTACACTGATGGAACCACAGTCCACAGCACCGCAGCCTGCGGGATGACAACCTCCGGGAACTCTGTGGCTGTGAGTGAGGGCGTGCAGGTCCACTGCCACACCGCATACATGTAGGGTCCACACCAGCCCTGCTGCTCCCAACCTCCCACAGACCTTGCGCAGAAGCAGCTCCTCCCTAGGCCCCACCCAGGGAGCCCCCAGCACCTTCATCTTCCGGAGCCGGGACTTGTTGTCATGGCACCAGGCCAGGCAGGTGGCCGTCTCACGCCTCTCTAGAGACTCCTCCACTTCTTTGGCTGTCAGGAACATCTCAATATTCACCAGGTCCTAGGGAAGGGGCAGCTGCTCAGCACATTGGGCACTGGCCCTGTCTTCCCTCCACACCCAAGTCCCATGAAGCCAGTCCACTAGGCTGTGCTCATAGTAGGTGCCTCACACAGGTTGGTTACCTCCTGCTGCAGGAACCAGGTCACACCTGGGTACCAGTCTCCTGGCCCCAGGATGGAGTAGAGTCCCATGGGTTTCTAGCACAGGACAAAAAGCCAAAAGGAGACATTTGCTTTCTGTAGCAGAAGCTCCCAGCTGATAGGGGAAGGCAGTACCTCTAACTGTAAAACCTACAGCATAGCAGCAGGAAGCAGAGCCTCCTGGGACATACCCAGCTCTGAGGGCTTCTTTGCAGCCCACTAGGATGTCAAGATGCTCACATGGGCCAGGAAGATAGCTCAGTGGAATAAGTGCTTGCCTGGCAAATGCAAGGTCCTGAGTTCAATTCCTGGTACCACCAAAAATAAAAATAAAAAATAAAAGATGCTCCCAACAGGACTGTCCAGGAGGCAGTCATGGGTGGTGGCACATACCTGTAATCCCAGCACCCAGGAGGCTGAGGCAGGAGGATCACTGCAAGTTTGAGACCAGCCTGGGCTACAAAGTCAGCTCAAGGCCAGCCTGAATTGCATATAGAGACCCTGTTTTTAAAAAAGACAAAAAAAGGAGGGAGGGTACAACTAGGAGGCAGATGGGCACCCCATACTCCGCCACTGAATATCCTGTGTCTGTGCAGTAGCAGAGCAAAAAGGGCTCTGCCCAAACATGCACAGTCACCAGTCCATGTTGCACTAAGCCTGGCCCATCTACGCCCTCTGCCAAAAGACCCAGACAAGAGCAACCAAAGCTCATTTTCTGTTGTTTTTTTTTGTTTTTGAGACAGGGTCTCACCATGTAGTTTAGGCTGGCCTTGAACTCACAGGCCTCAAACTCATTGTAATCCTTCCTGCCTTAGCCTCCAGAGTGCTGGGGTTACAGGTGTGTGCCACCATACCTGGCTACTTCTATTCATTCTGGAGGAGTACTAGGGATGAGCGAGGGCTCCCCACTCTAGGAGAGCCCGGCTCTGTGGGATAGGGACAACAGCAGCCACGTCTGATGTGCTTGGGAGGCCCATTGCAGGACCAGGCTCCGGGGACCAAGGGTTCTCTGCAACCAGCAAGAACCATGACAGGCGAAGCAGTGCCCAGTCATCACGAGGAAGATGGGGAAGCAAAACCCTCAGAAGCTGCTTCTCCTGCACCTGAGCAGAAATCAATTCTGGCCGGTGAGATTGCTCAGCACCAAGTGCCATCCTCAGTTCCCAGCTGGGCTGTGGGCGCCCTGCCCCAGGCACTGCACTTGCAGGACATGACAGCTCTCACTCATGCTATGATGGCTGAGTCTGCCCAGCAGCACAGGGCAGGGCACATGAAGCTCACACAGCCTCTCTACAGTGGAGACCAGGCCATAAGCAACACGGTCTCTGCCCAAGTCTTCTCACTAATATTTTCCTGTGTCTGATAAGCAGTGAGTGCAAGCTCAAAATCACACTTTGACCACTTTGGTCAGGTCACACTCCTCCCAAGAAAGCAAGGCACGCTGATAACAATGCACCAGGGAATGACAGTCGAGAGCACGCGCTGCTTGGCGTGCTGGCTGGCTATGTTTAGCTTGGCCATTTAGCCTTCTGCAGAAGGAAAGCCTTGCCAAAATACTTTCAAGGTTTGTTCCTTTGTCCTTTTACACCAGAAATTTTGTGTCTGCCACAGGACACTCAGGGTCTGGTACCACCTTCCTAGAGCACCAAGCACCAGGCGAGCCTTTAAGAGCTGCCGTAAGCATGAGGATCCTGGGCCCACAACAGTAGGAGCTTGGGGCCCCCCATATTCTCTCCTAGCAGATGGCAACTCCAGCCACCTGGTACTTTCTACCTCTCTTCAGTGCCCCCTGTGCAGCTTGATGCCCACAGCGACCCTTTACTCCTTCATGGCAGGCTGTGGGCAATCACCTCGGGTTGCAGGGAAAGCATGGCCAGGTGTTTGGGAAGGCCTTAGATGCCAAGGTGGGCAAGGGAGGCAGCAGGGCCTGGCAGGAGGGAGGGGAGTGGATACCAGAGTGAGAGCACTGGGTCTGGACTTGGAAGTTTCAGAGGGCCAGGGACAGAGAGGAAGTCTGGGCATATGGCTCAGCAACACCAGATGGGAGAACTGAGAGCTGCCCACAAGAGCCCCAGCTGGGACACATCACCTGCTGGGGGCACCACACCCCATAGCTTGCAGCTGAGCCAATGCAGCCAAGCCAATGCAGAGCACACGTGGCACAGAAGCTCTGACAGTCAAGGAGCTGAGGGACTCAGCCTCACTCGGCACCAGTGGCTCCTACACCAGCAGGCACCTCTGGCTACAAGCACCCCACAGGTAGGGCTGGCTCCAGCAGAGCCAGACTTAGAGAATGTCCTGCTTGTGAGAAGCCAGGGCCCTGACAGGGAGCAGATGGGAATGTCTGTACACACCCAGTGGGATGCAGCCCAAGGTAGGGGACCTGAGGTGTGGAGTGCTGCCCACCTCAATGCCACTCTGGCGAGCCAGCTTCACGGCTGTGTTGTAGTAGCCACAGCGCAGCAGGTGCTCCACCATCATGCGGTCCATGCGCTTTCGCTTCCACAGGCTGGCTGCCGCTGGCTGGTCACTGCTGTGCTCCTTGAGGTGCTCGATCCGACGCTTGCACAGCTTGGCACTCTCATCCTCTGCCTGGATGGACTCCACTGCCTGCCACAGCAGAGCCATGTCGGGATGGGAATGCCCACAGCCCCACGGGAGAACGGGGATGCAGGTGCCACTCCCGAGGCTCCTGAGCAGATCAGCAAGGACAGCAGAAGCAGAGCTGGGGGTGTCACTGGATGGCCAACAGAAATCAAAGGGGCAGGGCTAGACGTGTATCTGCAGATGAGTGTACATCTGGCTGGCAGGCAGGGGAAGCTCCACCACCTAGTGTAGGCGCCCTTGCTCAGGGGTGCTGGTTTGTGCTCTCCGCGCTAAGCTGTGCTGCCAGGTGCAGGAGATTTAAAATCTGCTATCTTGCCCTGTCAACATTTGTCACTATGAAGTGACTTTTAAAATTTTTTCCATTTTTTTTTCTTAAAAAACCCCTAAATTACAATATTTTCTAACTGGACTACCCAGCGCCACTGCTGGAACGGTGCCAAAGGTGGTGCGTGCACTGAGTAGAGGCCTCAACCTCACAGCTTGTGAACAGACCACAGCTGGCTGTAGGCCCACTACGGAGAGAAGCCCACCTGAGCTACTGTTCCCTGGCAGGGTCTTAACCTGGGTTTCTGCATCACCAGGTGAAAACCTGTGATGCCTCTCTGCCAACACTGTTCTGCTTCCCCTCCTGCTCCTGCACTCCATTGGGCCCAGATCCTATCAGAGGCTCCTCTCTACCCCTTTCCTCCCCTCGTGTGCACTTCTACCTTCTCTGGGCTGCGTTTAGACATCTCAGACTCATGCTCCAGCTCACCAACTCCTCTTTGAGCTCTGTCTTGCTGCTAACAGGTAAACTCAGAAGCAAACTCTATACTTTCATCTTGGTTGTTTCATATACACAATCCCGCCCCGCCTTTCCCCAGTGGAGCTTAGGGTCAAACCCAGGGCCTTGTGCATGCTGGGCAACACCTGCCACTGAGGTGTATGCTGTGGGTGCTGCAGGTCTTCTGTGGGCTTCCATCAGGTCCTTGCTTTCCATGGCCCAGAACCACTGCCCCTCATCTCACCTCCTGGCCAAAGCTCCTGGGCAGCAGCAGCCCCTGGTCTCTTCAACTCTTCAATTGGGCCAGTGATTTCTTTATGCCCCATGAGCTGGCTGGCCTTTCCAGAAAGGCGTTTCCAAGCACCTTGCTTTGTGGCTATGTGCAGTGGTAGAGTAGTCTACATGCCCTAGCCCACCAGTCCCAGGAACCCCAGGTCCATTTCTGGGGTGAAATTCCAAAAGTAACAAAGCAAGCTGCCACACACCCAACTTCCCCACTGTCTGGGCTCAGGGACAACCAGGGATCACCAGGAGGACAGCAGCACCCACCTTCCGCTTGAGGACACTGAGCTTTTCCACCACACCATCTAGGAGGCTGACCACTGAGTCCACAGCCGGGCAGCTGCTCAAGGTCTTCTCCAGCTCAGCCACCACCATGGTTACGTGGCTCGTCTCCCGGTCAATGTTCTTCTGGGCAGCTCGGAAGCGTTTATTCAGCGTCTCATAGGGCACCTGGACAAGGAAGGACAATGTGAACCAATGACCTTCATCATACCCAGGCCACATAGTACTCAAGCTCCTCACGGAGCCTTCAGGGCAACTGCCGCCGGCATCATCAGGTCTCACTGAGAATGTCCAACACAGAACTTGACCAGACCCGGAGAGCGCAGACACCAGCAGCCCAACTTCCTCCAAGTCAAGTCCATATGTATGTTGATGCAACAGCTGGAAGTTCACTCAAGATGAAGGAAAGAGAAGACAGTAGCGGTTGGGCTCCACCCCTAGCACAGCAGAAAGTGAGTCCCACTGATGGGTTACAGAGAGCTATTGGCCCACAACCCACGCATGTACTTCTCCAGAGAGACGTCTGCCCCATATGAAACTTCATGCCCCTCCAGGCGTGGTGGTGCATGCTGTAATCCCAGCACATGAAGCTGAGGTGAGGCTGAGGCTAGTCACTTCAAGGCCAGCCTGAACTACACAGGAGACCCTGTCTAAAAAAAAGAAGCCAAAAAGAACCTTTCCAAAGAAAAAAAGAGAAAATTTCTCACCATACAGAAACCACAGGAAATGAAGTTTAATATACCCCACTGCTCCTCCCTGCCTATGGGTGTGGGTAAATACCACCCACTTGGCAGGCTGCGCTACAGCCAACTCAATGTTCAGCACTGCGCGGCACCAATGTGTTCACCCCCTGGAACGCCCCCTCCCAGGAACACAGGGAAGACTCTTGGGCAGCCATGGCAACCCTTCTGAGCTCTCAGTGATACACACACAGCCTGCTGCAGCACATGTGCCACAGGTGGGCCACCATTGCTCCAGGGGCTCTGTGGCCCCACCGACACTGCTCTGTGCCAGCCGATTCTGAGGAAGGCAGGGTACAGAGTGGGTAGGACGGCAGATGTGGGCAGAAGACTGCCTCAGTTTCTTCTTCCCCTACCCCCAGGATGGGACATGGGATGCTGATTAAACCAGGTCCACATGATGTCTCAGCTACCACTCCCCCACAGCGTCCCTACCCAGCATGCCCTGGGGACACAGGGCCTGCACTAGGGCAGCACTCAGCACAGACACTTCCTACTATGCCTGTCTCAGGGAAAACAGCCACATCTGCCATGGGGAAGGCGGAGCAAACAGCAGGCAGTACTGCCTGTAGCCAGCTAGGCACCTGTGCATACTTGTGACCACGTGCATCTGTACACCTGGGAGAGGCATATGAGAGCCACCGAGCGCATGTGCTTAAGACACAGGCCGGTACTACTCAGGTTCTCCTGAGATGGCTCAGCACTACACATAGCAGGTGCTGTCCCTGGGGCCCACGATGTGCCGCCTGGTGTTCCACAGCTGCCAGGACCCTCTGTCACTGCACATTGCCTGCCTTCGAGGCTGTATTTTCCTGAGGACTCAAGGCTGCCTAAAAAGGGCCAGAGTCCTCTTTCTTGTCCACCTACCTCTAAGGGACTAAGAGGGCACACAGCAGGATCCAGTAGCATCCCACAAGGAACGCAGTGGGCAGAGCACAGACACAACCTTGCTGGGTGGGACTCCGGCTCTTCCAGGGACCCAGGACCTTGCCTCAGCCAGCACTGTCCTGAGGGCACATCCTGCTGGGGGACCAAGCCAGGGTAGAGGGTTCTGAGGGACACACAGCATCAGGAGGACATCTGGACACTCGGCTGCTGCCCAAGGGCCTCTGCCTTGCCCTCAGACCTCCCAGTCATGGTGGGGCAATGCCAAGGTGATCATCAGGCAGGCTGCAAAGGGGCATACAGGTATCTCCAAAGGAACCCTGGTATCTTCACTGCTGTGTGAGCCTGCAGTTACTTCAGAAGAAAGTCAGAACACAGTGGGGAGCATGGGATGGCAGGCAGCTAGGACCCAGCCTCTGAAGGGGACCAGTGCAGGAAGGAGTCCCACAGTTCTAAAGAGGGAGGTGCCAGTTCCCACAGTCACACTCTGAACCATCATGCATGAAAAGCCCAGAGAGGGGCAGAGATGGAAGGCACTCCCCACTCATGCCCTCCCATGTGTCCACTGCCCAAAGCTACCTCCTGGACCATGTGAGCACCTTATAGGCCCTCTGCAGGAAATCACAGGCAATGCCCCTCAGAAGGGGGTACACCCTTTTGATACACAGTTACACAGAATTACTAAGAACGTGAGCTGAAACAAATCCCCCAAATAAACAGCTCCAAAATTCAATCACCAAATCATACATTCCAACTGTATCTCAATAAACACAGTCAAGACAAACATAACCTGGGAACAAGGTCATGAACAGCACACACTGCACAGGTCCCTGAGCAGCTGTGAGAGCCCTTCATGGGCCACTGCAGACCTAAGACAAAACTGGCCCAAGACGGCGGTTTCCCCCAGACCCTGGGGGCTCCCCCTAGGGCCTCCCCACAGCACATGAATTACAAGACTAACTGCATCTGACAGCACTTGACCCCCAGAGCCAATGGCAAAGCAAGTCCCACAAGCCTGGGTCATCCATTTTTAACTCTTGTCTAAGAAGCAGGGGTAAGGCTATGGTGTTCACCACTGTCCAGTCCTGGCAGCCTGTGCCCTAAGCCACAGTCCAGCATAATGACCTCCTGATGAAAGAAACCGATTCAAGACCTGATACACTTTCAGGGAGTCAAGCACAAAGAAACAAAAAGCACTGCCCATGGCCACGAGGTCCACTGCACCAATCAGTCTACACCCTACATGGCCCACAGCCTACACAACACAAGCATCTCACTTGTCGGCTGCTGTGACAACTCCTAGGTGCTCACTACTAGCTTCTGGCCTACACAGGGCCCTCTCCCTGGATAGCCCAGTCACCACTCTGGACCCTGACCTCAAATGACTCAGGCTTAACTTCGTGCAGCCACTCCTCCAGGTAGGACCTGGCCTCCCTGCTCTTGGCTCCCACGGCTAGAGCCAGATGCACACGCTTCACCACCAAGGATACCCGCAGCCGTGTCTCAGCCCCTCATATCCCTGCCCTGACACCTGGGGCTCGTGGTATCCATCCACTACCAGGGCACAGATTCAACAGCTCTCAGAGGCTCCTAGGATCTATGTCCCACATGCAGATAACTGGCCAGACCAGGGCAGATTTCCTGCCTCCTTCTATTCTGCACTTATCCCTAAGACAATAGGGCAGCCTGGGATGTAGCCCACCCTCCTCTGCTCCTTGAGAACCCAGCGCAGGATGCTGTCCTGACTTAAACACTCTCCCCTCAACTGTCTCAGACTGTCCCAGACTGACAGGGACAACAGCTCCTTCTGGAAGGGCATCTGATAATGAACAAGAGGAATTTCAGAAACGCTGAAGAATCTAATCCAAGCCAAATCACCACGCAAGAACAAAGCCAGGGCGGGCTCAGAAGTTCAGAACACAGGACCAAAGGTTTTACAAGCACAAGCCCTTCCTGGGAGGAGAAATGCTCAGGTACTAGGCTTAGTGAAGCACAGCAACAAGGATGTGATATGAGAGAAGTGGTGCAGAAGGAAAAAAACAGCACAACCCAGTGCTCCCGTGTGGGATGGGTAACACGGCTGCACATTTAGCAGACCTATGGAGACCCAGGAAAAATGGGACAAAATGTAAGAATTTTCCTAACAACAGACACATGGGATTGCCCCAAACATACAGACATCTGCAGCAGGAAACATCCAGCAGAGTAAAATGCAACCTCAGAGACAATGTGCAAATCATATCTGACAAGGAGTCTCCACACAGATCACACAAAATTACCCACATGAGCAAAGATTCAAAAAAGCAGGCAAAGACCATGAACAGACTTCTCTTTAAAGATAACACAATGGGGCTGGGGAGATGGCTCAGTGGAATAAGCGCTTCCCTGGCAAGCGCAAGGGCCTGAGTTCAATCCCCGGTTCCGCCAAAAAAATAAATAAATAAATAAATAAAATAATAAATAAAAAAATAAAGATGACACAAGCCAGGTGTGGTGGTGCACACCTGTAATACTAGCACTGGGAGGATGAGGTAAGAGGATCACTTCGAGGTCAAGGCTAGCCTGGGCTACATAGAGACCCTATCTCAAAAATAAAAAGTACACAACACATGAAAAGATGTCCACTACCCTCACTGTCACCATTCAAATGTAAGTAGAAACCACAAGGAAGTATCTATCACCTTGTACCTATTAGGGTGGCTGTCATCAAGACCAGCAGGCAGGTGGGGGTGGGGCGCTGCAGGAGGGCTGTAAGCTCAGCGCAGCTATGCACAACACATGCAGCAGCCTCACTGCTAGGATTGTACCGGCACTGAAGACAGGTCCAAGAGTCATCTAAACATCACGCTCACTACAGCAGCACTCACTGGCCACCATGGGGAGCAATCTCGACATCCAGGAGAGAGGCATGACTGGAGCAAGAGGGTAATAACCAGGAATATTACTCTGTCTTAAAAGAGGAGATCCTGCTGCATGCTACGGTATGGATGAACTCAGGCCATGATGCTGAGTATTTCAGTCACAAAACGACACACAGTGCATTCTTTTTTTTTTTTTTTTTTTTAATGTATTTGATACAGGGTCTCACCATGCAGTGCAGACTCTATTGATCCTCCTGTTTTCAGCCTCCCAAGCTCTAGGATTACATGTGTGCCACCACGTCTGGTCTCAGTGGCTGGCTCAGTGTGCCTGGGGATGGGACCAACGCGGCATGTGGTACCAGGGATTGAACCCTGCCTAAGCAGGAGCTTAGTCCACTGAGATATCCCACTGGCCATGTATTGCATTCTTCTTCCAAGAGACACCTAACACAGCCAAGCTGTTGAGGACTAGAAGCGAATGGCAGGCACCAGGGGCCAGGAGGGAGGAAGGAGTCATCCTCAAGCAAAGTCTGTTTGGCACGACCGAAAGTCCCTTTGGCATAAGATGCACAAAGCCAACACTCACGTGCTGAGATGCTCGATGCCATGTTGTGTTTTTACCACAATACAAAAGTCCTAATGACTTCAATAAAGTACTATGGGCAATGGCACCTCATTTCAAGACCTCTATCACACTGTCAGACACATCCAACATTGCCAGTCTGGGGAAGATACAGAGATAAGGGGAATGGGGAGCCCAGGAATGGACCCTCACTAAGACACATGTCCAGCCAACAGCCAGGGCAGGGGGACTGCCAGGACTAGAAACCCAGAGAACAGTGACCCTCAAACTGTGCCTGGCACAATCTGAAAAACTTATCTGAAATGGATTGTAGAATGCAACATAAATGCTCATGCTGGAAAACTGCTCAGAAACACCTCATGACCCTCACATGGCAAAGGTTTTCCGGAAGGTATGAAGTACACTCATGGTAAAAGAAAACTGAGTATCTGAACTTTCCCTAACCCAAACTTCAGCCCTTCAAGACACATCCAAGCAATTGAGAATATGAGTCACAAACTTCAGAGATACTCAATACACAGCCCTGCATAGCTCATCTGTCCTTCAGTCCATCTGCCTACGTCAAAAGGGAACAGGCTTCTGAACACTTCTATCTCCCTTCTGCAACTCAGTGGGAAGACAGCAATCCATTCTCAGAACAGGCAAGATTCCAATGTCAGTGATGTTGGTTATAGTACACATCTGCAATCTTAGCTACTTGGGAGGCAGGAAGATTGCAAGTTTCAGGCCAGACCCTGCCAAAATAAAAAGGGCTAGGGCCATAGCTCAGTAGTAGAACACTTGCTTTGCATGTGTGAAGCCTTAGGTTCACTCCCCCAACAACAAAAAGATGACTTGGAACAAGATACAGGAGGGCCACTGCCACTCATGAAGCTGGGCAACACCACCAAGTGTCATCAGGGAATGTGAACAGGATGCTTTGGGGACAGGACGGGCACTGGAAACTGCTCTCAGTAAGGTAGGCTGTCCTCCAGTATGAGGCCTGGTCAGGTAGCTACACACCTGGATGGAATACACAGGCTAGGCCAGGCCCTCCTATGTCAGAGTCCAGCTGGGTCACTGGTCTGTTGGGTTTTGGACCTGAATGGGAAACATGGGCTCTTCTTGGCTCTAAGCCTGCTGCCATAGTTCTTCTGAGAACAAAATGCACTTGGTTCTCCTGGTCTTCAGCTGGCGGACCATCGCCCACCCCTAGGTCTACATAGCTCACAGACACATATATCAATTCCTGACTTGACATCTAGAAATCATGCGCACATATAACCTACTGGTTCTGTTTTTCTGGAGAGCCCTGGTTAGAAGCACAACAGTTCAGGATAAGGCTGGTGAAGCTGGGCACACATCTTTTGTTGTAGGGGTCATCTGACTGACCCTCAACCAAGGGCATGGCATCTTCTCTGGAAGATGAATGGAAGCTGTCCATGAGACCCCCACAGATCAAATGGGAGTCTAGAGGGAGGGAAAATAAGCAGTGGTACCCATCCCAGTGGACCAGCTCCAAGCATGAGGACCAGGACGCATGCAACGGAGCTCAAGTGAAGCTGCTTCACGGCCTGCAGCCAGCAGAGCTGACCTGGACTGCACTCTCTGTGGGCCATTCCCTAGAGTGCATCTGGAAGGGAGATGCTTGACTTGTCATACCTCGGGCATGGCCATGAACTGACAAAACCACAAGAGGAAATTAAATAGAACAAAAAACCCTCAGCGATCCACCACAAGGGAAGAAATGAGAACACTAAGATACAAGGTTGATTAAATGGATGTTTAAATTAGAAAATATTACAGTAAAGCAGACATTGCCATGAATCCCTCTCAAAAATCTTCCCTTCACTTCAAATACTCTCATCAAACTGTTCTTGCCACTTTCTGAAGCAGTTCAGAAGTCCACTTTCATGACTATCTTTACAAAATGCAACTAAAAGATCCTGTGAATGCTGCTGATCATCGCCCAGAAGAAAGGCAGGCTCATAAAGGCAGGACACAGTGTTCTCATCCACTATATTCACTAGAATTGGCACCTGCAACTTCCCTGTCAAAACGAACTGATTTAGGACACTGAGGCAGCCAAGACAGCACAACAAAAGAAATTCACAAGAGGACTTTCAGTACTGCTTCAGAAAGCAGCAAGAATGGCGGGGTAAGTGTGTTCAAAGCAAGAGATACTTTTTTGAAGGGGATTGATGGCAATCTGTCTTGTTCTGTAAAAACAGTGTTTCAAATTTAAACATTCACTGAATTTTTATTGAACCTCATGAAAACATAGTAAATAGAAAACAAAGTAATAAGGTGAGGATAAGTCTACAGAATTACTATCATTATCAAACTAGATGGCAATGGGAAAGATCTTATATACACACCTCTCAGAAAACAAAGCAGACGAAAAGTAAACAAGGCCTGGGTATGTGGTTCCATGGTGGAGTACCCTAGGTTCCAACCCCAGAACCACTCAAAACAAAGTAAAGGCATATCCTGTAAAACTGCAACAGGAACCACAGGAACCACAAAAGCAGAGAACTTCAAGTTTTCTAGTAGCCATAGTAAAAAACAAAAATAAGCTGGGTGTACTGGTGCCAGCCAGTAATCCCAAATACTCAGGAGGCCAAGGCAGGAGGCTCATGAGTTCAAGGCCAGTCTGAACAATTGAGTAAGATGCTGTAGATAAGAAGATAAGTAGATAGAATAATATAAAATTTGTAATATATTTTAACTCAAAACATCCCAAATATTTTCATTTGCATTTTCCATCAAATAATTATCATATATTTTACCTTTTTCCTCCTTTGTACTAAATCTTTAAGAAAGTTAGGCTGTTTTAATACAAGGCACACAGCAACTTTCATCAGCAACAATTCAAGTACTCCACTGGGTAGTACAGCCCCAGCACAGGTGTGGAGTGGGAAGAGCTGGGCCTCAGGCACTCCTGACAGGTGCTGCAAAGCTGGGCCTCCCCTTCAGACGCCCCTGCTCTCTACATCCACAGAGCTGTCTGCACAGGCAGAGCCACACACTGCAGATGCCCTCAGAACTGCACAGCACTGTCCCATGCACTTTCAATAACCAGGCTGCCCGAGTCAAACAAATACAAGGCAGCAAGCTAGCTATCAACTATATAAAACTTCAAGCCAAGAGATTCTTCACTTTCTCACAAAGTTCAAGTTAGTGGTTTTTAGTGTAACTCTGAGGTTGTGCAATGGTCTTCACTTTCTGCTCCCACAACACTTCATCTCTCAAGAAGAAAGACACCACACACCACTGCAGTTGTGTGTGATATGCCACCAGCCACCAACCTGTTCTTTCACCGTGGACTGGTCGCTTGGGACTTTTGTGTATAGCTTTTCTGCATAACATGTAGCAGGCACCAATGCTCTGCTCCTTGAAGGCTGAGTTGTAGCCAAGGCATTCTGCACACAGAGATGGACACCCTCGTAGCTTCTCCTTGTGGGCCATATGAAAAATGATACTATGGATGGTGTGGGACGCAATTTCCCCTTCCCAGGAGTTATACCCAGCAGCACACAGCAGCTGTGTGACTTCATGCCGGGCTCCTTCCCTCAGTGGCTGCACCACTTTACAATCCCAATAGAGCACCAGAAACCCTTGATTTCTCCACACCCATCCCCAGTCACCGCCAATATTCTTACCGCAGCACCCACGCAGGGGCGAACAGGCTCTGCCCGAGGTGTGGCTTCACACCTCCAGTTCCTATGAGGCAGGCACCCTGCTGTGTTTGTCACTGTGGATCTTCTTGAGGAAGTCCCCCCATAGACAGCCTCACCTGGGAGCTGGGTTGTAGACTTCTTCATATTCTGAACACCAGACCCATATCAGATAGATGGCCTGTCAATATTATCTATCCCATGAGCAGTGCCTGAGCTCAGAGCTGCTGGCACACACTCCACAGGCCACAACTTACACTTACTCCTCACTGTTCTAGAGAAGGAAGTCTTGGAACAGGCCTGCATGTGCAGGTTCTAGGTGGGGATTCTATCCTTGGTCCCATCCTCACATGGCCTCCCTGATGCGTGCATGCAGGGTACTCTGCTGGCACGACTAGTCAAACTCACTCACCTCCCAG
>NW_004524582.1:33421353-33444946 GCF_000260255.1 Octodon degus
GCATGTGGTGCTGGGGGATTGAACCGTGGTCCCTGTGCTTTGCTAAGCTTGTTCTAAGTAGGTGCTTTAGACCACTGAGCCATCTCACCAGTCCCATCAACCTTGATTATTATAGCTTTATAAGAAGTTTTAAAATCAGGGAATGTGGGTCCTAAGACTTTAAAAATGTATTTTAGTACAGGGTCTACAGGGTCTCACTACACAAATAGGACTCATAGTGATCCTCCTGTCTTCAGTCTCCAAGTGCTAGGGTTATAGGTGCACACCACCATGCCCAGTCTCAATCCCTGTCTCAGTGCACCCTGGGGGCAGGGCGAGCATGACACTCCAGGGATCAAACCCCGTCCCTGAGTCTGCTTAAGCAGGCACTTTAATCCACTGAGCTTTCTAGCTGGCCCAAGATTTTGTTGTTTTTTTTTTTTTTTCAAAACTGTTTTAGCTGTTCTGAGTTCCGTGCATTTCCATATGACTTTATGAAACAGTTTATCAGGGCTGGGGAAGATAGCTCAGTAGAATAAGCACTTGCCTGGCAAGCACAAGGGCCTGAGTTCAATGGGATTTTGACAGATAGTCTTGAATCCACACATCAACTTGGAGAGTAGTGCTACCTTACCAACAGTTAATAGTTCTGTCTTATTCTCAAGTATTTTATTGTTTTTGGTGCTACTGTAAATCAAATGTTCTTCATATTTTCTCTCTCTCTCTCTGGTGGTATTAGAGTAAACCTAGGGCCTTCATACTGAGCTACATCCCAGGTTCCCTTTTAGTATTTATTTTGGGACACAGTCTTACTAAGTTGCCTTGGCCGGGCTCATTTTCACTCCTCCTGCCTCAGCCTCCCACAGTACAAGGATTAGAGGCACAGGACACTACACCCAGCAACACAACCTATTTTTATGTATCAACTTTTACTCTGCAACCCTGCTGAACTAATTCATTAGTTCTACTGGCTTATGTGTGCATGTGCGTGAATCTCTTAGAAGCGCCATATACGATCACGTCATCTCCAAGTAGTTTTATTTCTTCCTTTCCAATCTGAATGGCTATTCTTTTTCTGGCCTGCCTGTTATGGTTTAGATCTACAATAATCTAAACATGACTCTCACAAGGTCAGAGGCAATGCTTTGGAAGGTGACCGAGCATGGGGCCCCGCACTCATCAGCAGCTGAGTATGCTGTTAGAAGGTGGGGCCTGTTGGAGGCAAGGCCCCAGGGTGTAACTAGAAAGAGTCCGTCTCCCTCCCTCCTGGCCGCAGCATCATAAGCCTTCCTCAGTGCCAGCCCAGCAGCCCGCTGGTTCCATATTTAAACCTGCAGCCCATGGACCATACTGTAAGCCAAGCAAAGTTCTCCTTTCAGCTGCAGGTGTCACATCAGGCACTTTACCTCCATGAGAGGATACTGCAACACAGTCCCAGAGAGCTTCAGGTAGGAGAGCAAATGTAAGAGGTGAGGGTGATGCCCCATAATCTGGCTGGCCTTGATGTCTACCACCAGGTACGATGTTTTCTTAGAAGTCCTTGCCCAGGCTGAAGAAGTCCTTTCTTGCCTAGCATAGTGCTGTGTTTCACCATGAAAAAGTGCTGGATCTTGGCATGCTGCTTGTCTTGCGTCTACTGAGCACATTCATGGTTTTGCTGACTTCTGCATGTTGAACCAGGCTTCCACTGATGGACAAATGCCACTTAGTCACCATCTGTCATTCTTCCTACCTGTGGCCAGATTCAGTCTGCTCAGGCTCATGGGATTCACAGTCATTCAGAGGGAATATTATTCTGGTTTTCTTATCTGGTTTTGCTACCGGCATACTACTGACCTTGCAGAATGAGACAGGAAGTGTTTCCTCCTCAATTTTTCAGAACTTGGTAGAAATGCTTGATACATTTTGCCACAAAACTATATGCCCTTGACCCTTTTATTGTGGGAAGTTTTTAAACATCTCTTTACATGTTCCCAGGCTGTTCAATCATCGTTTTCTTATCTACAAACATAATTTTATATGGTTTAACCCCCTAGCTCACTTTCCTCTCCACACATTTGCCATTTGTGTTCCTGCCAAAGCACTCTATGGAAGGAGAGGGCCTTGGGTCTTTCTTACAGATTTGAATTTGCTCCCTGGTTCACACTTGGGGGAATTTGCAGTCTGTTATTCTGATTATGCTAAATATTTAGAATTTTATTTATCATACCTTAGTATTTCCTTGGTAATCTGTCTCCAGACAGCTTTTAGGATCACAGGACCTACTTGGTTAGCTGATATTCATTGATATTTCCCCCAGCACATCCTTTTAGTGACTCACAGAAGTAATCCTTCTGGGTGTCCTTAATGGAGCCAACTCGGCAAGCACTGGAGGCGGAGGCTGGTAGGAAACATCTACCCTTGCATCCTACTCTAAAGCCACCTCCTGCACTGTGTCTGTCACCTGTTTTAGGCTGCGTTTCCTCAAGCCTTCTCCAGTGTTTCCCCTATGTTTTTTGACACTGCTTACTAACAAGAAAGATGCATTTAGTTTGCCATCATGTTTTTTTTTTTGTTTTTTTTTTTTGTAGAACTGGGGATTGAACTCAGACACTTGAGCTTGCCAGGGAAGTGCTTATTCCACTGAGCCACCTCCCTGGCCCCTGCCATCATGTTTTTAGCCACTTTCACCAACACAGAAAGTATTTCACAATTAAGCATCGGAGGGGACTGGGGATGTAACCCAGTACCAAAGCACTTGCCTAGCAGGCATGAGAGCTTGAATTCAATGCCCAGTAGAGAAAAAATAAAAACAAAAAACAAAACGTGGGGCCGGGGAGATGGCTCAGTGGAATAAGCACTTCCTTGGCAAGCTCAAGGGCCTGAGTTCAATCCTCAGTTCTGAGAGAAAAAAAAAAAAAAAAAAAAAAGAAAGAAAAGAAAAAACGGGCTGGTGAGATGGCTCAGTGGTCTAAAGCACCTACTTAGAACAAGCTTGGCAAAGCACTGGGACCGCGGTTCAATCCCCCAGCACCACATGCCAGCCAGCCCCGCCCCCTGGTGGGCTGAGCTGGCCACACACACACACACACACACACACACATAAATAAAATTTCAACAAAAAAAAAAAAGAAAAGAAAAAACAGCCTCAGAGAAGTTTCTAAGTACTTACTAGCAAGAACCAGACAACAGCACCACATATCCCGCTTCCTAAGACCACACAACTCTCCCAGTCACAGAAGGCTGTGCTCCCCCAGCATACCCTAGAAGGGCTCGCCCAGGGCATGGCTGGCTCAGGTCCCCAATCTTAAAATGGGTGCCTTGACAATGTCTCAGGACAGCTTCTGGAGGTTGTGCTGAGATGCTGATGAAGCTGGGGTGCACACCCCACTCACTCCTCTTGTGGGTAGTCACCACACCTATCTTCAACCCGTGAGTGACTTGCAGAATCCTTTCAGGCGGCTTGTCCCCCTAGGGAGGGCAAAGCACCAGGCACGGCAGATCCCATCAATGAGGTGCATGGGTGTGGCACGGCTACTCTCCAGGCCAACATCACATGGTCATCCCCTGTCCTAGGGACAGCTCAGTGACCCAATGCAACACAAGGTACACCAGCACCTGGCCACACACCCTGTAAGTAGAGCAGAGCAGAGCAAACACCAGTGCTGCTCCAGGGGCAGAGTCCCTTGGACGTGCCCACCCCTGGCTCTGTGGTCAGTAGAGCCACCTTCTCAGTGCTCTGTCTACTAGAAGAATTACCAAGGTGAGCATACAAGGTACCAGGATGCTGTCACCATTCCCACCCCAGACCTTTTCTTAGGGCTCTCTGGCATCAGCACTGCTGCCCAGGAAGCCCCTGGACATCTGTTCCCACCAGGCTCTGCACATGAGCATCTGTTCACAACACATCCCAGCTGGCCACTGAGGTGCAGAGGGCAGCAACGAACCACTGTGCACCCAATTACCCACTGAGCTTTCTCCAGAGGTGTGCTGACTTCTACTTCGCTTCTTACTGCTCCGAAAGCAGTGATGAAATAATTTTTTTTTTAAAATTTTTTTTTTTTTTTTTTTTGAGAGAGAGAGAGAGAGAGAGAGAGAGAGAGAGAGAGAGAGAGAGAGAGAGAGAGAGGTGTGTGTGTGTGTGTATGTGGCCAGCTCAGCCCACCAGGGGGCGGGCTGGCTGGCATGTGGTGCTGGGGGATTGAACCGTGGTCCCTGTGCTTCGCTGAACTTGTTCTAAGTAGGTGCTTTAGACCACTGAGCCATCTCTCCAGCCCCGATGAAATAATTTTTAATACTTCATTTGTTGACTGAAGACTCATCTCTGTCATCTAACAAACACTGCATTCATCCCCAGCAGTCAGAAACAAGGCTACAACACTGCCCAATGGTTGGCAACACCACTGAAATGGTCAGGGTGCAAGGGGTGGGGCCACCCACCAACTCACCCATCAAGGAAGTGAGAGGGCAGAGAAGTCCTGGGGACATTGCAGGAAGGCACATCAGGTGTCCTGGTAGCAGCAAGAGGCCACTGTAGCTAAGTGCCTAACTGGAGTAGAGGAGGGGCAGTCATGGAGGGCCTGAGGTGGTCACTCTCATGACCTTGACCTCTACCTTGAGATAGATAAGAAGCCACAGGCACAAAGACCATATGACATTTTGACTTGGTGGCTAGAGGGATCCACAGGCAGGGGACAGACAGGAAGGCCACTCTACCCCTGTGGAGAGAGGTATCGCCTCTAGGCACAGTGACAGCAGGAGGATACAAGGCTGAATCCTGCATTGCAAAGCCAGAGCAATGGAGCAGCAGTGTGAGCGTAAGAGCTCAAGGCCAATTCCAGGGTCTACGAGGAGGAAGTCAGAGGTCCCTGACTGCTCTATTAAAGGATGCCACGTAGCCTGCTGGGCAGAGATCTGGGGCACATTGGGGCCAGCCAAATAGCTCAGTGGATTAAAGCGCCTGCTTAGCAGATACAGGGACTGGGAGTTTGATCCCTGGGCCTGCTGTGCCAGCCCCGTCCCTAGGGCACACTGAGACGGAGACTGAGACTGGGCATGGTGGCACGCACCTATAATCCCAGTGCTTGAGAGGCTGTAAACAGGAAGATCACTATGAGTCCAATCTAAGTAAGTGAGACCCTGCAGACCCTGTCCTAAATACGAGAGCGAGAGCGAGAGCGAGAGCGAGAGCGAGAGCGAGAGCGAGAGGGAGCGCGAACAGGAGCGCGAGAGTGAGCAGCTACTGCAACACAGGTAACCAAGGCGGGGATGACCAAGGCCAGGCCATGCGTGCTGGGCGTGCCAGTACAGCAGGGGCATCGGAGGCCAGGGAAGAGCCAGTGAGCACTGCACCCTGGCAGCCAGACAGGGACAGGACACAGTGGCACCTCAGGCAAGCACCAAAATACCACTGCAGATTCTGGTGCCCAGACACAAAAATAGACACTGGGGCAAAGGCAGAAGCGTGGCAACTCTAGAGTGCCCGGCAGGTCCAGGTAATCTGTGCAGTTGACCCACTGTGTGACAGAAGACAACAGTCCATATCTTCATGGCGGAGGGAACACAAGCAAAGAAACTGGCCTGAGGAGGTGAGCTGACTTCTCCCTAATCCTGAGAACAGAGGCAACAAGGCAAGAAAGGCAGGAACCAAACAATGGGCAGGACATATGGACAAGGGGCAGGAGGAAAAGTTGCATGAAATGGTTACTGGGACAGAAGGGCCTCCCATGAGCCACTGGGGATTCTAAGCAGTAGGTACCACCTCTGGGGTATGGCAGGTACTACGAGAAAGCCTATCCAAGTCAAAATCTGTCTGAAAATGCTGGTTAGGCCAGAAGTACAGAAGCTAGGCAGGAGGATTGCCCCATATTAGGTTATCCTGGGCTACATAGTGAAACCATGTATCAAAAAACAAAACCAAACCATATGTAGGCTGGACAAATGGGCAGAGTCTGAGGCTGTCCCACAAGGGCATGCTGCTAGAGCAGTGGTGAAGACAAAGGTGAAGAAGGTCAACCTCAACAGAGAGACAACCATGCATGCCAACAGAAGTACTCTGGAATGCAGCAAGTGGACAAAAGTGAAGAGTTTCAAGGAAGTTTCCAACCAGACTATGAGAAAATCCATTCAGCCAATAGCTGTTTATTGTGACCCCATGCCAGGCAACAAAGTCTTGCCCCAACACCACACAGGCAAAAGGAGTGTCTGATGGGAAAAAATACAGAGGTGCAGGCTATTCTGTCAGGTTGCAGTAGTGCCATAAAGAAACCACAATATCCCAATTTTGTTTTAGGGCAGCACTGCACACTCGATAGGCTGTAATTTAATGCTTAGAAGGATTCTGAGAACATCTTGTGCAGGGAGTTTATCCAATAGGCAGTTTTTACCCCACTCTTTCCAGCTAGATGCAACAGCTGGAGACTCAGCAGCCACTGTGAACTAAGAGGATCCTGAAGATGATCCTGAAAAACAGCAAACAAAAACATCCCTGGGGTAGGGCTAGTGAGACAGCTCAGTAGTCTAAGTGCCTGCTTGGTAAGTGCAGGGACCGGGGTTCAATCCCCGGCACCACATGCTGTCCTGGCCCTGCCCCCAGGCGTGCTGAGCTGGCCACCAAAACCAGACGTGGTGGTGCACGCCTGTAATTCCAGCACTAGGGAGACTGAAAACAGATGGATCACTACAAGTCCAAGTTGTGTAACGAGACCCTGTATCAAATACATATATATCCGGGTGGGGGGAGGGGTGCCAACAGTAACAGGAGTGTAGCTCTGTGGTACAGCTCTAGCCTGAGACAGAGAGCACAGGTGAGCAAGAGCAGGTGCACACCCAGCTCTCAGTCCATCAGAACAAGCAGCAGAAGGGTGCAGCCTTCACTTGGGCTGGGAGAGCAAAGTAGGTAAGCTTAGGCCTGGGGTGCTAAGGCCAGGATGTGGTGAACTATGCCCAAGATTCCTATGATCACTGTATGTTTTTTTTGTTTTTTGGGTTTTTTTTTTTGTATTTTAGGAAAGGGTCTACAGGGTGTTCAGTGTCTCACTACTAGATCAGACTCGTAGTGATCCACCTGCTTACAGCTTCCCAAGAGCTGTGATTACAGGCACGCACCACCATACCCAGCCTCAATCACCTTCTCAGCGTGCCCTGAGGGCAGGGCCAGCACGGCAGGCTCAGGGATCGAAGCCCTGGCCCCTGCGCCTACTTGCAGGAGCTTTAATCCACTGAGCTATTTGGCCGGCTCCTATGATCATTCTCCCAGACACCAAAGAGAATACCCATGGGGCAGGTGGGGAGTAGTGGTGGCAGCTCACTGCATGAGGTCTGAGGGGGGTCCAGGGAGAAGCCAGGCTGCAGGCACAAATATAAGACAGATGCCCAGCTGCCTGTAATGCCCACTGAAGGACAAAACTTAGAGAGGTGAGAGGCCAAACCAAGACCAGAGAGGGCAGTACAAGCCCTGCACAGTGTGCAGGGGGAGTGCAGTGCGGGGGCACATGCTGGAGGCACTGCAAGGGATTAGCAGGGTCTGACAACTGGGCACACCCTGCAGCAGAGGGCAGTCATAGGTGAGACAGGCACAGAGGAACAGCAGCTGGCTTCTGGCATTCCAATGAGCCAGCCAATGAAAGAGGGACCTGCAGACCAGGATAGACACACAGCAAAGTCACCATATGGGACACTGGGGACCATGCAGGGCAGGCAGGAGCTTCCCAGCAGGAGGACAGAGCCAGGCCCCTGCATGGCTGCATATTTTTCCTCACTCAGCAGTTGTGAGTCATTGACATAGTGAACACTTTTTTTTTTAATTTTTATTTACTTATTTATTTGTGTGTGTGTGTGTGTGTGTGTGTGTGTGTGTGTGTGTGTGGCCAGCTCAGCCCACCAGGGGGCGCGGCTGGCCTGGCATGTGGTGCTGGGGGATTGAACCGTGGTCCCTTTGCTTTGCTAAGCTTAAGCTTGTTCAAATAGGTGCTTTTGACCACTGAGCCATCTCACCAGCCCATATAGTGAACATCTGTCTCAGGACCTAAGTGACCAGCATCTATTTCGGCAGAGACCAAGGTCTTCAAGGGGCAGCCAGCACCCCCACTAACCTCTCTCCCTAGAACCGTAAGAGAACAGCGTGATGGTGTGGCATCCCTCCTCTCCATGCCACCTCACCAGCCAGACCTGCCTCCATCCCTGGCCTCTGCATCACAGGCCACAAGGCCAACCCAGGTTGTCTCCCAGGTAGATCTGCCAAGGCTTTGGCACAGCCCTATGGCTGCGCTGCCTCCCAAACAACTCCCTTGACCACCAGCTCAGGTGAAGCAGCTGGGGAGGAGTTTCACCCTTCCTCTGCCCCACACCCAGGGCTTCCCTGGGTCTTTAAAGGATCACAAGGTTCATGTGCACTTTGCTTGGACTGTCTTGGCACATCCCCCACAAGGCCCGCTCCTGAGCCTCCCAACAGCCGCTGCTAGAACATACAGGTGAGGGTGTAGCACCTGCACAGGCAGCACTGAGCCACCCCCAGCTCTGCTGCCCAATGGCCACTGGGAGCCTCGTTTTAGTCCTGCCTTAATGTGGCCCACTCATCATAGAGAACCAAGTATTAGAAAAAAATCTGCTTAAAATAATAATGCTTCAAAAACAAAACAAAAGCCAACCCAGCAGCCAGCCACCAGTCCATCTCTATCAGTGCCTGCCCTGCCAGAGGACACAGGCAACAGAAGAGGCAAGCAGGGGACAGGGTAGTATCAGCTCTGTTGCATCAACTGTCCCAAGATGGCACAAAGACAAGGAAGAGTGAGAGATGGAGGCTGGGGCAGCAGGGCACAGCTGTGCCCAAGGGGCAAGCAGGCTCCAAGAGGCAAGAAGGCAGTACCAAGTCCTCCAGACCAGAGCATATGGTGCTCTGAAGGTTGGCCAAGTTCCAGCATGGAAGAAGAAGGGACCAGGAATTTTACTCAGTGCCTATTAAGGGGGCCAGATTACCAGGTATCTTAGTGTAACAGCTTCAAAGGGAGGAGGCCACTCTACTTTGCACACCAGAAGTTAAGACCTGGTTCATGGCCACCACCAAGGGTACAACAAAGCTACAAACAAACTCAACATGCATGTCTCTGAAGTCATACACTTTGTTACCAGTACTTCTCACACTTGAAAACCCATGATCCTCCCAAATCCATCCAAGACCCTGTTTGGAAAACTGTACTATCAGTTCTAACTCAAACACACGCTTGGCATGCAAACATTCTGTGTCAAGTACAAATCCAGGCTGTGCAACTGCAGGACAGTATGTGTTCAGCCAGAATGACAGCAAACGGAAGGCAAAGAACCTAAACACTCAAGAATAAATTACACCCTCAGACAATCTTCAGCGTTTCCAACCAGAGTTTGGAAGAACAGTGTTCACAGCCAGGGCTCCCAGGGACAACTGGCAGGTCCTGCCCTGGGTCAGACAGACGTGTACCTGATCTGCATAGTGATGGAGAGAGGAGAGGGGAGGAGAGAGGAGGGAACTCAAGGTAAAGGAAAAAACTCAAATTATTTTATAACTAGCAATAATTTTCTGAAAAATAATCGAACAAGGACTCCCAGAGGTCCATCACCTACAGCCTGACGTTAGATAGCCTTCAACAGAACCACATCCTCCAGACCCTACGCTGTTTTTGTACCAACTGCACCTGCACCCAGCCCTCCTCACCCTGTCAAGAGTATAGCTCTGGTGCCTTCAGCACAGCCCACATCATTTCATTCTATGTTAACAAATACTTCTTCTTCTTCTTCTTTTTCTTTTTTTTTTTTTGCGGAACCAGGGACTGAACTCAGGCCCTTGCGTTTGCCAGGGAAGCGCTTGTTCTACTGAGCCATCTCCCCGGCCCAACAAATACTTCTAATTCAGGACCCCTACCCCTAGTGCCCCAGTTAAAACCTCCCTATCAACTACCAGAAATCACTGCTGACAATAGCAAAAACACATGAACTCAGCACTCATACACTCAACAGAACAGAGAAATCATTACAGGAATGAAACCCAGGGCTGGAAGAGAAACGCTACTACTACACTTTCTGGGGGAGCGAGCATCTCTACTTGCAAAAATTCTGCTATAATATCCATTTTTATGTATCTATTTTGTGGTACTGGGGGTTGCATGCTGCCTTTGCACTGAGCTACAGTCCCAGTCACTTTACTGAAACAGGATCATACTAAGTTGCCCAAGTGAAGTTTGGTTTTTTTTTTTTTTTGGTTTTTTTTTTTGGTCTTTATTGAGACAGGGTTTTGCTATGCAGTTCAGGCTGGCCTTGAACTCACTTTGTAGCCCAGGCTGGCCTTCAACTTGCACTGATCCTCCTGCCTCACCTTCCGAGAGTGGAAGTCTGCACGACCATGTTTAGCTTTTTAATATCACTGTAAGAAAAACAAAAATGATTTTGAAAAATATGACAAGCTTGCTCAGGAAACCACAGCACTGCCCTCCTGTACCTGCCTAAGTAAAATGCGCTGCACACCCATTTTAATCAAAGATTGCACAACAGCTCTGGAATGCAAGTCACATTCACAGTCATTAGAAGAGAGAGGACATAAGAAGCCCTCTCCTGCCTGTACATTTCCTTTCCAATGCATTCAATGGACACTGGAAGATTTCCTGGAAAGGTTTCCTGCCTGGCGGTTCTCAGCCAAACCAAAACGACAGAGACAAAATGAAGCAGTTCAGCTCTGTAAATGTCCATGTGTGACTGTTCAAACAGGTCTGAAAGTACTGGTGATCTATACCAAGGTCTTCCAGTTAAGTAAAAATCCAACAACGACATCCTGAAGGGATCTGCAAAGAGATCTGGTAATGCCAACAACAGCCACTAACCTCTTAATCAAATAAACTGCCACAAAACACCTGCTTCCCACTAAGGAAGAGCAGGGCCTCACCTCTGATTCCCTGTAAAGACCAACCTCATCAAGGCAATCACATATAAGCAGGGACCAAGCTAACCCACGCCTTCCAGGGAGTGCCAGTCCTGCCTTGAACAGTATGTGGTCACTCGCTTTGCCCGAGGGGGTGAAGGGTGTTACAAGAGCTTCCATCTCCAAGAGTGAGCATACAAATTAAGCTGGAGTGGGGTCCAGAGAGCCCAGGGCCATGCTCTAGGGCAGCTAGCTAGACTGCTTTGAGGCTAAGGACATGCACTGGCCGTGGCCCTGCACCCGTCACCACCTGTCACCACCTGTCATCACGGAGGTGGACAGCATCATCAGGTGTTTTGTTCTGGTTGGAAAGCATCTACCTGGCCCTCCGGGAAGTGACTGCACAACCCTAAAGTTCAGCCAGCTAGCTTTCCTAGGGATGTCCAACCTGGCTCTCTGATGGGATTTCCTCACTGGAGCCAAGAGAGCACCATCAAATTCTCTAGTCATTACAGAGCCCGCACCAACCTCCTGCTCCCCGCGCTGGCTTATTTCGCCATATGGAAGGGACCACCAAGGTCACACCCCTGGCAGGCGCTGCCCAGGAAGTGCGGGGAGACCAGCAAGAAGGACTGCCCAGGAGTCTGGGGCTCCTCTCAGTCCCCTAGCACGCCCAAAGGCCAGTTCGCCACGCCCAGCCGGAGCTTCCGGGAAGTGGCCGGACGCTGCCGCGACCTACGCCCGCAATGCTGGCCACGACTCCAAGTGGCCCCCGGCCCAGTCACCACCTTAAGACCGAGGACTGCCCTCGGACCGCCCCGCGGGGCGTCCAGCGCCCCTGGCCCCGCGTTCCCGCGACCCCCGCAGACCTCCCGCCCAGGCCTGACCCCAAGACCCCGGTCCTACTGCCCCCGCTCTCGGCCGCCATCCGGCCCCGGCCCCGGCCCCGGCCCCGGCCCGGGCCTCGGCCCCACCGCCCCCTGAGGACCCCGCCCCCGGCCCCACCACACTGGCTGTGCTCAGGCTCCGCTCCCCGGAACCTCTTTGGCTCCGGAAGGAAACGCGGCGGCGGCCCGGGCCGTGCTGCAGCGCACACCTTGAGGGTCGGGTACTCCTGCACCTTCAGGGTCATGGACAGCTGGGCCGCCGACTCCTGCACCGCCATCTTGGGCCGCCCCAGCGGAGGAGGCCGGCGCACGGCACGGCGGGTAGTGACGTTAAGTGGGCGGGGCTATAGGGGTGTGTCGCGCACCTACACCAATCAAGTCACCCCGTCGCCCGGGGCGGAAGAAAGTGAGGACCAATCATCGCCGGCCTGCTCCAGGCTCGGCCAATCGAAGATCGGCTTCCTTAGACTTCCCTGCCCGGCTACTGGACTGCGCTCTTGGCTTACAGAGCCGTGGGGTCCGTCGACCGGCGCTGCAGTCTGCGGGAGTCGTCACGACCTATAGCTGTCACCGCTCTTAGGGTCACCTATCGTGGCGGTCACGTCGAGGTCACATTCGTGGCCATCACCTCTTGTGGAGGTCGCCCCTGCTGGTGGTCACTTTCTTGGCGATCAGCACACGTGGCTTTCTCCTGGCGACCACCCCTCCTAGCACTGACCTCACAAGGCCGTGGTCCTTCCTGGCGACGCTGTCTAAACGTCCTCAAACCGCGCCTGCATCGAAGGACTATTTTGCTTTCACAGGTTATTACAGGCTGTTGGAGTCCTGGGTGGGACCCTCACTTCCCTATTGAAAGAGCAGAGCCCCAGCTCCAAAGCCCGCTGACCTTCGCTCTGGAGTCTCAGGGTGGTCGGGCCGGTGCTTGCTGGTCATGTCTCCTGTGGTACTGTTTTGTTTCCTCACACATTCTGTTTTTTGGCAGAACTGGGGATTGACCTTGCTCCTGCCAGACAGTGCTTCTGCCACTAAGCTATCTCCCCAGCCCTCCCCCTTACATATTCTCATTCTTCCAAGGTTCACCAATCTTTCCCATCCCCTTTTAAAAATAAAAATGAAATTAAGCCTCATTGATTAGGAAATGACTTCCTCATTAAGCCATCTCTTGCTTTTCACAAAACTCATTTCTAAGCGATGATGCAACATTAGGTGGTGTTAGATGAAACTCAGGAGTCCCTTCCACCAGCTGGAAGAACAGTGCCAACGCTTCGGTTCACAGCAGTGCTTAGCAAACAGCGGACTAGAGGCAAGCAGGAGTCCACACACATGTGGCTGCAAACTCTGGTCACCCAGGGGTTTTTGGACACGTGGATGCCTATTGTACTGTGGTGTGCACACATCTCAGCAATGCAGCTCAATACATTTTCACCCAGAGTTGTGCCTCCACGGAGCAGCAGATGTCAGGCCCACCCAGGTCACCTCATTAGCTTAAACTAGGGTGTGATGGGAAGTCTTACAGAGATGTCAAAACCACTCTTAGCACTCAGAAACACTCAGGGCCTCAGGAGCTGGGCCTGAGCCCAGGACAAAGCCCACTCTTCAGATTCTCCACCCCTGGGTTCGAACTTGTGAAACCTTAGGACTCAAAAAGTATAAGTGCTCTCTCTCTCTCTCTCTCTCTCTCTCTCAAATAAATAAATAAATAAATAAATAAATAAAAAATAAAAAAAAAAAAAAAAAAAGTATAAGTGGCCCAATATGGGTAGCTGCCTTCTGGGTCAGGGCACTGGAGAGGAGGACCAAGCAGCCTCAGGAGTGTTTCCTAGGACCACCTTCTGGAGGACCTTTCTGACTCCCTCATCTCCACCTGAGAGACCAACTGTCACAGCCAGCTCAAGTGACACAGCAGGGACTCCACCACCAAGCCTGCTTCCTTCTCTCAGAGCAGCTGGTACTTAGAGGTCCCCTAATGAGGGCCACCAAGCAAGGGACATGCACAGAAGCCAATCCTGTAGACCTAGGTGAAGAGAAAAAGCTTTGCTGTCTCTTTGCAAGAAAGCTAGGAGCTCCGACTTCCAACTTGCCATGGGAAGGAAAGGGGGCTGCGGTCACTGGTTGCAAGGGAGCGTCAGGGCTCTGTGCAGGTGGGGACCATCAGCCTGCTACCTCTCTTCACAGGCAGTGTTGTCCTGCTCTGGAAATTAAGAGCCGGAGATGTCAAAAGATCATGGGTGGAGCAAGCTGACTTCTTGCAGTCTTTCTGGAAAAGCCGGTTTCAAACCATCCGGGTAGATTCTGGGAAAACAACTTAAGCTCTCTGTTATTTAAGGAATTTATGACTGTGTGAGTGCAGGATGTGGTGCTCACAACAGTACATCAGAAGGGACCACTGGATCCATGATACTGGGTGCACTGCATGGCCTTCCCTGTGGGGGGTCTGAGAGCTGGAAATGCCTTACAATTTATATCTCACAGGAGGAGGCTGCTACCTGCCAGTTCTGTTTAACAGTTGTAATATTTGAATAAAATCTGTTTTTCACATTAGATAAGACTACACATGTGGTTTATTGGCAAAACAAACAAAACAAGACAAAAAACATGATTTGATTGTACCTTAAAATTATTTAGTAATGCAACCTATAATTAGTTTCTATGATTAGCTAAGATTGAATCCACTCAAACCACGTAATTGTTATTTTCTCAAAATTTGCTTATAAATGTTTCCTAGGAAACAGCCTCTGGGGTGGCTTGAGGCCAGAGGCCAGAGGGCCTGCCTGGACAGCCAGGCACCCAGGGTGGCCACAGGGATCTTGAGGGACTCTGCCAGGATGGGCCTTGGTCTGAACTTCCTGTGCAGAGATTGCCCACATTCCTTTTAGAAGGTGGTGTGGGCCAAAATTAAAGGCTGGCCTAGGACAATGTGAAGGGTCCTCAGTCCTGAAAGGCTCCTGTGGTGGGGACAGAAGCACTAGAGGTGCAGCTGGTGGGGCCGTCAGGCAGACCAGCCCACTCCTGGTGGCTAAAGGATCAGGCTGTGCACGAAGGATGCCCCTGGAAGAGGCACGGGCGGCGGCAAGGAGACTGGCAGGATCACCCTGTGGCTATAGACATTTCTGATGACAAGTGACATTCCTGATGGCAATGCCCCTGCTAGAGCAACAAGGCACCCCCACAGAAAGCAGAAAGTTCCTTTCTCTGGGGTCGAAAAGCAAGCAGACCATGGTGCAGTCTATGAAAGCAGTGGTGACAAAACCACTCCTGGCCAGGGCTGCGAGGACGCCATATGCAGTGCCACGGAGGGCCCACAGTGTGAGGAATAAATACAGACTGACCCACTCCCCTCGAAAGTGGGCAGCTTGGGATGTGGCAGGGCAAGGCATGAGTGTCCTGGTTCAAGCCCCAGCAGCACAGACGAAGGAAGGAAGAAAGGAAAGAGAGAGAGAGCGAGAAGAAAGGATCGGAACAAAAAAGCAAGCAGAAATATGAAAAAATAAATTCATAATGAGAAATTACAAGGTTAGAGAATTTTAAAATTATATCCCACCAGCTGCTCTGATCTGAATGCCAGATGTCACATATAGGCAAAGTCAAACACGACAAAAGGAAACTTCCCAGAACCGCAGAACTGCTCTGAGTCATGCCAGGAGTGCAGCGACTCCAGAGGCCGCGCACGCCTGCCTGCTGGCAGCCATCCGACAGAGGGAAAGCAGCCCACAGGTTCTGCGTGGCCGTTCCCTACATCTACACCTTTCCGAGGCGTGGGCTGAATAAGCGGGGGTCACATCTTGTCAATCTGCAGCTAACCAGAGTGAATAGGGTGGGGCTGAGGATTTGGCTCAGCAATAAAATGCTTACCTAGCAAACTGGAAGCCCTGGGTTCGGTCCTTCACACAAAAAAACCAAAAAAACTTCCCCTAGGGGCTGGAGAGATGGCTCAGTGGTCTAAAGCACCTACTTAGAACAAGCTTAGCAAAGCACAGGGACCGCGGTTCAATCCCCCAGCACCACATGCCAGCCAGCCCCGCCCCCTGGTGGGCTGAGCTGGCCACACACACACACACACACACACACACACACACAAAAAAAAATAAAAATTTAAAAAAAAAAATTAAAAAAGGGGCCGGGAGATAGCTCAGTAGAATAAGCGCTTGCCTGGCAAACACAAGGCCTGAGATCAATCCCCGGTTCTGCAAAAAAAAAAAAAAAAAAAAAATTAAAAAAAAACTTCCCCTAAAAAAACCAGTTCACCCCCCCAAAAAATACAGTAAAAAGAAAAAAGACCAAAAACAAACACGGCAGCTGTAGACTGAGGATGCCTCCTGTTTCTGTTCTTTATGAAGTGCTGCCGTACGCTGGGTCTGACGCCTTCTCTAGTCCCAGCTACTTAGGAGACGGAGGCAGGAGGTCACTCACGTCTAGGCAACAGTGAGATCTTGTCTCACAAATCAATAAATACATTTGTTTCTACATAGGAAGATCATTTACGTATGGCAGGGTGCCCAAGCACAGTGCCAGCGTCACTGTCCCCACTATCTGCGTCTGCTCTAAACCTCATGCCCACAGCAGCGGAGGGTTCTTTGGCTTGACCAGATAGAAATCATGTATTGGCAAAGTGCAGCTCTGAGAAGTGCGGTTGGTCGCCGGTCTGAGCGCTTCAGGGCTGACAGCTCCTAGAGTTTATGGCTCTTGCGTTTAAAGCAGTAGCTCTGTGCAGACTTCTCAAGAATCCCAAGCAGATTCGCACAACTTTCTGAGGGCATGTGACCTAGAAAATAAATCACAAGCAGGTTTGTAGGTCCACTGGAGCGAGTGCATCTTGGAGCAGAATCTGTGCCACACCACTGGGGAAGTCAGGACACCAGAGGGAGCCCTTGGATTCCAACCAGAAATACAAAGAGGCGCTCTGCTTATACAGCAGCTGCAGGCCTCCAGTTGGTCTAAGTGCAGCCCTGTGGTTGCCCTAAATTCAACCCTGCTTCTTAAGGTTGAGCCTGCTGTGGTCAGGGCAGACATCTTTCGGAAGGGGGTCAGGACAACTGTTTGATTGATAGTAGCTTGTCTCTATGAAAAATGGCAGAGCTGAAACCAGGGACTCTTACGGGAGCAGAGGGTGTTCCCACAGCTCCCTGGGGCTGGAGTCGGGGGTGTTAATAGCAGGTCTCTTCCTGGTCTCTGCCACATTGGGGTGGAGTCCCTTCCTCGGGGTCTGCAGTGGTGGGGGCAGGGGAGGTGCAGCACAGCTGCCAGCCAAGCCTCCTACCAGAGTGGCCATTGAGTAACCTGGGAGACACCATCTGCGAGGACGCCGAGGTACGCTCCCCTTGCCCTCACCGCGTGGGTCTAAGCAGCAGTGAAAGGAACTTCGATCTTGTGCTTTTGAAAGGAGACAAAGACAGTGAGCAGATCAAGGCTGTGTGAGGAAATGGCCACCTGAGCTGCGAGGCATGACCACCCTTTCCCATGAGCCTCTCGCGTGTCCGAGGTTCCCATTGGCCTTATTTTCTTTCTTTCTTTTTTAACTCTTTTTTCTTTTTTAAAAATGTATTTAGTACAGGATCTACAGGGTTTCACTACACAGATCGGACTCATGGTGATCCTCCTGTTTTCAGCCTCCTAAGCACTGGGATTATAGGGGCACACCACCATGCCCAGTCTCAGTCACCATCTCAGCATGCCCCGGGGGTGGGGCCAGCACGGCATACAGGGGGTCCAACCCAGTCCCTGTGCCTGCCTAACCAGGCGCTTTAGTCCACTGAGCTATCTGACTGGCCCTCCATTGGCCTTGTTTTCTGTCCAAATTGGGAAACACGCACTGTCTACTATTCATCCCAGGTACTGTAGGGCTGAGCTGGAAAGGTGGCCAGTGGGCATGGACTGAGGGCCTGGCCAGGTGGATAGAAGGAGGAGAAACCGAGTCCTGGGCAGCCACACTGCGTGATGCTCAGGGGCCAGTAGCCAAAAATGTGTATTTGGTCTGGCCCACAGGGCTTAGAGCATCCCTGAGGCCACACCAGGAGGCATGCTGGGGGTGGCAGAGAAGGCCTTCCTGGGACAGGAAAGGACAAATGTCCAAAAAGCTTGCCATAGAAGAGGGTAAGCCATGGTAACAGCTGGAGGGGACTATGACGGAGGTGCAGAGAGGCACCTTCCTGAGGACAGGCACAAGGAGCCTTGTCAGGAGCAGGGAGAGCCCTGCCTGTGTGGGGTGGGGACACCCAGGGCCCTTAGTCTGGTGCTTTGGGTGGATGCTTACCCAGAACCAGGCCAGTATCGACAGAGTGGGGCCCAGAGGCCAGGAGGACATGCTTCTGGAAAAATGTCCACTGTCCTCAAGCCCAGGACAAGCTCAATTTCTAGACTTAAATGCTTCAAACCCTGGCCCGAGGGGGCACCCTTTGGCAGCTTTGTTTTCCTGATGGCCCAATGCTGTATCCTGGCTTCAGGGAAGGATTGGGCATCAAATCAGGATCCTGTGCTGCATCCTGTGCGCTCAGGTCCCCATACCTCTCCCTCTAGACTACAGAGACTCCCTGGTGACCCTGGAGGCCAGACTGTGAGCAGACGGCCCTCCGGGGAAGGTGCTCAGACCCCTTTCCCAGGTGGAGGAATGGAGGGGCAGTGGAGGGAGGGCTGGTGCTCCCGCAGGTCCACAAGGGGCAGCAGATGTGGTGGCCTTGGCTGTCCTGCGCCATTGCTCTGTGGCCTGAACACAGGCTGGGCTGGGTCCTATGTTGAAGGCAGAAGGTACAAAAGGGCCTCAAAGCCCATGCAGGAGTTGGGCACCACCCAACAGTTCACAGCCTGGGCCAGAAACGGAGCTCTGAGCCTGCCTTTTCCTGGGGGCTTCTGAGCAGCCCACCAACCAGTCCTCAGTTACCACTGCTGTCGAGTAGCTAGTGCCACCCTTCCGGCCTTTCCACAGACTGTGTCATGGGCAGCAGGCCTGGGGCACGGTAATTCCTTGTGGGGCCTCACCCCTGTAAGCTCCTGTGGGGTAGGCTCACACAGTAGGTTTAAAGTTAGTGGCTCGGGGCTGGTGAGATGGCTCAATGGTCTAAAGCACCTACTTAGAACAAACTAAAAGCACAGGGACCGCGGTTCAATCCCCCAGCACCACATGCCAGCCAGCCCCGCCCCCTGGTGGGCTGAGCTGGCCACACACACACAAATAAAAAAAATAAATAAATAAATAAAGTTAGTGGCTCTGCAGGAAGGGAGGAGGCTGAGGGTGGGGGCAGGTGGAGAAAGTCACTGACCTCTCCGTCCCACCTCCCTGCCTGACTCAGAGCAGATCCAGTAGGTGGGGATGGATGGCAGGGCGAGTGAGGACAGCCAGCCCTAAACACATTCCTCTCAGAATTCTTGGAAGGACAGTGCATTCCTATCTGGCTACAATTAAAAAATGAAAAATAATCACATATACATGCACAAATGTTGATGTTCTGATCAAAACAGTTTCAAATCTGTGGAAACTGCAGAAGAACCTGGCTAAACTTGCACTTGTGCATCTTCAGCAAGTCAAAATAGGGCTTTGATTTGTTGAGCAATTCTTTCCTGTGATAGGAATAATAAAAATAATGAGATTTTATCACAACGAGCAGAGATGTTGGTGAGAATCATTCCTAGCACAAGGAGAATGGCCTGGACCATCATTCCTGTGAGCACTGTGCGGAGCTACATCGTAAAGTGCATTTATAGACACTGTCGCCCGACCTTCCCATCACTAGACAAAGTCTCGTTTTGTAGTTTATCACAAACTGCCAGGTTTGCTCAGCATGTAATTTAATCTTATGCTTGGAGGCATCCATGTTACTTGGTTATCATGAAATTATTCTTTAATAAAAATGTATGCTTTGTGATCTCTATTTTATTAATTTGGCTCATTATTCCATCCATCACTTCAGACGCCAGGCGTGCCATTTGTCACCGTTACTGGCCGCTTTGTCACAGCTCTGCTCTCCTGGGTGCTGTAGAGGCAGATGGCCTGATCTACAAAGGAGAGCACTCAGGGTTGCTGTTGTTAATAACAACACAATCACCACCACTCCAGCCTGTGAATCATGGTAATTAAACTTGTTTCTTAAACAGGTGCCTTTCATCCTCCTGGAAAGAGGCTAGAGGACCCTGAGCTCCGTGCCTCAGGACAGAGTGCATCACCCTCCACGCACCACAGCTGCATCTGGGTCGAGGAGCATCAGGGCCACCTCCCAGCGGAGCCCAGGCCTAAGGCTGTAAGCACCTCTAGGAGGTGACTGCGTTTGAGGAGCCCTAAGCAGCCCGGGAGAGCAGCTTCCAATGGCTTGCACAAAATACAAGGTGGTTTGGTAGTGACATTGTCATTTTTGCCTCATTGACTTAAATACATAAATAAGCAATCCTAGAATTGACTGCATTGATAAAGTGAGTCCTCTTTGACCTGATTTGCTAGGCATGTTTCTCCCCCGCTTCTGGGAGGTCTGGCCCTTCTTCCTCAGTATAGTGAGTTCGCATTCCCACCCCAGTCCTAGGGAGCTGTGGTTCGGTTCTCTGTGAGTGCCAGGCCGCTGATCTCCGTCCCCACTCGGATGAAGGTTGGGGGCTTGGACCCCGAAGGTGATGGCAGTAAGGAGGGCTCTCGGTTCTGGTCCAGTCACACCTAAATGGGAGCCTAGGATTCAGGTCTAGCCTGAAACAGTGACCTTGAGCTGACCTTGACATCTGTCCTGCAGGGCACTGGGCACTGGTGAAGGAGGCCTTTGGCCCACAGGTATGACTTGGGGCTTTTTGTGCAGCAGTGAGAACACCTTTGGGGCCTCAGACACAAACCATGTGTTCTGGGCCTCCCTAGAAGCTGCTGGAGATGAAAACTTCAAATGCCTGCACAGCGCACCTCTGTAAAATGGGCAAGGTTTCTACAAGCTGCAGGACATCGAGGAGAGAAACTAAATAAGTGCTACAGAGATGGAAAACAGGCTTGGATCTGGCATGTGGGTTGGCTGGGTTTGGTCTTCTGTTCATTTCTGTGACTCTAGCTGGGTTCTCTGCGCTGCTCCAATTGTCCTACAGATCATCACACACACCTTGAACATGTCACACTCTGCATTCAAACAATGGTGCACTGCATCACAGAGTCAGAATGCCATCAGGGTAGAATTTCACTGTACACCCCCACCCTGTGCTTCTAAAGCTTTTCCTAATTTAATGACCTGTTTACCGATTTTTGTGACTGAGGCACAGAACAATGGGGACTTAGGTCCACCTTTTCTGTGCAGGTCTGTACATCTTGTTGACAGAGCCTCGGTGCCTTTTTTGGCATAGTACCCCTTGTTCACACAGCACTGTGGCTTCTGCTGCTTGTGCTGTGGAGTACAGCACTGCAGTTTTACGTGCTGTTTCACATCACAGCACTGCACGGAGGAGTTCAGCAAATCCAAGAAAAGTCATCAAGCTGGACTTTCCTTTGACTGTTTTTCTCTGTTCTGAGTACTGTAATGTACACACTATAGAAAACTCCTCTCTTAGCAACCAATTCAATTAATGGCCTAGTCACAGGAACAGGACTGAGTCCTTAAATGAGGAGCAGCTGTATTACACTATAAGCACAGCAGACTGAGTTTTTTCTGTTAGCAGCCAATAGTGTTAGACAAAGAATCTCTTTCCTGGTAGACAGCTTCCTTCTCCCTGCACCGTGGGAGAGGCCAGTCGGATTTACTCGTTCGTGAGCTCCCTCCTTGCTCTGCCTCCTGCCAGCCCCTCTTCACAGCACCTGCCTCTCAATACCCATCAGGACCAGGAGCTGCAGCCTGCACGTGGGTTGGCTGGACTTGGTCTTCCTCAACTACAACTTGGCAGGACGTGAGCCTGAGCTTCCTGTACCCACTCAGTGCTCTAAAGCTGCGTCACGGTCTCCACGTTTCTGAGTTCCTTGCGCCTCAGTCCGCCGTGGCTCTCAGGATACACCTGGGTCTGTGTCCGGCAGCTCCGCGGAGGGGCTGAGTGTGATTTTTTCCACCTGTCCCTTGGGGTCCTCAGCCTCTGGTTTGCAGGGTGAGTCTTTCATCACTATCCAAAGGTCTTGACCATCCGTCATCATTCGTCCCTTTAACTAGGATTGTATTCCCTCTAGTCTCCTCCATTTCTGGGGGTCGAGTTATACACACACTAGACCACACAGATCTTAGCTTATTTATGTTTTTTTCTTCAGTGCTGGAGTTGAACCCAGGGCCTTCCCCTTGAGTGCATTCCTAGCACATTTTATTTTTGTTATTAAATTGATTTTTATTTATTTATTTATTTATTTTGCAGAACCGGGGATTGAACTCAGGCCCTTGTGCTTGCCAGGGAAGCACTTATTCTGCTGAGCCATCACACTGGCCCCTTATTTTTGTTATTATTAAATCTTTTATTTATTTATTTTTTAGAAAGGCCATTTATTTATTTATTTATTTATATTTATTTATTTATTTTTTTGGTGGAACCAGGGATTGAGCTCAGATCCTTCCATTTCGCAGAGAAGCACTTTTTCCACTGAGCCAGCTTCCTGGCTCTTAAGTCTCTCATTTATGTATGTATTTGGAACAGGGTCTCGTTACGGACTCGGACTCATAGTGATGCACCTGTCAGCCTCCCTAGCACTTGCTTGCGGTGCGTATCAGCGCGGGACCCGGGTCCTTGTGCTTGCCAGACAGGTGTTTTAGTCCGATGAGCTATCTTGCCAGCCCCTGGTGTCATAGTTTTAATTTGTTACAATTTCCTTTTTTTCTTTTTAGTTTCCGCTGATTGCTGAAATTTCCCCTTTGCTGCTGCGTGGTGTCCTCTGCCTAAGTCTCTTTTTGACAGCGTCGTGGTTACACTAGGACCTCAAGTTTTGCTTCCTATATTTTGATTTTGGGTTATGTTTTCTTGCTTCTTTGCATGTTTTGTAACTTAAAATTTTTTCTATCTATCTATCTATCGATCGATCCATCGATCTGGCACAGGGTCTCACTACGCAGCTCGGACTTGCAGCGGCCCTCCTGTCCCAGCAGCCCCCAGTGCTGGTGTCACAGGCGTGCTCCGCCATGCCCAGTTTCAGTGGCTGGTTCAGCATCCGGGGCCAACATGGCATGTGTTACTGAGGATCGAACCTGGTCTTTGCACTTGCCAGGCAGGTGCTTAGGCTGCTGAGCTATCTCACTGGCGCTGTCTTACAACTTTTTGTTTCATGCTGCTCGTCATGGATAAAGACTTGTTGAGACAGAATTAAGGGCTACCTATCTCTCCCAAATGACAGGCTCCTTGGAGTAGGATGGTCACCTGTAGGGGTGAACCCTTCTGTGTGCACTTGTGCTGGGTCTGCCCTCTGCAGTTTCTGTAGATTCTGCTCACTACCAGCTGAGCAGTGAATATGAGGAACCGAATGGGAGCACTCCCCCAGCAGGACCCGGGGCTGGGGCAGGGGCTCTCCAGCCTCTAGGGTGTCCAACGTACAGTGCCAGCTTCTCCTTACTGTGGGGTTTTCTCTGTTCATCTCACCCTACCACACAGGGCATCTGTTGCTCTCTACCCCTGACTTCTTATGGCTTGGGACATCTTTGTCTGTCCTGTCCCCAAACCCCAGAAAGTTGTGCTTCATCCCCAGTCAAAGTTGTGCTCCTGGGAGGAAAGGACAGAGCAGGGTGCAGACCCCAAGCCCCAGCCAAGGGGCTCCAAGTCTGCAGGCTCCCTCCGCATGTTCATGCTCCTATCTGCAGAAATGAAAGCTGCTGTAGGTCATTTCCCTTCCAAGAAAAGAAGGGAACACCTTCTGGAACTTTGCTCATCCAGGTTCTTTGACAGAGTAGGAGTAGGCCACAGTGCCTGGCTGGTTCTCAGCACCACTGCAGGGACCCTCAGCCGCGAGCATCTG
>NW_004524582.1:33445391-33447528 GCF_000260255.1 Octodon degus
ACCCACGGGGTGAGGCCACAGCGCCTGGCTGGTTCTCAGCACCACTGCAGGGACCCTCAGCCGCGAGCATCTGCACCCACGGGGTGAGGCCCCCCATGCAGGCTGCTGATGGACAAGGAAAGGCAGGGCTGAGGACTCAAACCCAAGTTTCCATCTGCGGGCTGCTGTGGTGACCACAATTCCCAGGCAGGCCCCCAAATTGTTTTGTTTTAATGGATCTTTTAATACAATGATAAAATACGTTTTACCACGTGCGGCTGAGTACCCCCATTGTTTCCTAAGCACAATCATTCATTCTGGATTGTCCACTGGCACACCTCCCTCCTTGAGTGCTGACTGCACGCTTACGCTTCGTGGCCCAGGTGCTCTGGCAGGGTGTTTTTATTTATGGTATTTACTTAAGTCCACAGATAGAATTTCAATTAGAAAATTATTCTAGAGCCCTAAAAGCAATTAAAACTTCTTCTCATCTGAAATAAAATTCCTTTGTAGGAAGTCCCCATATAGGACTTAAGACACAGTTCAGTGATAGAGCGCTAGGCCCAAGTTCAATCCCTGGCACTGCCAAAAAAAAGAGGAAAGAAAGAATACAAACAAGCAGCAATAGAAAGACTCATCCTGACAAAGGATCCCCCAAGTACTCCATCTGCAGAGTTCAAGCACCCACTAGTCAAGGTTAAGCACTTTAGTACGTAAAGCTCACACGAGGCCAGCTATGGTCTTCATGGGAGAACCAAGGTTGTGGCCTGTGCTCACACCAGAACAGCTCCATGTGGCATCAGGACACAGCCCACAGTTGGCCACCTGGAGCTTCAGGGCCAGGGAACACGCTCCTTATCCCGACAACACTACCGATGCCCACAGCCTGTATTTCCTAACCCAGTCTGAGCTGTTCCCAATAGGCCCTGGCTGGGTGGTTGTTCCCACAGTTGGAGTGGCAGCCAGCTGCTGTTAGGAACTGGACAGAGGCTGGGCATAGCATGGGCATGGTGCACATGAGCCCCCACCCAGGGCACAAGCTGAGGGTGGAGAGCTGAGAGAACTGCAGCCTGAGTGGGGCAGGTGCACCACTGTGCTCACACCCACCACACCAGGGAATTCCAGAATTCTCTGTCTCCCTGGCCTTTGCAGCCAGTGAGTGCTTGTTAAGGTGGACAGCTGTGGCACACTCAGCAATCTAGCCCTTTGGTGACATTGCTGAAGGCCAGAACTACAGCATGGCCGCTGGGGACTGGGCTTTTCGGTCTCAGGCTCCATTCTGCCCTTCACCACTGTGTTGCCACAGATGGGCACTGCCTTCCCTGAGCCATGCAGGGAAACTCACACCTTTGCCCACAAAATTCATGATGGCAGAGCTCAGTGTTGGCAGTGAATGCCAGGGTTTCTAACAACCAGATGGGGCTTTGTCAGAGGCAAGCAGTGTTATCCCAGTCGTCTTAATTTAGCTCAACAGAAGATCTATCAAAACCTTGTTTTAAAGGACGCTGTTCTGGTTTGGACCTGGGATAAGGATCAGTAGATAGAAGCCGAGCTGGCACAAGCCCTGAGCCCAAGCACTAGGAGGGGCTTTTGATCTTTGATCAAGATGGCACTGGGACTGCTAACCCTTACGACCCTGTCTTCCCTCAGTGGCTTTTGGCAAAGCAGGGCTGGTAGCCCCTTCATCCCCAACTCCCTGAGGATGAAGAGGAGTAGTGCTTGCGGTAAGAAAAAGCACCGAAGCCAGGGTGACCTCAGCAGTGCAGCCGGCCACGCGCCAGGAGACAAGGTGGAATCCTGTTAGGACACAGATACGGCACGTACTGTAGATATAGGCTTGATGTGAGCTGCTCACGTCATCTGAGCACAAGCGCAGATTTGATCGAGATGGCACCGGGACTGCTAAGCCTCACGACACCTGCCCAGGGTAGTCCTGGTATTGCACTCTGATCCACAGCCCCACTGCTCCGTGGGCCTCTTGACACACGTGCAGCCCAAGGCTGGGCCAGCACCAGGAACCCCTTCTTTCTCCATAGAATACCCCTGGGCAGGGCCTGGAGCCAATTCTGCATCCCTGTCACACAGGGAATAGGAGCACAGACAGAGCCAGGCACTCTGAGTGTGACCCGAGCTCTGTACATACTGTGTGGGGTTATGG
>NW_004524582.1:33449287-33450723 GCF_000260255.1 Octodon degus
CCCCATAATCTCCTTGATCAGAAAATTTGGGACACTACCGAGTTACATGACGTAACAGTATAAGTTCTCATATGTCCTGAGTCTTAATTGACCTTGGAAGGCTAGGGCCAAAATGTTGGCTTTCCCTACGGCCCTCCTTTTTCTCTAATTTTGGTCTGCAAACTTAGGTTGTTAACTATCCAGAAGAAAAGCTTATTGTTATTACCATACAACTTAGGCTGTTAAGCTTAACCTCACCATCTGTCTGAATATCAAACATCTTAGGCATAACATGGAGCAGGTATTTTTCATCAAACTTGCTCATGATTGTCTTTATAAGGTGTGATAAAAATAATCTGTAAGTGCTACTGCCCAACACATCCAACAGGAAGCTGAGCTTGTAATGCATGGCCCGGTGTCCCTACACTCTTATTCTTTGGACCTGGCACCCAACAACTTCCGGCTTTTCACCAATGTCAAAATGACCAGAAAATGGAAACATTTTTAATTGATTAAGGACGCTGAGGAGCCAGCACAAGCACAGCAAAACTAAAGACGCTCAGTAGAGAGAATTTCCAGAGCTGCTGCAGAAAGTAGCACGAATGGAGTGGGACAAGTGTGTTGGCATGGCGGCGGAGGGCTTTGAGGGGGGTTCTGTTCATCATGTGTTTGGACCACACACCGTATGTACTTGTCGCCAAAGCCAACATGATGATTTCCCTCATTGTTTTCTTACACAAGTTTCATATTTCAGCTGTTTTTGTTTTGTGTGGTTTGATCTAGTTTGGTTTTGATATTAGGAAACTGAACTCAGTGGTGCTCCACTTCTGAGCTACACCCTCAGCCTTTCTCCGTTTTTTACTTTGAGACAGGTTCTCAGGTTTCCAGGTGAGACTTGAACTTGTGGTCCTCTTCCTTCTTCCTTTTTGAGTGCTGGATTATAAGCATGCACTATAATACCAGCTTAACCCTTAAATTAAGTCTTCCATTCATTTTGAATTAATTTGGGTCCAGGGACCAGGAATTGAACTCAGGACCTCATGCCTTCCAGGCAGGTGTCATGCCACTGAGCTATATCCCTGGTCTAAATTAATTTTTGTATATGACATAAGGGTCCACCTTCACTCTTCTCCATGTGGAGATCCAGTTTCTCCATACCGTTTGTTGAGAAGACTGTTTTTTCTCCATCGAATGGTCTTGGCATTCTTGTCAAAATCAGCTGACCATATATGCGACCGCTTATTTCTGAGATCTTATTCTTTTCTCCTGGTTTATATGCCTGCCTTGATGTCAATACCATGCTGTCTCTGCCATTTTTACTAATTGTGTAATAAGTTGTAAAGCTGAGAAGTGTGAATGCCCCATCATTCCTCTTTTTCAACAATGCTGAAGGGAGTCCTTCATGGTGAAACTACAGGGGGCCTGGCCCTAGCTCAGGCCTTTAAGTGGCTGCTTCC
>NW_004524582.1:33450903-33452310 GCF_000260255.1 Octodon degus
GCACGGGTGATATTTTATGATTTGTGACTTCACTTTTTAACATGATTTAAAAGAAAAGGCATAAAGCAATTATTTATCTTGGTTACTGGGCAAAAAAAATGTAAAAGGCTATCGTTTACATCATCAACACCAGAAAGGAGATTCCAGGCTGAGGAGAGCAAAATTTTATGCTATTCTAGTGAATCTGGCATAAATTCAAATTGGAGTGCTGTAACCTCAGAGTGTTACACGTAATGCAATCCCTTTGGTAACCATAAAGAAAATGTAAAGATATTCACTAGGAGATGAGGGGAAAAGAAAACATGTCACTATAAAAGAAAACTAAACACCAAGGAACAGCAATGAAGGAAAGGTGGGAAAAGACGGCCTTCGGCACGGTGGGGACAAATGGCAATGCAGATGGCAGTCTCACCTTATGCAATTGTCCTCCATGGGATAAGTGCAGGATCCCACTGTGTGCTGTTCCCAATAGTTTCATTTAGGCCCAAGGACACAAAGAGGTTGATGTTTCAGACAGAAAGATAGGAACCTAGGAACCAAGAAAGAGCAGGGTGGCTATGCTGGTATCAGGCAAACAGACTTTAACCCACAATCCTTACAAGAGTTGCAGGAAAAATGGAGCACTGAGACCAGCCTGAGATGGGCTCACCCTTCCCAAAGCAGGACAAGCATCCCAGGAAGACTCCACTGACACTCAGGTCACAGGATTCCTGCAGAGCTCAGAAACCAGGACCAAGGCTGAGACAATGCTCAGTCGGTCCCTGGCCCACCTCTGCAGATCCTGCTTCTGTAAGCAGTCTACCTGGACACCTGATCAGAGTGGGCTCCCTTGGGTTTCCTAACTCTCTAGCTCTGCCTAGGAAACCTGCCTAGGCCTTACTCTCTGAATCCTGGAATTCATTTTCCATGAGTCAAGAAGCCACTGGGAAGACTGAACTGAGGTCCCCAACTCCTCTTTGGGAGTCTCCTTGGGTCACATCCAGTGACAGACAGCTGGAAAAAAAAAAGCATTTGACAAAAGCCAGTGTCTTTCACGGTAAAACAAAGCACTGGAAGAACTAAGGGAAAGTTGCCCCCAACCCAAAGGATCCCCTGAACCTCAGTGCTGCACTTTGTGGTGAAACTAGAGGCCAGGGCAAGGCAAGCACGGCACAGCACTTTGTTGGTGCCCCATCCAAGGCTATAGACAAGAAGTAACAAGAGCCAAATGGAAAGAGTGAGCTAAGTAAAACTATATTTGCAAACGATGTGATCCAGTGCATAGGGAATCCAAGAAATGCTGTAAAAAAATACTAGATCTAAAACTTGAATCCAAAATCAGTTTTCTATACACCAGCATCAAATGCATTTGATTAAAAACTGAAGATAATTTCTTTTTTAAATTTTATTTTTATTTTTATTTTTTTT
>NW_004524582.1:33462608-33464255 GCF_000260255.1 Octodon degus
GCGCAGGGTAGCAGGAAGCTCTCCGCACACTCACCGGACCTGGGCTAGGACTGGGTCTCTTAAATTTTATTTTTAAAGAGAGTACAAAATAGTATTAAGGGGTTGGGGAGATGGCTCAGTATAATAAGCACTTGCCTGGCAAGCACAAGGGGCCTGAGTTCAATCCCCGGTTCTAAAAAAAAAAAAAAAAGTATTAAGACAGAACAATTACAAATGATAAAGAATTTCACTAAACAAAATAATATGAATTTGACATTATTTGTTGGTTTGCATAGTGTTGCCTTCAACTTAGCTGTTCAGATTACCAGATATATGCATGTAAAGTTGGAAGAAGAAAGAAAAAATTTGTAAGAAATGAAGAAGAGCAAGTACAAGGGCCTGAGTTCAATCCCTGGCTCCGCCAAAAAAAAAAGAAAAAAGAAAAAAAGAAAGAAAGAAAAGAAATTAAGAAGAGAGAAAAAGGAAAAAAAAATCAACTACTACTTTCCAACAGAAATCCACAGTACAATTATCCAAACCCTCCTGTTTACATACATAGATATATCTCTTTCCCCAACTCCCTCTCCTGTCCTTCTCCTCACCTCAGTAATTCCTTCCTTTTGAACATGTTTATTCTCTTTTCATAGTACTTATGATAGCCTTCAGTTTTATTTACTCTTTCAGGTTTTTACAATAAGGAGACAATAGGATGTCTGCACAGGTGGGTCTGATTTATTTCACTTAAGAGTATGGTCTCTAGTTGCATCAACTTACTGATAAAAGCCTCAAATTTATCCTTTTATTTTATTTTATGCATTGGGGATTGAACTCAGGACCTTGTGCTTGCCAGGCAGGTGTTTATGCTGCTGAGCTACATCTCCAGCCCTAAAATATATCCTTTTTATAGCTGAATAATACCTCATTGTGTAAGAATATTGTATCTTCTTTATCCATTCTTCAGTTGATGGGTATCTGGGATGCTTCCAAGATTTAGCTACGACAAATTGTGCTGCTACAAACATGGGTGCACATAAATCGTTGCAGTATGATGTTGTCAGCTTTAAAACAATTTCATTTACAATTGTTAGCAGGTTTCTGGAATGCGTAGACTCTTCTTATGTACTTAGTACAGGGTCTACAGGATCTACAGGGTCTCACTATGCAGATCGGACTTGTAGTGGTGCTCCTGTTTTCAGCCTTCCAAGTGCTGGGCACACACCACCACACCCAGTCTCAATCACTGTCTCAGCGCACTGTTTTTGTTTTTTGGAGAGGGAAAGTTGCTCAGTCCAGGACTCACTAACTTTTCTTTTTTTTTTTTTTTATTAAGTTTCATTTTATTATTTCATCTTGAAAGGTAAAAGACAAAAGCAAGAACAAAAATCAGAAACAATGACTGAAACAGAGAAACATACAACAATATGTGTTACAGATTTTCAGAACAAGAATAGCCAATTAACAATGATTAACAATAAATCAGATATATTATCTGATACCATAGACTCTTTTCAGAGATTCTTGTCAGGTTTTTGTTGTCCTGAATAAAGAACTGAACAAGATAAGTGAAAAATATAGACAATCTTTACATTTATGAAAGGTAGGGGCCCGGGGAGATGGCTTAGTGGAATAAGCGCTTCCCTGGCAAACACAAGGACCTGAGTTCAATCC
>NW_004524582.1:33464355-33477141 GCF_000260255.1 Octodon degus
AAGAAGAAGAAGAAGAAGAAGAAGAAGAAGAAGAAGAAGAAGAAGAAGAAGAAGAAGAAGAAGAAGAAGAAGAAGTATGCTTTGCAGAGAGACAATAGACCGCTGAGAAAGAGAGCGCAGAGGCCAGGAGGTTAATGGTCAATGTCTTTTGTACAATTCTCCCTCCCCCCATTTCTTGGGCTGACATCAGATCTAGGCTAGCCTCTCAGAAACCTGCTTAATCTTATGCCAAATGATCTGAAGACAGCACTTTCTGATTGGCCCCAGGTGCAGGGCTTGGGCACATGTATGTCGGATCTCCATGATTGACAAGTCTTGCCCCACTTGCTGATTCACCCTAATCCTGTTTCACAATGGCATCTAAAGGAATAGATAATTGAGAATAAATTTAATGAAGACAGTGAAAGATTGTTTGGATGAAAGCTGTAAAAGATTGCAAAAAGAAACTAAAGAATATCCAAATAAATGGGAAGACATCCCATACCCATGCGCCAGGAGAGGTAATTTTCCTGAAATGTCAGTGCCACCCTAAGTCCACAGATTCAACCCAATTCCTATCAAAATCCCAACAGTATTTTCCAAAGAAATGTAAGTAGAGTCTCAAATTTGTACAGGCTTGCAAGTGTCTAAAAATACAAAGAATTTAAAGTGCTTTAAACAACATGAATATTTCTTTGAGGTACCCCCTAAATGTCCTCAGGACATCTGGAAATGGAACATCTCAGAGATACCTGGCGTTCTTGTGGCCTCCCATTGATCCTGTGGCAGCCAGGACGGAGGCTATGCCTCTCTTCTCATCCTCTTCACTGTTACTTGGTGTCTCGCCAACACTACCAGAGGTGACCAAGGACAACTTTGTTTAGAATTCTGTGCAAATGTCCCAGAAGCTACCACACCAGGCTGAAGGACACAAATTCACAGTGAGCCCAGGCACTGTCCTATGCCACAGGAGAAGCGGGACAAGGGGGAGCCTGGCTTGAGGACACGAAACCTGTGGCGCCCAGTGCAGGCTAGCCATTCGAGTACACAGAATGACAATTTAACACATGGAAAGATTATTTTTTATATGAAAGACTTTTTTCTTTCTGTAAAAATAAGTGGAACTAGAGCCAGGGAGATGGCTCAGTGGATTAAGTGCTTCCCTGGCAAGTGCAAGGGCCTGAGTTCAATCCACGGTTCTGCTAAAAACAAAACAAAACAAAACAAAACAAAACAAAACAAAACAAAACGTGAACTGTGTGGAGAACAGTGACAATGGAGCAGGCAGGAGGAAATGAAAACATCCAGAAATTGTGCTAATTACGGCCCTCTGATGAGCCTCCTGTCTCTGTCTACCCACAGGCACCCGTTTGGGCCCCATGTAACCACCTCAAGACATCAGCAAAGGTGAGCTGAAGGTTGGGGTTATTCCTCTTTACAAAATAATTTTATGGGGCAAGGAGATGGCTCAGTGGAATAAGCGCTTCCCTGGCAGGCGCAAGGGCCTGAGTTCAATCCTCGGTTCTGGGGGAAAAAAAAAAAAAAAAAAGAATTCCAGAACAAAATAATTTTATTATATGAGGCAAGAGGGGACCAAAGGACCATCAGTGTGAGGGGCTGCTTCAGGCTGCTGCTCAGCAAGGGGAAATCCAGTGTCTTAGTCGCTTTTCTCATCGCTGAGACAAAATACCTGACACTCAAATTCAAAGGGGGAAAGATTCATGGTAGCGCAGTTTATGGAGGTTTCAGTCTATCAGGGTGGGATGGCAGAGGGACTCACAGAGGAGAAGCAGTTCCTGGTGGGCAGAAGGCAGCAAGGCAGAGAAGGAATGCAGCAGCAGCAGGCAGCGGGTGGTGGCAGCAGCCCATCCAGGCCACAAGCCCTTAGGCGGGGTAGCAGTCGCGCTCAGCGTGGCCTTCCCGTTATCCACTCGCAGAGCTGTGCCTGTGCCCATGTCCGCAGGGGTTTTATCTATTGTAGCTTCCCGCACATTTAGTGTTTCTGTCATAATATTTAGATTTTTGATCCATTTTGAATTTAGCTTAGTGCATGGTGAAAGATATGGGTTCAACTGTAATCTTCAGCATGTGCACAGCCAGGTTTTCAAATATCATTTATTAAAGGGTCTGTTTTTCTTCCAGTGAATGTGTTTGGCACGTTTATCAAAGATAAGGTGTCTAATAACATCCCAACCAGGAAGTCTGTTTTTAGATCTAATCCACGTTCATCTTGCTGTAACTTACAAATAAATCTTGCCTTCCTACCCCAGCCCCAGAGTGTGTGATGCCCAGGGAAAATACTAAACAGTAATTGAGTACACACCTTGCAGAGCCATCAAAACATGTGTTCATTTGCATAGAAGCTACTCTGATTCTCAGATAAAAGCTGCCCTGTTTGAAAAAAAAAAAAAAAAAAAAGATAAGGTGGCTCAGTATATCTGGAGTCATATCTGCATTTTCTAATCTGTTCCATTGATACTCAGTTCTTTTTTCCCCTCAGTTTTTATCAGAGTACTTTATAATATAATTTCTTTTAAAAAGTATTTATTTATTTGGCACAGGGTCTTGCTGCTCAGCTCAGACTCACTGTGATACTCCCCAGCACTGGGGCGACAGGTGTGTGCCGCCATGCCCAGTGGCTGGCACGGTGCGGGGCCAGTATACCATGCAGCCCTGAGGATCGAACCTGGGTCCTTGCGCTGGCCAGGCGGGTGCTATCTGCCTGACCCTGTAGTATAATTCCAAGTCAGGGATTGTGATGCTGCTCGTCTTGTCCTTGTTGGCAAGAATTACTTTTTCTATTCTAGGTCTCTCCTAGTTCAAATGTATTTTTGAATTATTTTCTCTAATTCTCTGAGATATGCTATTGGAGTTTTGATCAGAATTGCGTTAAGTCCACATGACAGTTTTGGAAGTAGAGCCATTTTCACTGCACTGATCCTTCCTACTGAAGAGCTGGAGACATCTTTCCATTTCCTGGTACTCTCTTCAATTTCCTTTTTCAAAGCACTGTAGTTTTCTTTTTAAATTTTATTTATTTGTGTGTGCGTGTGTGTGTGTGTGTGTGGCCAGCTCAGCCCACCAGGGGGCAGAGCTGGCTGGCATGTGGTGCTGGGGGATTGAACCGCGGTCCCTGTGCTTTGTTGAGCTTGTTCTAAGTAGATGCTTTAGACCACTGAGCCATCTCACCAGCCCTGTAGTTTTCAATGTAGGGACCGTTCACACCCTTGGTTAGATTGATTCCCAGAAATTTAATTTTTGGGAGGATGCTACTGTGAAAGGTGTTGTTTCCCTAATTTCTCTCCAGTGAATCTGTTATTCATGTACAGGAAGGCTACTGATTTTTGAGTGTTGACTTTGTATCCAGCTATGCTACTGAATTTATTTATTAAATCTAGGAGTTTTTTAGTGGGGTTTTGGGGGTTTTCTATGTTGAGTATCATGTCATTTGCAAATAATGATTATTTAACTTATTCCTTTCCTATTGTTATTCCTTTTATTTCTTTCTCTTGTCTAACTGCTCTGGCTAAAGTTTTGAGGACTATATTGAAAAAGGGTGGAGACAGTGGACATCCTTGTCTTGTTCCTGATTTTAAGGTATTGCAGTGTTTGGCATTTTTACTGCAAGTTTTATTTATTTATTATTTTTTATTTTTTTGTGGAACCAGGCACTGAACTCAGGCCCTTGCGCTTGCCAGGGAAGCGCTTATTCCACTGAGCCATCTCCCCGGCCCTTTGTTCCTGATTTTAGACAGAAAGCATTCAGTTTTTGTACATTTAGTATGATGTTGGCTTGGTAGATGACTTTTCATCAGATTAAGATAAAGACCATCTATTCCAATTTTCTGTAGGGTTTTTATCATGAATGGGTGCCAGACTTTGTTAAAAGATTTTTCTGCATATTTTGAGATAGACGATCATATGATTTTTGTCCTTGCCTCTGTTAATAAGGCATATTACATTTATTGATTTATACATATTGAACCATCCCTGAATCCCTGAGATGAATCCCACTTGGTCATGATATATAATCTTCTTGATGATTTGCTGTAATCTGCTTGCCAGTATCTTACTGAGGATTTTTGCATCTATGTTCTTTAGGGAGATTGGCCTGTAATTCTCTTTCTTAGTTGGTTCCTTCTCTGGTTTTGGTATCAGAATAATTTTATGGTTTGTGTCTAGATATCCCCCAAAATCTCAAGAAGTCATGAAGCATGGTTCTAGAGTTTTTGACTGATTAATGGTCCAATTCTGGGATTATGGGTGTGAGTGCTACACCCACCCTGGAGTGGACAAAAATTGTATGATCATCTCTCTCAATAGATGCAGAAAAATCTTTTGACAAAGTCCAGCACCCATTCATGATAAAAACCCTACAGAAAATCGGGATAGATGGTCTTTATCTTAATTGGATAAAAGCCATCTACCAAGCCAACATCATACTAAAGGGACAAAACTGAATGCCTTCTGTCCCTTCTGCATGCAGTATAAGGGGAGAAAGAGGCTTGCTCCTGTTTTTTCAGTACCATGTATTGGGTATTGAACTTGGGACCTTGTGCTTGCCAGGCAGGCACTTATGCCACTGAGCTATATCCCTGGCCACAATCCTCCACTTTGATTTTGTTGTTTTCATGAACGGTTGCCCTCTTCCATATGCCAGTCTGCCTTGGATCCAGCTGAGTATGGACTGAAACCTCTACAGGGTGATCTAACTAAACCTTTCCTTCCTTAATTATGGGCGTGATGTATCCTTCTCATCCATGAGGAAAAGTAACCAAGACAGTAACGCTTGCTTCCTCGGGATCTGTTGTGATTTCATCCTTTCCATTCCTAATTGTATGGATTTGATCAGGCTTGATAAGGGTTTGTCAATTTTATTTAATCTTTCAAAGAACCAACTCTTCCGTTCATTGATTCTTCATTTTTGTTTTCGTTTATTTGTCTCCAATGTATTAATTTTGGCTGTGCTCTTTATAATCTCCTCCCTTGTATGAGCTTTTGGCCTAGCCTAGTCTTCCTTTTTTAGCAGTTTGAAGTTTAATATCAAGTTATTTGTTTGCGCTTGCTCTGTATTCCTGGTATGAGTATTTACTGCTACGAATTTCTCCACTGCTTTCTTGTGTCCATAGGTTCTGGCATGTTACGTTGTTATCATTTAATAGCAGAAACTGTATACTTTCTTCTTTAACTTCATCTGTGACCCACTGTTTGTCCAAGAGGGTGCTATTTAATTTCTATGTATCTATGAAGTTCTTGAGGCTGCTTTTGCCACTTCCTTACCTTTTTATGCTCTGATCATACGTATGGAACAATTTCAATTCTCTCTCTCTCTCTCTCTCTCTCTCTCTCTCTCTCTCTCTCTCTTCCTTATCTTTTCGAGACAAGATTTTACTATGCAGTTCAGGTTGGCCTTGAGCTCACTTTCTATCCCAGGCTGGTCTCCACAATGATCCTCCTGCCTCAGCTTCCTGAGTGCTGAGATTACAGGTATGTACCACCTCCCCCGGTCAATTTTAAGGATATAATTGAAAAACATGCATTATACCAAGAAGCTGGCAAATATCACCTTGAACAAGACAGAAAACAAAAAGTCCCAAGGCCAAATGACACAGATATTGGAATTATTTGATGTGAATTTTAAAGAAAGCATCTTAAAAATGCTCCAACAAACAATCACAAAGAAGGCTAGGACTGGGGATGTGGCTCAGTGGTAGAGCTCTTGTGTTGCATGCAAAAGGCCCTGGGTTTGATCTCCAGCACCACTAAACCAACCAAACAAAAACCCAAGGCTAAAACAGCTGAAAAGTAGAACATTTCATGAGAAAATGGAAGAGAGAAGTAAAGAAAAAGAAGCCAGGTATGGTGGCACATGACTATAATCCCAGTACTTAGGAAGCTGAGGCAGGAGAACCGCTTTGAGTTCAAGACCAGCTTGGGCTACACAATGAGCTCAAGGCCAACCTGAGCTGCAGAGTGAGACCCTTTCTCAAAAAGACAAAAGGAGGAGGAGGAGGAGGAGGAGGAAGAGAAAGAGGAAAAGAACAATAAAAGCTTTTTAAGCTTACTAGGCTCAGGTAGAGAACAGAGAAGCAAGAGGTAGGAAGCATGAAGATGAAGCAGCTCAAAATCGCACCTGAGAAGGAGAGAGAGGATTCATACCAAAAAGTCCCAGGAAGGGATGGAGCCACAGCCAAAGGCCCCACTGTGTGCCATCAGAATACCAGAATGAGAAAGGAAGGAGTGGGCTAGAGAGGGGCTGGGGACAGAGCTCAGTGGCACAGTGCCTGTCTTAGTTACTTTTTTCTTGTTGCTGGGACAAATATCCAACACTCAAAATGAGGGAAGGAAAGGTTTATATAGCTCGCAGTTACTGGAAGTTTCAACACACTGGAGGAGAGCTCAGGGTGCTGCCGTGCCCAGGACGAAAGCTTTCTATCCCTTTCTATCTCCCCACATATCTGAGGAAGCACAGGCCAGCCAGTTTAATGGCTCGTGCATCTCTGGCCCCACCTCTCCAGCACGCCTTGCTCCTCCAGCCACGTCTGCCCATAACTTACATGAGACTTTGGGGGGACAACTAGACACAAACTATATCAGTGCCTGCCTGGCAAGTAAAAGGTCCTGAGTTCAATTCCCAGTAGAAAGGAAGAAAGAAAGAAAGAAAGAAAGAAAGAAAGAAAGAAAGAGTTGGAGAAACATTTTGGCCCTAGCCTTCCAAGGTCAATTAAAATTCAGGACATATGAGAACTTGTACTGTTACGTCATGTAACTCGGTAGTGTCCCAAATTTTCTGATCAAGGAGATTATGGGGTCAAAGAGGAAAGTGATCGATGACGTAGAGTGTGCCTAAGGAGAGTCCCATGGAGAGAAGACACTCTCTCAGGCTTTCACAGAGAGCACATTGGCCAAGCAATAGCCGTGACTCATCCACATGGCTGACACTGACAAAGGTTCTACAATCTGAGGTATAGGATCTCAGGATAAATCCTGAGGGAATTTGACTGACCTTATCAGACCCAAAAGCTACAACTCTTGTTGCATAGGTCCTGCTTTACCTTGGTCTTAACTATCCAGTAGAAAAGTATAAAAACGAAGTATAAGAAGTAAAGCCATGCTGTTATGTTGAGCTGTAGGGGACTCAGGTCAACAATTTCTGACATTGCCAGTGAAGCATAAGACCCAATACTATTATGGGCTACTGAACTCTTTTAGAATATTTTGCTGAGTTTATACACCTATAATATTTAAATGATGGAACTTAACAAAAAAAGGGGATACAGATGAATGTCCATTTTGTATCTGTGTATTCAAAGTGGTTAGGATAGATATATAGTTACATTCTCAATGTATAGAGGGATTTGTTCTAATAGTGTTTGTAAATAGGATATCATGTTTGCATCTTGTACAGCAATTAACCCCTAGGAAGAATGTATGCAATGTGTTAATTATAGAAACTGTCCTCCCAATTTGATTTGAAACTGTCTCATTGCTATTTGTTTCTCAATAAAATTATGGAAAAAAAAAAGAAAAAGAAAGGGCTGGAGAAACAACTAATGTCGGCCCCTGCAAACTTTCAGATTCAAGAGTTAGAGTAAACCAAAGGAAGACACAGGAATCAACATATCCGACACCCCTACCCCTAATGGTGTGTTGAATTCCTAGCCCACATGGTGATGGCATCTCAAGATAAGGACTCTGGATGGTGACAGGCTCGGTGAGGTGATGACGGTGAACCATGGCAGCATTAGTGTGCCCTTCTAAGAAGAGACCCTTCCCACCCCACACAGACAGCCACCGCAGCCATGTGCCAGCAGTGTATCTGGTAGTTAAGATAGTTATGCTACTGATTTCAATTAGTTCACTGAAAAGTTAATGCTTGTATCATTTAATCAATTTTTCATGTCTATATCTTGTAATCTGAGCAAGTACTTTGAAGATAACGACGAATGTATTAACTATTGTTACTCTTCTACTATCTTGTTTTGAAACTTTGAAAATCATTGCTTTTATTGTTTTTTCTCTTTAAAACAAAAAAAAGAGGAGCTCTCACCACCCAATCCCCAAGCCGTGATCTCAGCCCGTGAGGAACTACAGTTGCTCAAGCTGCATGGTCAAGGACAGACTGCAGGAGGCCCGAGTGGCCAGGACAACACATCAGTACTAAAGTGTTGACAACTAAGGGCAGAGGAGACCCTTGAGAGGAGGTGACATCAGCCCCACTAGGAGAAGGTACATTCCCATTAGGACCAGGCAGCCAGAGCAAGCACCACGAGGTTCCCAAGCTCGGAGAGAACGGCACTGCCCACCAAGAAACTGATGTCAGAATCTTCACAGCAGAGCTCTAATCAAGACTACCTGATGAGGGCTGGGGATTTAGCTCAATGGTACAGTGCCTGCCTAGCAAGTGTAAGGTCTTGAGTTTGATCCCTGGTACCAAACAGTAACAACAAAACTATCAGATGAAAAAAAAAATTAAGCATTTTTTTCCCCCAAAAATCTTCATCAGCAGAAGACCCTTCAGAAAATAACTAAAGAAACTTTTGATGGGAAATAAAAACTTTTTAAACTCTGGAATATTTCTAACAAAGGAAGACCATAAATTATAAAAATACAGGTAGATACAATACACAGTCCTCTCAATTTTTCAGAATTATGTTTGAAAGCAAATGCCATTAGTAAGGTTATTTTATTGTAAACAGGAGAGGTGAATGGACTCCTGGGGTAGTTTCTACACTTAAACTGGCTTTAAAATATGGAGGCCATACACACATGCACTGTAAGTGATGTACATGTAAAGTAATTCTTAGGCATTTACGCTATACACTGACAAACACTTTTGATAAACCAAAGTGGAATTCTAGGCTGACCTAGGAAGATTAAAAAAGGGAAACAGAAAAGAGAGAAAATAAAAAGGTAACCAAAAATATTACAACAAATTTGAGTTATAAAATTTGATTGGGCTGGCTCAGTGGACTAAGTGCTTAGGTAAGGGCAGAGACTGGGGTTTGACCCCTGGCCCCACAGACTTCACCGTCCCCACCACAGGCATGCTGAGCCAGCCCCTGAGTCTGGGCATGGTGGCATGTGTCTGCAATCCCAGCCCTGGGGAGGCTGAAAACAGGAGGACCACTATGCGTCCAAGCTGCATAGTGAGATCCTGTACCAAATACATAAAATTTTTTAAAAGTCCATGATTGCACTAAATATAAATTATTTACATAAACTAATGTGGGCAGAGTGAATTCAATACCTGACCCAGCTATAGTCTAGCTACAAAACTTCACTTATGATGTATCAATAGAGATAGGTTTCAGATGAAAGGTTGGTGAAAGACAAATTCTACCAGAATTAATCAAAAGAAAACAGGCATGACCATATTAATATCAGGTAAATTGGACTCTGGAGCAAAGAAAGTTATGAGAGAAGAAGGGACATTACTTAATGGCAAGGGATAATTCAACCAAGAAGACAAACCAACCTTAAATGCTAAAATAACATGGAGCAAAAGGTGATAGACTTGAAAAGAGAAATATGGTTATAGTTGCATGCTTCAATACAGCTCTCCTCTCAACAAATCATTCAAAAGCTGTTCAAGAATTAGCAAGGACAAGGACCAGCCAGGCACAGTGGCCCACGCCTATCATCTCAGTGCTTGGAGGCTGAGGCAGGAAGACAGCAGGTTAGAGTCCCCGCCACTGGGCAACTTAGGGAGACCCTGTCTCAAAACTTAAAAAAAATTTTTTTAACTGGCTGGACATGCCACTCAGTGGAAAGATTTAATCTCCAATACTGAAAAAAAAATTCATCTGGAGTATAAAAGAAATAACACTATCAACCAACAGCATCTTCCACTTATTGACTACTTCCCCCAACAGTAGCTGAACACACACTGCAGTGGAGTGTCCACAGAATAATCACCCAGACAGATCATACCCTGGTTGTTAAAAATCCTGAACAAACTTCAAAGAATCAAAGCCATACAGTGTTCTCTGGCCACAGTGGGATTAAAATAAAACAATGACAAAGACTACAAGAACATCTACAACAGATGGAAGCTAAAAAAGAAAAAAGCTCTCAAATTAGTAGTTGAAAATCCCATCTGAAGAATTAGTCCCATGCAAATCCAAGGCATGAAGAAGGGAAGAAACAAGTCAATGACATTGAAAAAATACAGAAAGTTAATGAAATGGCAGCCAATATATTGGTGAACACCTAGCACAACTGATAAAGAACCAGTCATCAGTTTCAAGAATGAAATAGCCCAGACTCAGTGGAAATCAAAAAATAATATAAGATCACAACACACAAATTCAGTGCCTCAGTGAAAGGGACCAATTTCACAAAACACCAACTACTGTGCATATGAAATAGATCATTTGAACGACTTATGACTGTTGAAGAGATTGAATTTGTAGTTTTAAAGCTCCCAAAAAGGAAACCTTCAGGTCAAGGTTGTATCATTGAATAATTTTTTAAGCATTTAGAGAAGAATTAATGCCAAGTCTACATAATCTTTTCTAAGAAATAGAAAGGAAGGTAGCGCTTCCCAACATTTTTTTTTTTTTGAGACATGGTCTTGTTACATATTAAAGACCGGCCTTGAACTCACTAGGTAGCCGAGGCTGGCCTCAAACTTGCAACAACCCTCCTACACGCTGAAATTACAGGTGTGTGCCACCATGCCCAGCCCTCAACAACTTGGGAACCTAGAACTGCACTTATACACAGCCTGAGAAAGATAATGTAGGACATGAATAACTGCAGGCTAATATCTCTCACTAATAGAGATGGAAAAATCGGTAAAAAAAAATAAATTAGCTGTGACTGTTTTGCAAATCATACAAGGAATCATAAACCATGATCAACTAGGGCTTATTCCAGGGATGAAACATTGGTTTGATATCTGAAAATCAATCCTGGGGCCAGGGGTATAGCTCAATGGCACAGCACATTTCAGGCAAGCACAAGGCTATGAGTTTGATTCCTGGTACCAAAAAAGAAAAGAAAATCAATCGTATGATACATGATATCAACATGCTAATGAAGTAAGGTCACAGAAGTGCATCAATTGTGGAAGACCACCTGGGCGACTGTCCTTGAAAGAGGACAGTCTCCATTTTGGCTGAGCCTGACCCTATTTCCTCATATTGATATGCACAGGGCTGGCTAGGGCTTTTCCTTCTCCCTTCAGTTGGCTTTAAGCTAGTGCTAGTGGTAGTCTTTGAGGACCATGTTTCCCTGGGAAACCCCACCTGCTGCTTCCTAGTTTGAGCCTGGTTGAAACGAGATGAAGAGCCAATGCTCCACGCTGTCAGCTGGGAATGAGAGGCTATGACTTCCTGGGGCTTGAAAGATTACACGCGAGAGCTGAAGCAGGCCACAGAACATTAGATACTATCTCAACTGGGTAATGCAGATTACTCTCTGCATAGCCTTCTTTTTGCATATTGCAGAGGTGAATGCAGGCCTCTTACCTAGGCCAGCTCATGGTACTCACCTCCTTCCGGCCATTCGCCCAGTCATTCATCCTCAAGCCACTCCCTTCTTGACAAATAAATGAAATTTGGGTTTGGTCCTGGATAAAGGCCTTTGTTCCAGTTAGCCATCGTCGTGGCCAGTGTCAGAGCCCTCTTGACTCCCCACCATTTTGGATATATTATTTTGCCTTTATTTACGCTGTGGGTTGCACTGGAAGTGGTAGATTGGAATTAATTAATTAAATTCCAATGTCTTTCCATGGGATTATAAATATAAACTTCTTGGGCTGTGGTGAGGACTAGGAAGGACCCTCTATAATCAACTATTGCAGAAAAACATTTGATAAGAATCAACACCTATGCAAGATTAAAAAAAAAAACACTCATAAAAAAGAATAAGACTTGATAGCCAACAAAAACCTGGAGCTGGGGCAGGGATATAGCTCAGCAGCACAGCGCCTGCCTGGCAAGCTCAAGGTTCTGAGTTTGACTTCCTGTTAAAAAAAAAGAAAAAGAAAAAGAAAAAGAAAGAAAGAATGAACTGGAGATAATATTATGTCATAGTGAAAGACCGAATGCTTTTCTTCAAAAACCAGAAACATAGCCAAGAATTCTCCTCTCTCAATTCCAGATAACTCTGGACACTGTGGCCAGCTTATAAGACTGGTGGACAAATGGGCAGGGGAGGTAAAACTCTCCTACCTGTGGATAGTATGGTTCTCCATGTAGAAAACTCCAAGACACCTACAAACTGAAATAAAGGAAATAAAACCCTGGAACTGATCACTGAGTCCATAAGGTTGCAAAATACTGAAGTTTGCCGCACGTTTGAGAATCAATTATATACCTGGCAAGCACAGGGTCCTGAGTTCAATCCCTGGTACTGGAAAAAAAAAAAGAATCAATTATACTTTCATATACTAACATTCAACAAACTGAAACTGAAATAAAAATAGATCCCATTTATAAAATCGTTAAGGTGTCAGGCCAGAGAGATAGCTCAGTAGCACAAGCTTCTGCCTGGAAATCACAAGGTTCTGAGTTTGATAGAAGAAGGAGGAAGAAGAAGAAGGAGGAGGAGGAGGAGGAGGAGGAAGAGGAGGAAGAGGAGGAGGAGGAAGAGGAAGAGGAGGAGGAGAAAGAGAAGGAGAGGAGGAGGAGGAGGAAAGGAGGAAGAGGAGGAGGAGAAGGAGGAGGAGGAGAAGAGGAGGAGGAGGAGAAGGAGGAGGAGAAGAGGAAGAGAAGAAGGAGAAGAAGAAGAAAAGAAGAAGGAGAAGGAGAAGGAGGAGGAGGAGAAGGAGAAGGAGAAGGAGAAGGAGAAGGAGAAGGA
>NW_004524582.1:33477246-33478664 GCF_000260255.1 Octodon degus
AGAAGAGAATCAAGAAGCACAGAGCCAGAAAAGATGTTAGGCGTTGACTCTCAAATGAAATCTACACCAATGAAGGAAATCAAAGCTCTAGATGGACAGAGACACCATAAGAGAGGACTGCATGACAAAGTAGTGACCACGGCAGGCTGCCCAGACCGATGTGCAGCATACACAGCTCCTGTCAGGAGCCCAGCAAGGTTTATTGTATCGACACAGGCAAGGTTATTCTAAAGCTTGTGTGGAAATGCAAAGGAAGCAGGACAGTTACAACAATTTTGAAAAATAAAATGAGTGGATTCAGTACAGTTTATTTCAAGACTTCTAACATAGCTGCAAGCAAACAAAACTGTAACACTGATGGATGAGAACACTGACCCCCTGTAACAGAATGGTGCGCACTAATCCGTGCCACCAAACGGGGTACTCAGAGTTACACCTATACTCTGACTTTTGGAAAAAATGGAAAATCAAACTAATGCAAAGAGAAAGAATTTTCAATAAATGGCGCTATAGCAACTGGACAACTATGGGAGCAAAAAAACCAAAACAGCAACAAGAAAACAAGTCCCCTCCCCCCAAACCAAACAAGCATAGTGATGTATACCTGTCGCTCCGGCCTTCTGGGAGGCTGACTCAGGAGCGCCAAACATTTGAGCCCAGCTCAGGCAACTTAGAGTCTTAGTGAGACCCTGTTCCAAAACAAAGTATATACCTACATCTTTCTAAAAAGCAAAAATACATTGATCAAGCATTACTCTTTAAAAATTATTTCAAATTGATCATGGAGTAGAACTAAGTTGAAATATAAAGCTACAGAAGCACAGGAAAGAGTCTCCAGGACCAAGGGCTTGGGCACAAAACACAATCCACAAAATAAATGTTAGATACATAGGCTTTGTCAAAGTTAAAATCAGCATAGGGCCAATGAGATAGCTCAGTGAACTAAGTGCCTGCTTTGGCAAGCACAGGGTCCAGGGCTGGATCCCCCATCCTGCATGCCACACTGGCCCTGCCCCCAGGGTGCGCTGAGTCAGTGACTGAGTAGTCCAGGCATGGTGGCACACTCCTATAATCCCAGCTCTGGGGAGGCTGAAAACAGGAGGATCACTACAAGTCTGAGCTGCACATGTAACTCAGTTGTATCCCAAAATTTCTGATCAAGTAGACTATGGGGCCACAGAGGAAAGTGATCGATGATGTAGAGTGTGCCTAAGGAGAGTCACATGGAGAGAAAACATTCTCTCAGGTTCTCACAGAGAGCAAACTGGTCAAGCAATGGCCGTGAGTCATCCACATGGCTGACACTGACAAAGGATCTACAAGGTTTCAGGATAAATCCTGAGGGGATTTGACTGACCTTATCAGATATAAAAGTTACATTTCTTGTTATACAGGTCTTGCTTTATCTTTTTTTTTTT
>NW_004524582.1:33480544-33481605 GCF_000260255.1 Octodon degus
GTTGTTTGGATCTGGCTGTGTGCTCCACTTCATTCTGCTGCAGGCGTAGAGTTGAACCCTTTGTGTCTCTCTGGGAAGATGTTCTGCTCCTGAATCAGCTGGGTGGGTTTTGCCTCTAGCCTCTTTGCAGGGAGTTCTGCTGAAGGGTTCCTTGCTGGGCCTGCGCTCTGGGTCTGTTCATGATCCCGCGGCCCTGGTCGTCTCACTCCTTTATCTTGGTTTTAACCATCCAGCAGAAAAGTATAAAAACTAAGTATAAAAAGTAAAGCCATATTAATATGCTGAGCAGTAAAAGGCTCAAGTCAACAACTTCTGACATTGCCAGTCTTACAGAAAACCCACTACTATTATAGACTACTACTATTATGGACTACATTGGAATATTTTGCTGAATTCACGCACCTACAATGGAATACCCTTCCCTGACAAAACTAAACAAAAAAGGGGGATACAAATGAACGACCATTTTGTATCTGTATACTCAAAATAGTTAGGATATACAGCTGCATTCTCTTAATTCAATGAAAAGAGAGATTTATTCTAATAGTGTTTGTGGACAGGATATCATGTCTGCATCTTGTATGATGAATAACCACTAAAACAACAATATGCAGTGTATTAATTATTGAAACTGTGCTAATAATCGGTTTTGAAACTGTCTCATTGCTATTTGTTTCTCAATAAAATTATTTAAAAAAACAAGTCTGAGCTGCATAGTGAAACACTATATCAAATATATAAATGACAAAAAGAAGTTAAAATCAACAACTAAGCTCAGTTGCACATGCCTCTAACTCCAGCACATGGGAGGCTGGTATAGAAGGATTATCTTGAATTTGAGGCCAGACTGTGCTGCGTAGTGACACCTTGTCTCAACAGACCAAATAAAGGGCTGGGGAGATAGCTTGGTGGTCTAATCACCTGCCTGGCAAGTACAAGGACCTGGGTTTGATCCCCAGAACTGCATGCTATAATCCCAGCATGAGGGAGGCTGAGACAGGAGGGTCACTACGAGTCCAAGTTGTGTAGTAAGACTTGGTTCAAATAAATGATTAAAAGTA
>NW_004524582.1:33481768-33486966 GCF_000260255.1 Octodon degus
TTTTTTTTTTTTTTGCCGAATTGGGGATTGAACTCAGACCACTGTGCTTGCCAGGGAAGTGCTCATTCTACTGAGCCAAATCCCCGGCCCCAAATAAAGAAATTTTGAAAAATTATTTGCTCTGTTAAGGACCCTAACAAGAGGCTGAAAAGACAAGGGACAAACTAGAACATGCTACACTTGCATACCACAGATCTGCACAAGATCTTCGCCAACAGGAAGGTAGGGATGCAGACAAGCGAGCTAGACAGTGGAAAGGCAGCGACCGTCGCCCATGGGGCTCTCGGCACTCACACAAGTCACATGGGACCACTGCCCTGGCAAGGCAGGGCTGTAGGCTTCTTGCAAAGCTGAACAAGCACATCCCAGAAAGTATGGCATTAGGTGCTTCTGGAGAATCAGAAAGTTCATTCACAAAAAACCTGGGTTTAGCCAGGTGTGGTGGTATACACCTGTAATCCAAGCAGTAGAAGGCTGAGGCAGGAAGATCACTGTGAGCCTAGCCTGGGCTATATAGTGAGTTCAAGGCCAGGCTGCACTGAATAATAGGATCCTGTCTAAAAAAAAAAAAGTGGTTTCAAATGTTCACAGCTCAGAGTGGGGGCCTGAAATCAAGCAAAACATCTCTCCAATGTGACCAGGGAACAATCTGCCCCTGAACCCATGGGGAAGGATGGTGCACCGTTAGCCTGGCTGCAGGCCCCCACCCTGTCTCACACCCCATGTACAGCTCAGACTAAGGCCCTTGGCAGAGTCTCCTTGTCTCTAGCCCAGTACCTCCCATCCCCATGCTATTCCCCTGGCACCCACACCCATTGTACCTGTACCTGAGGCTGTTCTGGGGACACCTGGGACTCTTGACTGGGTCTTCCCCACATGTCCCCAGCAAGGGCCCACGTTGCCTAGGAACCCATGCTGAGCAGCATCTGGACAGGGACAGGACCATGGGACGGGGACTGAAGGGGTAGAGCCTCCATCCAAACCCAAACTTGCCACCAATGGACTGTGACACCTCCGGCAAGAAGCCTCCTGCTTCTGCTTTCTGTCCAGTTGTGACAGCCCTGCACGATAGCCTGGCATGAGTTTCTACAAGCCTGTCCACATGGACAGAGCAATGAGGCGGTGAGTCAAGGATGCATTTCCATGGCAACAGGCAGCATGCTCAGGGTGAACTCTCAGTAGTCAGCTGGTAGCCATCTTCCCAGCGCTGTGGAGACCCTGACACCTTGTGTACCCCCTAATGACACGTGGACACCTGTCCTGTTCAGCCCCACAGCTCCAGAGTGAGACTCAGAGTGCTCAGCTCCACGCAGCTGTGGAGGCCATCTGGCCACTGCCCCCATCCATATCAGACTCACCGGGAGCTTGCTTCTCTCCGCAAGGAGCAGGGTTTTTTATTGTTTGTTTCTGGCAGAGCCTGTGCCCATTTCATTTTTCGAGACAAGATCTCACGAAGCCACTATGTTGTCCAGGCTGGGATCAAACTCACATCCTCTTGTCTCAGCCTCCCGGAGTGCATTGGTGGTTTTTTAACTGTTACATATTCAACGTGAAAGCCACCTCCACCCCAGAGGGGACTCATCATGCGGCAAGGGCTGAGCCACGCTGACTGTTAGGCACACACATCAGGCTGTCCCTCGTGTCCTGGACAGATGTTCTCAGAGCTTCTCCAGGCCTGAACGTCGTCCTGGAGAGGCGACAGCCCCTGTGCCCTGCACACTGAGACCCCCACGTATCCAGGAATACCAGGCTCTCACATACACGCTTCTAGCCTGTCTTTCAAGGTCATCTCGACCTGGGTCAGCTTTCCACCTCACTGTTGGACACACTGAGCAACCTCTTCAGCCCAGACACCTCTACCGAGAAATGTTTGCCCGCTGTGTTAAGAGTTGTCTTTACCAACTTCAGTTTCCTAACAAATCCAGCAGCGTCTTACCACAGTATCACTCTTGGAGACAATCCCTGCTCTGGGGCAGTATCATTGTTACCACAAGCTGTGCTTTCTCCCTCTGAACCCAGGGCTCCCCAGATTATGGTCACTGGGACAGCAGGCTGGCACCGTGCGTGGGACAGAGGTGTTCAGGGAGGTGAGTTCAGGGTGTCAGGTGCTGGCTGAGGCTCTTGTGTCCTGCTCCACTGACATTCTTGAGCCACCAGCTAAGCTGGGCCTCTTCCTGCACAGGGAGCCTTGGCTGGGCTCCCCCATCTCAGGGTGGTCTCCACCAGCACTGCTCGCTTTGTCTCCTAAGTGAGACTGAGCTGCCTGCTTCAGCCTTCTGTGTGCAGTCTGGTCTCGCAACTACAGTGTGGGAGGACAAAGCCAGGTGGGTGCCAGGATCCAGCCAAGACTGTGCCAGGGGCTGGGTGGACAGTGGGTGGAAAGGATCCTAGATCTTGGCTAGAGAACCAGGTGTCAGGAGGGCTTGCCACAGCTGCGACACTTTTACAACCCCAAAGTTGATGATGTCTCTTTATTGCCTGTGCCAACTAATCACCAGAGTGCTTGTGATGGAGACCACTGCGACACAGCTCCGAGCAAGACTTAAATTAATCAGTTGGCTTTCCATGTTTACTTGTGAGTCTGTTCAAGACCTTGGCCCTTGCCTGGGCAGTGGACTCATAGTGAGTGAGCCTCTGTGCGTCACTGGTCCCACTGAGGCCTGGAACAGTGGGTGAACCCTTGACACCTCAAAGGACAAGACAAGACACAGCTAAGGACAGCTGACTCCAACCTAAACCAACTAGATAAAGACACCTCACTCCTGGGTGAAGACCTTCCCGGAGATAACTTAGCTCTCCTAAATGACATAATGTCTTACTTGGAGAAGTCCTTGAGCAGTTCTTTCTTCAGTATTTCCTTCCTTCCTTTTTTTGATAACTAAATAAGTACAGGGGCCACCCAGAGAAGAGTTTTGTCTTAAGCCCCCAAAGAATCTCAAATTCTGTTAGAGGGTTTTGATCTTCCTGGCACCCTAAAATCATACCACTTGACTCATTTATTTAAGCCTTCACTGTATGCTGCTTTGGGAGATTTTGGGCCTGATCAGTCTGTAATAACTAAGGAATATTATTAACATATTAATCTAGAAATAAGGATCTCAGATTAGGAGATTAGTGAGTGGTGACCAGGGCCTGGGTTGGGACATCAGGGACACGTTGGTTGGTACACAGGATACAAAGGGACTGCTGAATGTCAGGTATCCCACATGATGGGAGACAAGGCTAAGTGGGGAATTGAGCCCAGCGCTGTCAGGCCTCTTATTCCTTCCAGATGATACCCTGGGACAGTCCCACCAGGGCTGGCAATTTCTCCCAGCAGGTTGACCCAGTGGCAGAGGATGGTGCTCCCAGGACTCCAGCCCCTGCAGCCTGTGGTGCTGTCCTGGACCATCAGACTATACAGAAGACAGAACAGCCGGGTGGGATCACGTCCTCCACACCCCATGGACCATGGCATCCCCTCCTGTGAGCGCTGAGTCACAGGCCTCCGTCAGTAGCCTCTTAGCCTCTGGTCATGCTTGACCTTGGAGTCTCACACTCACTTTTCTGGAGTCCCAGGTCTCTGCAGCCTTCTTCCTCCATCCCAAATGCTGCTGGCATGCACTGAGCATGCTCAGCGTGCTGGGAGACACCTGGCACGGACAGAAAGCAGGACACACTTGCTGGGACAGTGAGAACCCCGCCCCCCAGCCCCAGGCATGCAGCCCGCAGAGTCTCTTAGCACCCAGACTTGCTCAGAGCAACTGAGCACACCTCAGTGTAATCAGGATTTCTAAGTACAGTATTCCCCCACTATTTTGCAGTTGGACTTTCATGGACTCACTGTTTCACAGGTTTTCAAAAATATTAATCTAAATAATTTATGGCGGAGTTTTTGCCATATCTCAGGATTTGGAAGTACTGTACAATATATGTATGTTGTTAAACTTACGTAGGTTTACTAGTTTAAAAATGGCTAAGAACATTAGAAGTGTTTTTAAAGGTGTGGGGAGGTTTATAGAGTTCAGGGTCTATAAAGCCTTAAAATACAAATACTAAAATATAACGTTGCTGCGTCGCTGATGTTTACTTATTGTGGAATGTCTGTAACTTCTGCGACAGTGAGGGAACACTGTGTTGTTCAATTTTCATGCCACGGTTTGGCGAATTGTGCAGTTATCGGACATCTCTAACAGTACTCAGAACAAAAGGCACGGGCTCGACCACTTGGAGGACTTCGTTTCCCTGGAGCATCAGAAAGGCTGTACAGCTCTTCTGGGGACACAACTGTGGGAACACATTCTGTCCTTGGTCCTCCCAGGGGTGAGCATCCTAGAAGGGGACCGGCCCTTCCCCTGACCTGGAGAGGACAGTAAGGTGGGGATGTCCCCGCCCTCTCGCTGGCCTGCCTGTCATGTGCTGGTGACACAGATTGCAGATCTTCAGTCAGTTAGTCAAGGTTGGGGGCTGGGTAGGAGAGTTCGGGGTGAGTGTGGCCCTGGATGGACTGTCTCAGGGCAGAGCCTATGGGATACCATGCAAGAGGTGGTCCCAAGACTTGTCTTCAAAAGGGGACATCCCTCCCATGTGCCACTGGGGGATTCCCACCTTAAATACTGTACACAGCGTGGGGTGAGGCCCTGCCTCTGGGGCTGGAAAGAGACAGTACACACAGCTTATATAAAGGCCCCGTGGCAGGCTGGGAGAGGAAGGTTGAAGAGGGCAGTGTACTATGATGGAAGTTGACTGGTAAGACGCTAGGATCTGCATTGTCCGCCACTGGAGGGGGCTGGGACGCACTGACTTGGTGACCCAGGATACTTGGAATGGAAGCGTGTGTGGGCATGGGGCGTGGCGGGCGCCAGGGGTCTCTGCACTGGAGGTGCCACCTCTGGAAGACCCTACATAGGGGCTATCTCTCCATTGGACTCTGGCGCAGGGACTTCCTAGCCGACATCTTCTGAGGTCAAGCCTCAGCCTGATCTACGTTTTTTTAAAACGCACAGATGACCAGACGGTCTCCAACCCCACCGTTAGCGCTCAGAGTGAAGGTCGGCACTCCCCGCGCTCGCGACCCCAGGGGTGCGGTCGGTACAGGTGGGGCGGGCGGGAGCGCGGCCTCAGCCGCCCGCGTTGCCCTGCGCACCGCGGCTCCGGCAACCAGCAGACCAACCAAGGCCCCGCCCGCGCGCGCGCCGCGTGTCCCCGCCCGCTCGGTC
>NW_004524582.1:33487291-33532489 GCF_000260255.1 Octodon degus
GTGCGCCTGCGCGAGCCGCTGCGCGACGGGGCGCGTGCGCATCCTCGCCCTCCCGCGGTCCGCGCAGGTGACAAAGGGGCTGCGGGTCGGACCCTCTAGCCCGGCAGTGGCCCCGCCGGACCGCGGGCGGCCGGCCCCAGTGCGCCCCTTTCTTGCCGCACTCCCGAGGCGGTAGCCATCTCGGTGTAGGGCTGGCTCCCGCGAAGGCGAAGGCGCCGACTCGGGCCCACTCTGTGCTGGGGACAGCGGGGACTCGCTTTGGGCGCAAGCCTTGCGCTCCGAGTCGTCGCCCGCGGATGCAGAGCGTGCGATCGCGGGGCCCAGCCTTCTCCCCTCGGCCGCGCCCTTTACCCGCAGGGCCCCACACCCCAAGGGCACTTTCCCCTCCCGCCGGTAGGCGGCCGAGGCAGGACGTGCAGGCAGTGCAGGGACCCGCCAGGCCTGAGCTCCTCGTCAGGCGCGGTCATTTTGTGCCCTGCAGCCCGCGCCATCCTCGGGGAGGGGCGCTTCCGGGCGTGGCCCCCAGGCTGCGGCCAGGCCCTGCAGGGACGGGGCACGGCGCCGCGGGAAGCTCCCTGGCCCTCGGCCAGTCCCTTGTTCTGATGAGTGCCTTTGCGATTGGTTAGGACGGAAGTGATTCTAGGAAGGGGAACCAGAGGAGATTGATTTTCTTCCGGGTCCCCTGAGTAGTCAGGAAGGTGAGCCCACGGAGTCAGGTTGTGAGTGGGGCCCGGGCAGGGGTGGCAAGGGGGTGCGATTGCATTTGTGTCTTGGGGGCTGAACATGTTCAGGGGCCAGACACCCGCGTCCCCCTCATCACTGGGGCTCAGAGCAGCTGTTCGCTCTAAATGACAGTAAAGGACACCCAGCCACCGTAGGGGTGGTATTCAGGGCCTTGGGTGTCTGCCCGAGTCATCCTGAACCTTGGAGGTGCTTGTGGAGGGATGACATCTGTGGGCCAGGAGCACCCTGACCAGTGTGGCCTCTCCGTGTCTGTGGCCTCGTCGGCCTCGTCTGCATCGTAGGGTCACGATGGGGTGAGACAAGCCCAGCAGTAGTATTGTGGGCAGGGCGACAGGCAGTAGGTGTATATATTTATTTTAGTCATTTAGGATGACAGCTGCAGCCTGGGGTTCTGGAACTTTGTCAGGCACTGCCTGCATGTCTGAGGGTACCCTTGGCACAGTGCCAGGTGCTGTCATACAGTGTGGGCCAGGGTGTGTGGATTACTTTTGTTCTTTTGTAGTTTAGGCTGACCTCAAACTTTGAATACTCCTGCCTCAGCCTTCTGAGTTCTAGGGATTACAAGCATGCACCACTGCCCATTTTAAGGGCCTGTGCATTTTTGCTGGGACCTGCAAATGTTCTGTCATTGTCACGTTACCTGCATTGGCTGTTACCTGCAATCTTGAAACAAGCCTCCTGCCTTGGCCTCCTGAGTACTGAGCTCACAGGCATGCAGCATCATGCCTGGCTTTCTGTGGGTTGGTAACACATCTTGGTGCGTGTGCTGTGACCCTGACATCTACTAGGTGTGGGGAAGGACACACACCTGGACCGCTTACCCTGCTAGCCCAGTTTCCAATGGAGTCTGGTCCCGACCCAGTGTCTCCTGTTGAGCTGTGACCAGGGTGGCTGTGGTCCCTTTCTACCCTTGAGGGAGGTGCCCAGTTAGTCTGTTCATATCTCCCTCTGGAGTGGGGTTTGTCCTTTCTGATCCCTTTCATTGTCTTGAGGGCACTGTAATAGGGAAGGGAGGTGTGGCTGGGCCTGAGATACTGGGCCTGGTCCATGTCCAAGTAGGCATAGCCTGTAGGTTCAGCCTGGCCTGTCTCTGGCCAAAGCCAGCAGCATTCTTTGGACATTGACAGCTTCAGGTTCTGTTGTCTGACAAGCTGTCACTTGGCTCGAGGTCAGTGAATCTTTCTGGAGGAGTCATGGTAGCAGAGGTGACTGCCTCTGCGGAAGGGCCTGGCTCAGAGTGGCCCATTGCCTCCCTTAGGGTTCTGGGGTGGGAGCTCTATGTAGTCAGCCAGTGTGTGTAGTGGTGACCAGCTGGAGGTGTTGAGAGCACTAAGTATCAGACAGCCCTGGAACCTGCTGGTTGTGAGGGACACTGCCTTTCCAGCAAGGGCAGCATTACCTCTTTGCAGGAGGCAGGAGTTCGTCTCAGGTACCAGGGTTCTTTTTTTTTTTTTTGGCTCCGAATGCCCTCATGGCTGGTTTGGCTGGTTTGGCTGGCTGGAGAGTTGTGGGGATCGAACTACAGCAACCTGAGGCTGACAGCTTTGTGGAAGCAGCCACTTAAACAATTGAGCTAAGGCCAGGCCCCAAGTACCAGGGTTCTTGAAGAGTTTACATGCTGCAAATGAAGTCCAACAGCATCCCCAGAAGTGGATGAGGGAGTAAGCCCACCTTGTATCCCACTTTGTTGTTGGTATGTGAAAGAAGTGCCCCTGGGCTGTACAGATGTCACCCATGTGTCTTTGAAGCATCTTTCCTGGAAGGTTCACAGTGCCTTGTGCCTCTACCCAGCCACTCTGCATTGCTGCCAACCTGGGAGTCCTCTTTGGGCCACGCCCTGTCCTGTTGCCCGCAGGTTGTTCCATCTTGGCCTATGCCCAGCGCCCATCTGCTTCCACCCTGGCCACTACCAAGCTCTGGTCTCTGATACCCTGGTGGCTGGCCCCCTGTTGCAGGACAGCTTAGTGACCTGAGGAGTTGCTGGGGACAGTGCTGGCCCTGGCAACCAGGGGAGAGAGGTCACTGAGCCAGGAAGCTCTTGGCAGGGCAGGGGGTAACAGACAGCATAGGGTGAGTTGGGTCCAGGTTTGTTCCCACTGAGTAGCAAGTCAACCAGCCATTCCCAGGACAGGGCTTGTAATCAGGACTGGACTGGAGAGATGCTGCGAGGTAGACATGGGCTTGGAGGTCTGAGCTGTGCGGTGGGTAGCACTGTGGCCAAGGACAGGGCCTGCCTTGGGGGCAGGTTTTAGGCAGCTGAGTTTGGGGTTTCCGATCTTGAGGGGTATGAGGGCACAGGGCACATGTGCTAGCCCAGAGCCCGAGGCTTGGCTGGGGACCCCCCGGCCTATGGCTGTGCAGCCTAGCAGTGGTGATGGCTCAGCATGGGACCCTTGGACCTGGGACTCCTTGAGTTTAAGGACCTTAGCAGAACCCATGTTGTCCCACTGCTCTCTGGACCTGTGGCTTCCAGAATCCTGGAGACTGTTCCTTGCTTAACCTATTTACTTTAAAATAAAACTTTAATTTTGGAACAGTTATGGATTTACAGAAAAATGATGGAAATAATCTTGAGAGTATCTATACCTGCACCTGTTTTCCTACCTTGTCATCCTACATATGTGGAGTGGGTGTCATAGCCAGTGGCCCATGAGCTGTGTCCTGGTCTCCCCAGTGTCCCTGATACCCTGTGTTGTGCTGTCTTCTGTGACCTTTCTCTGCCCAGTTGCTATGCTGGACATAGTACACTGCAGCTGCCCGCTGCCTTGCAGGAGGTGTGGGCATCTTGATCACCTTGCCTTGGAGAGTCCAAGCACACTATTCCTGGCAGGCTTTTCCCTCTTCTGTCTGAGTGGCCATGTGGACTGCAGGGAGAGGGTCCAGTGCTGGCAGGCACAGGACTTTCTCCAGCTCTGTCCCTGGAACTCAGGCTGGTGCAGGGAGGTCATGGCAGGACACCCTTGAGGGCAGAGAGGCTACACCCAGCACCCACATGCATGCTCAGCCCTCGCTTGTGTGCACTTGGCCCTGTCTTAGCCACCAGCTGCCGTGCACTGGGTCTGAGTGGCTGTCCCCATGGTGTCCTAGCCATAAATTTCTTCACAGAAGTCATTCACACCTCACCTTCACACCCTTGCTGCCTCCATGTGAACCAGCCGGGTCCAAGGTGTGGGCAGGGGTTGGTCAGTCTCACCCTGTAGTGGGGTGCTGGTGCTCTACTGGCCAAGCTGAGGGCCTTCTGGCTGTCGGGATGTGAGTGGCTAGGTGCTCTGGTCTGTGTCCATGTGGCTCCTGCCTGGGTTTCAATCATGAAATTGCTGCGGGGGTGGGGGGTGGAGGGGGGCTCTGGGTGGCTTGCCTTAGAGACAGAGTTGGTGTCCTTGCCCCTTGAGGACTCACTCTGGGGGTCTCTGGTCTCTGGATCTTGTTGCAGTCCAAGACTGCCTGGTCATCAAGGACCCATGTCAGCCCCCACTGCTGGGACGGAACTTTGTGCCAGCTCTGAGCTCTGCAGTCCTGTGGGTGCCCCATGGTAAAGGTGGCCTGGTGGGGGGTGCACTAAGTCCCAGAGTCCACAGAGCACGCCTGCATCACCTCTTCCAGGAACCTGGGTCTAATAGAGTGTGTCAGGTTGTGACACCTGCCAGGCTGCTGTGTGAATCCTGGGCAGCACTTCCCCTCCTGCACAGCCCCCTGTGACACAGCGCCAGTCACCACCACAGCCTCCAGAGAAATCCTCCCATGCAGGTCAGTAGTGGAGAGGGAGCGCCCAGGGTACCATGTGGGGCCTCCATGAGGCCTGGTGCTTATAGGCTGCAAAGGTGCATGGGGCGTGAGCCTTTCACCCTCCTCCCAGCCGAGCAAAGGTACAGCGTTGTTCCTCAGCAGGGGTGCTGGTACCTTAGGAGGGTACTGCCTTCTCCAGGGTCATCACAGGTGGGCACAGGCCTGGTCCCCCTGACCCCCTCTCCATTACAGCCTCAAGCGTACTGTTCACAACAGCTTCCTCAAGTGTGTCGCTAGACCTTGTCTCCTAGCAGTGCTGTTGAGCTGTTTCCTGTGCTCCTGGCTGCTGTGTGGCACAAGTTAGGCGCAGCTGCAGATGTCCAGGGTGTCTGCAGGTGGTCAGTTACCTGAGCTTAGGGCTGTGGGTCTCACAGCCAAGTCACCCAGTGAGGTAGAGAAGCACCATGTGTTCTGGGGATGTGGCTGTCTCCTGGATGGGAGCCTTGCACATCTGCCCCAGCACTGGAGGCAGGTGGAAGCAGCTCCTGACCTCTCACTGCACTGAGCTGCAAGACTTGCGCCTTGCTGGGTATGGGGCCCAGTGTGGGGTGGGTGTATCATGCTTTATCCTGATGTGAAGGCTGCTGTCCCCAGGGCTCCCTGCATCTGGCAATGCTGTTCTGGAAATCACCCCATCAGGAGCTCAGGCGCTGGCTGCAGCCGTCTCGCAGCCCTGCCATGCAGGTGTAAGTGCTTGCACACCTTTGTGCATGGCTTGGGCGCAGCAGATGGCATTCCTAGTCTTGTCCACTGAGAGCAACTATGTTGACCCATGTGAGTGTACACTTAGCACTCATTACAGAATATGGATTAGTGCTGATGAGGGGGATGTGCTTAGCAGTGTAGGAGGGCACCCTTGGGACCTGGCCTGGGGTGCTGTCTGGTCCCCACACATCCTGGCCATGGGTGGCCTGGCCTCGCTTCCAGACTTTCCTCTTGTAGCCACTTCTGTACCCTCTTGGGACAAGAGGCACAGCCGGCCACTGGCAGGTCTTGTGTTGTTTGTGTTGAGCTATACACACTTCCCAAAGCTGGCCACATTCTGGAAGCCAGCAGCAGACCAGTGTGTGCATTTAGAGGGAGTGGGGAAAACGTTTGCTGGGGGTGGCCCCAGAGCAGGCTGCACTCTACATCCTGCTGGTGGCTTGGTTGTGGCTGCATGGAACTTTCTGTAGAGCTACAAGAGGTGTGGCTGCAGGCAGTCTATCTTATCTCCATCACCTGTATTGCTACAGGCTGTACTCTTGGCAGTGAGTGTGGGTCCCGGCTGTACATCAGGGTTGGATCCTGCCTGGTATCCCAGTGCCATGATGCATCCAGAGGCCTGGACCACCTGTGTTCATCAGTAGCCCCTCCGCCTGCTAGTGTGTTGGATGTCACACCCATGCCCCAGTGGCTGCCACACTGAGCAGCATGTAAAGACCAAGTGGGTAGGGCTCAGGTTGGCCACCTCCTGCAGGAGCATTGGGGTTGGTCGGGGTGCTAGGCAGGTAGCTGAGGAGCTGGCACCTGGGTGGCCTCATTGGAAGAACGATGTCCGAGCCTCACAGAGGCCAGGGACAGTTGCCCTAAGACAAGTTTCTAGAACCAACACCCTGCTGGTTCACATAGTGCCTGTACTGCTGGTTCTGGGATGCCAGTGGCTCTGATGGCCCTAGAGCTACTCCCAGGTCCACATAAGGATGCTGGGGTGGGGCTGATCTCACGCCCGGACATGGCCCGGGAGCCCCTTGCTGGTCTTCAGTGGGTGCTGTGCTTCTGCAGAAGTTGGAGCCAAGTCTGTACAACAGCATCTGCTTGAGCAGCCCACTGGCTGGGCACGTGTTAATGTGTCTCTTGTGTTTGATTTTTAGTAAGACTTTGAGCGGCGCAGGCTCCGATGGTTGTCGTGGAGCAGCAGCCTTCGCGCTGTGGCTGGAGACAATAAGACGTGGGATGAGGCTCCGTGACAGGACGCAGTTCTGCCTGGGGACTCTGAAGACAAAAAGCTTTGGACAGTCGAATTCATGGTCGTGGAAACTCATCCCCAATTAAGCAATGTCAGGTTGGTAGGGGCTGCCTGAGCTTCGCTGGAGTGAGGCTGTCTCTGGGACCTGCAGAGGGATCTCAGAGGGCGCTGTCCCCTGGGGCTTGCTGTGGCCAGGGTCCCTGTGTCCAGTGCATGTCTTAGCCCCACCACGTGTGGCAGCCTGTGCTGGAACCAATTCTGTCCTGTGTCCTGAGGGGCAGGGGTGGTGCTGAGGCCTGATTCACCTGCATAGAGTGGTGTTCATGGGGACTGTAGAGCCCAAGGGAGGCCTGGAGGGGTCAGCAGGGCTGTGTGTGGCTTGCGTCCAGGCTGAGTGATGGACATGTCAGCCCCCGGCCTGATCATGCTGCAGCCATCCTGGCACGGTGGCTCTGGGAGTTGTGTCTGGGTTGACCTTGGCGCTGACACCAGGGTCTGAGGCAGCTCCATGACTTTAAGAGGAGTGTCTCAGGTGCACAGCTGCGAGGAGGCCTGGGCCTCTCCTCTACCCTGCCCTTGCGTAGACTGGACACTGGCTTGTCCCTGCCCCCAGCCAGGAGCCCTTGCTGAGACAGGCTGTTCATAGGCTGGCTGGGTCTACCTGTCTCTCTCAAGGCATCTGCCACATCCTGGGCAGCATCACCTCTGTACTCTGAAGACTTGCTTTGTGGCCTCAGAGAGCATTGCACTGTGGGCTGTCCCTCTCCTCAGGCCTCATTGAAGCTGAGACTGCTGAAGTGAGTGTTCACCGACTCACCTGTTACCATGACGCTCTTCTACAGTAGGGGCCTTATCCAAGTCTAGCTTGGGAGGGGTGGCCTGTTGCTTGCTTGCCTGTCCCTGCTGTGGGTAACAGGGCCGCCACTGTGTGAGCACCTTGGGAGGGCTCTGGTGCAGAGAACAGTGGGCAGTAAGCCGTGGCCAGACCTGCAGCTCAGAGTGAGACTTGCGTGGCACTGTGGCACCTTCCAGTTTTATGTAGCCATGGTGTTGGGGTGCCCTGCCTGGGAGCCCTTGGGGGAGGGGCTACCTGGAACTGCATCCCAGGGGGCAGGACCGGGCTGTGCGTGCAGGCTTGGAGCTGTGTGCAGAGGGGCTGCAGGCCTCTTGAGCTCCTGTGCTGTGATCCTGCCGGGCGCTTACTCTGCTGCCTGCCCACCGCAGTCAGCCCCCTGCAGGCAGGAGCCAGCTACTGGCCACCTGTCCTTGCAGTCTCTGGCCATGCTTGGCAGGGCCTGCTTGGTGGCTGCACCTCCTGGTCCCCCTGTACTTTGTGCATCTTCTCATGCTGGCCTGATGCCCCTGGAGACCCCACTTTCCTAGGCATGGCCCTTAGGGTCTGTGGGATAAAGGGCCACCTCTGCCCTGTCAGGTGCTTTCTGCTCTGGCAGTGAGTGTTGGACAGAAGCCTTTTCTCCACCTTGGCCCAGCGATGGTCAGCTCAGTCACATCTAGAGGGAACTGGCTTTTGAGCACTTTATTTATGTGTGTTTATTCATTTAGTAGTATTCAGGATTGAACCAAGGGCTTTTGTACAGAGCTACACTCCCAGAAAGATATATATGTATGTATATATGTATATATGTACATATGTGTGTGCGTATATATATATATATACATACTGTGTTTCAATCTCAAGACAGGATCTTGCTGAGTTGCAGAGTTGCCCAGGCTAGGCTCAGGCTTGCAGTCCTCCTCCCTCAGCCTCCTAGAGTGCTGGAGTCGCAGGTGTGTACCACCTTACCCTACTGTTAGCATCTACACCCCATGTAGCATTGGAGATAGAAACAGGATTTTACACAAACAGATTAAGCAAGCGTTCTATGGCTGAGCTATTCCCTGGGTCTAAAAATTCTCACTTGTGTGGGTTGGATGGGAACACAGGGGTCCTGAATATATTTTAGGCCTTTTCTACATCTACGCGGTATCTTCATCTTCGATACCTACGTGTGGAAGGGAGCTCAGGCAGGACACGTCTGACCCTGCAACTCCAGGGCTTTAGGCAGCTGTGTAGTGGCTTCGGGCCAAGAAGCAGTAGTGAGACTTTCTGAAGTCGTCTAGTAGTCTACACATCCCTGTGCTCATGTCCCCACTCATCTGGGAACTCTGAGGCCCTGCTGGTGTGGGTCCACTCAGGTGGCAGCATGTTGGGCAAGCACCAGCTTGTCTTGCTCCCTGATTCTTTCTTACAACAACCCTGAACACGAGAGACCCCGGTGGTGCTGGGTGGGTGGGGCTGCTGTCAGTAAGCTCAAGCTGAGGGTCCCCTTCTGTCTTGCAGGCGTCCGACCTCCAATCATGAACGGGCCCCTGCACCCACGGCCCCTGGTGGCACTGCTCGACGGTCGGGATTGCACGGTGGAGATGCCTATCTTGAAGGATGTGGCCACGGTGGCCTTCTGTGATGCTCAGTCCACACAGGAGATCCACGAGAAGGTAAGGTCTGGGACTGCACTGGAAGCCTGCTCCTGGGCATGAGCACCGGTCTTTGTGCTTGGTGCTGTTGGGAGGTGGAGACAGAGAAGGGGTGACCCTTCCCCTCTCCCAGGTCTCTCCTGACGGTGGAGCCTGGCTGCTGACAGCTGTCATTGGGTGTTGTGTGTGTGCTGGAGGCAGGCTTACTACTCCCAAGTCCACCCGGCACCCTGCGTCACCTGTCTCTACCTCGGGATGCAGTGTGGTGGGCAGCACCAGGCAGCTGTCACAACTCATGGTTGCTCAGACACAGGGGCCCTGTGCCACATTAACAGCCAGGTGTCGACACAGCTAAGGGACTCGGAATAGTCTTTCCACTGAGATGGCAACAGAGTGGCAGAGTTCTTTCTGATGAGCCTCAGAAACCTGTGAGAACTAGTGGGGCAGGGCCACTACTGGCCAAAGCCAGGAGGGCCTAGGACCTGCCATGTGGATGGCCGTGGGGAGACTCTGCTTTTGGTGGCACCAGGGCCTGCAGGGCCATCTGTGCCCCAGATAGAGACATGGAGCCCAGCTCTGTAGACCTGAACACACCTGGTCTGGTCAGCCCCGGCTGTGGCTAGATGTGCGACCGTGACCCAGCTTGCCACTTGCCTTCCAGTGCCCAGCACCCCAGGGCCTCAGTGTCCTGCATCCCGCAGCTCATTTCTGGGTGTGTTGTCCATGCTACACTGTCAGATGCCAGACGGTCATGGAGGTCAGGCCTGTGAGCCGGGCCCTGAGGCATCGGAGGTGCCAGCCACCAGGAACCTGTCCAGTTATGGAGTACCCACTGTTAGCACGGCAGAGCGAAACCAATCTTGAAAGTGTAGGGAGGGGGCAGCAGATTTGGAGGGAAAAACTAAGCTACAGAGCAGGAAAACCCGTGGCTAAAAGACCGTTTGGGAGCATTAACTGCAAGCAGCGGGCAGAATGAGGCAAGGGCATAAGCGAGGAGCTGAATGTCTCACGAGACAGGGAATGGCTAGAAGCAGAGAAACTGGTGGGTGGCCTGTGGGGGACCCCAGGCCATCATTCCGAGAGCACACTGATAGGGGCACAGTTGGCATTTACGGATGCTGCACCCTGGACAGCCGCTCAGCACAGGGGCCTCCTGGGCATGGCTCCACGAGGCAGTGCCGGCAGAGCGGCCACCTCGTACCTCCGACCAAAGGCTTATTCCTGGGGTCCTGCACCATGCTGCTCCCTTTCCTGGGGGGAGGGGACAGAGCTGTAGGTGCGTGGTGGCAGTGATGTGACTGGGTAGGAAGTGCCGTTGCCTGTCTCATGGGAGAACTGGACAGTGGACAGCTAACTGAAGAATTCATGGAACGAGAGTAGAAGGAAATCTTCATGTTCATAAGCGGCACTTAATTTTTGCCAATGAATTTGAAAAGTGAAATCATAACACACAACACTCTCTTGGCAGATGAGAATAAAATCCCACTGGAAAGTGGAGGTGCTCAGCAGAGGGCACAGCCTGTGCCTGCCCTGCCTGATGGCACTGCGTCCTCAGCAGGCCAGTGACACGTGGCGTGTGCAGGAGCGGAGGGGAGGTCCTAGGGAGGTCCTGGGGACAGAGGGTACAGATGAAGTTAGAACTATAGCAGGAAGGCTGAAGTGACAAAGGACATCTCAGGAGATGGGGCCAAGGAAGACTTGGGTCACAGAGGCTCCCCGCCCAGAATGCTATGCTGAACCCTTGCCAGGTCTCGGAGTCCCCTATTTCCCGTAGGTGTGTGGCCCTGAGCGAGGGCTTTACTTCCTACATCTTGCTGGTAGGCGTGGCCAGCTTATAAAGTTCCATGAGGGAGTGGCCAGGGGAGCTTGAGCAGGTCCTCCTCTTTCTGCTGACTGGAAACCAGATGCCAGCTGGAGCCTTGGAGCTGTGGTAGCCTACGCGGGCAGCAGTGTTCTGGGAGTGGGGGAGCAGTAGGACATGAGTCTGGGGACAGCCAGCCAGGGATACCACAGGCCTGTTACTGCCTGTGTGGAAGGGAAAAGACACCTGCTTTGGGTCTCAGTGACTTTGATGTCACTGTGTGCTGCAGAAGGAGCCACTATGTCCTCTCACCCACACAAACACAGGATGAAGAGCATTTCCATCCAGGATCTCACTGGATTTGGAGGTGCCAGGGTGTGGGCCAAGTGGAGTTTCTACACGGACACAGGAGCCAGCAGCCGAGCTAGTGTCCACAGCCCTGGGGTCCCAGCCTCTGGCCCAGGGTGGCACAACTGGAAGCTGGGGTCCTAGGGCTAGGCTGCCAGCCAGGTACCAGGGCCCTAGTGGGCAGTGCCCAGGAGTAACCTAGGGCACGAGTGGGCAGTCCTCATCACACAGCCCTCCTCTTCTGCCCTGGGTAGGCCCAGCCCCTCAGACCCACCGTGGGGCTACTGTGAGTGGACCTGGGGACCCAAGATGGGGCCCTTGGGTGTGGACTACACCGAGAGCTTGCTGTGGGCTGTGGAGTCGCACGTGTTCTGGCAAGGTGAGTGCCGTGCAGACGGCCCTGGTTTCAGGAATGGGAAGGAGAGTGTGAAAATGCGGCCCAGGAGGATCCGGCCAGCTTGCTGTCAAGGTGTCAGAGCTTATGGAGCAAAGCGCGGACCAAGGACCTGCAAGGGTGGCAGCAAACAGCCTGTGCTTGCTGCGGACACCACCATGGCCTGCGTCAGCCTGCAGGCCTGGGTACAGCATGTGTGGCGCCGCCGTCTAGGGTTTCTGTGACACTAGTAAGATGGCAGAGGCCCTGTGGGCAGGCAGGTGAGCATGGTGAGGCTCTGGGGCGCACAGAGAGGCACAGGTCAGCCTGCGTGCTTCCTGTGGGGTGGCTCTGCCTCCCAAGGGACCCCGGCCATAGGGCTAGAGTGAGGTCCCTGGGCCGCCTTGGGACTCCTCTCACAGGCCTTTATCCTACCGCAGTGCCAGACACCTGCAGGGCAGGGAGAGGGCAATGTGGAACTACCTGCTGCGAAATGAGGTGCAGTCCAAGAGGCAGAGCAGCGCTGCCTTGCACCTTAGCTCTTGGAGTGCCGCGTCCCAAGGGCAGGGCGAGGCTGCTGGTGACCCCAGCTGTGTGCAGCCCGAGCCTGAGAGGGTGCCTGGGGCTGACCTTCAAGAAAGTGAGCACCTGGCTTGGTCCCAAAGAGCCGCACGCGCAGAGAGGCGCAGCGGAAGGCACCAGCGCCACAGTGAACTGACCACTTGGGGTGAAAAGCGGCTGCCTCGCCCAGCCCCGGGGGCCACAGCCCAGCGCCCCTCAGCACACTGGGCAGGCCCCCCATGTGGGCCAGATGTCCAGTCTGGCCCTAGATGCAGGGCCCCATCTGATTCCCCAGCACCTGTCCCCCAGGTTTCTGCTCTGCACAGCCCTTCCTGCTACAGGTATCTAGCTCATCAGTGTCGTTCTGGTCATCTGAGAGGGGTCTTCCAGACTACCTGTGACCCCTCCCTGTGCGAGTCCCAAGAGGGTGCTCTGCCCACTGAGTCTGGAGGAGGTGATGCACTTGTCATCCTCTCCAGTGCAGCACAGGTCTGCTGCCCCTGGGAGGTGAAGGCCAGGCTCCAGGGGCATCTCGGTGCTCAGAGCCCTCTATAGACTGGGAGGAGGGATACCGTGCAAGGTCTCCATGGTTGCCTGTGTGGACATAGCCTGAAGGCTTAGGATTGGGGGTGTGAAGGCCTGTAGGCACAATCGGGGAAGTGTGGCTGCAGGAAGAAGCTGAGCATGCGTGAGCTGCACAGGAGTAGGATGTGCCTGCCACGAGGGGGTCACTCCCTTGCCTCCCCTCTTGTGACCAGGGCTGGACATGGGGTTACATCTCCAGGTTCTCCTGGCAGTGTCCCGTGAGAAGCCCTGCACATGTATGATGGCCCTTTGGCCTGCGTGCCTGTCCTTGAGGGTCCCCTTTCTGATGCCCTTGCTGTTGTCCATGCCCATGTCTACTCATCCTCCTGGCTTGCCTTTGCCAGAGCCCCTCTTGATGCCTGCATTGTAGGCTAGGTACCCTATGAGGATATGGTGGCTGCCATGGGGCCTGCCTGGCTGCCCGATGCTGGGAACTCAAACCCAGGCTGGAGGCTGAGGGTCCCTTGAAGGCCTGGACTCCTGGGCCAGGACAGCACTCAGCAGGCCCACACCTCTCAGTACCGTCCTCTTCTCTCTCTCAGGTGCTGAACGAGGCTGTGGGTGCCCTGATGTACCACACCATCACACTGACCAGAGAGGACCTGGAGAAATTCAAAGCCCTTCGGATCATTGTCCGAATTGGCAGTGGGTTCGACAACATCGACATCAAGTCTGCTGGGGACTTAGGTGGGCACTTGGGTTGCACCTGTGGGTTTGATTGGCAAGCCCCTCCCCGTACCTGGCTCCGCCCTTCTGGTTTGCCATGTCGTGGAACAAGAGTCACTGGGCCTGCAGGGTTAGGTTGGAGATGTATGTCCTGTGAACACTGCCAGGTGTCAGTGGCTGCTCAGTGGCTTGGACCATGAGTCTTCTGTGACTAGCAGCACAAGGTCCAGCTGAGCTCTGTGCCCACCTGTGCTGTCCTTCCGTGTTATCTTGCAGCCACTCTCCTTGCCTGGGCCCTGCCAGGGCAGTCATCAGTCTGTGCCCCAGACGCATAGGAAAGGCAGCATGTTGTAGCCTAGTATGCACATGCACTTGAGGGCTCTTGTGCCAGCACCCGTCTACACATGGACATGAGGGCTCATGGGCCCATAGCACACAGTGCACACATCTGCACATGTACCCTGAGTTCTGTGTGTACAGGAACATGCACACAGATGAGCTTGCACACACATGCGCTGCAGCAGCACCCAGAAGCTTGGTAGGCTTTTCATGTCTTTCTACTCTTTCATCCTGTCTTGTGGGTGGCGAGGTGAGAGGGGGTCATGCCCACAGTGCCTGCATTGGCTCGTGTCACCTCGACACTTGAGTGAGAACAAGAGCACACTGATTCTGCTTGCGGGAGCTGCAGGCCGGGCTGGGAGGTCAGTTTTGTTTGCTGGCTCCCTCGGCACTGGTGGAATCCTGAGTAGGGCATGTTGGAGAGCAGAAACAGGCCTTGCAGCTGTGCTGCATTCCTGATCCATGATCCCACCATCCTGGCTCTACCCACCAGACAGGACTGTCCAGGCCAGGCCACTGTGGTGCCTCAGGTCCCCATCCCTTCACCTGTTGGCAGTTGTGGAGTCTGTCATTGGCTGGCTGTATGTGGGCTCCTAATTTATGATGGAGAACCTATTTCTGGGGCATGCCGGTCTGTCCCTGGGTCTCCTTGATCGGAAGACACCGTCAGCACTTGGGACACGTCTCAGCGGTGCTGCCTGTCCAGCACCTCTGCTTTGGACACAGATGTGCAGCACAGCAGAGGCTCTAGCTGGGTGGAAACATGATGGGCTGTGGACAGCTGGGACCGTGGCTGGTGGGCGGGGCCAAGGAGAAAGGGACCCTTTCCAGGGACGGAGCCGGGCTGAGGCAGACTTAGTGCCCAGCCTCTTGAGGTACAGGAAGCCTGTGGAGCAGAGAGGGCACAGCCTGAGAGAGGCAGCATAATGGGCACACAGGCCTGTGAGCTCACGGCTCCTCTGGGAGGAAGCATGTCCTGGTGTAGCTTCCTCAGAGCATCCCTCTGCCTGTCTTCGACCTGTGCTCGCTGATTGGCTGCTTATGGAGGCTGTGAGTGCAGCCTGAAATGTTTGGGGTGGAGATGGGTTAGATGCAGCTTGCTGGCGCTATGCTGCCCTTAGGCCATGTGACAGGCACGCATCTTGCTGGCCTCAGTGACGTAACAACACTGTGGGTACCCCAGCACCTACAATGCTGGGGGTCTGTCCTAGCCCACATGGTGACCACAGGTACATCCCGTATCTCTGCCCTCAGGCATCGCTGTGTGCAACGTGCCTGCAGCGTCTGTGGAGGAGACGGCGGACTCGACCCTGTGCCACATCCTGAACCTGTACCGGAGGACCACCTGGCTGCACCAGGCATTGCGGGAAGGCACACGTGTCCAGAGTGTTGAACAGATTCGCGAGGTGGCCTCAGGGGCTGCCAGGATCCGTGGGGAGACCTTGGGCATCATTGGACTAGGTGCGTTGGTGCATCAGCCTTTGTCTCTGCACGTGCGGCCTGGGCCCATTGGTGCCGCTGTCCCTGCAGCCCATGCTTGGCGAAGCCAGGCTTATGTGGACTGTAGGGTTGGACTCAGGCCAGGATGGGATGGAAGAGGAACAGCTCTTGGCAGGCACCAGGCATGTGCCTTAACAGACGTCACGTGTGGGCACATGTATACACCACAGTTGATGTTCCAGGTGGCATGTGTGGGTGTATGCACATTATGTGGGACACATGGACACCGCACAGGCATCCCACACATGCTCATCTGCACGGCCCCTTGTGTGGCTAGGTGCTTGTGACTTGGGGTGAGGATGAGAAAGTCTGGCCACCAGCCCTCTCCTCGCCCTGCCCAGGTCCTTGCCTGGAGCCTGAGCCTCAACACCCCTGGCGCCACCCCCACTTGCCTTTTCTGGAGAGTGCTGCTGCCATCCAGCTCCGCAGCAGGAGCCTGCATCCCCAGCCATGCCCTGGATGTCTCCTTTCTTGTGGCTACCCTGACACAGGCAGCTTCGACCTTGCTGCCCCTGTGACCTCAGGTGCCCCTGTAGTCAGGAAAGGGAGGCCACCTGGGCCTATATCAGGTCAGGGCCGGGCCGGAGACAGTACCCAGCACCCCACCTCTCCGCATATCATTCAAACACTCGTCATCCCCCTCCCCTACCACATCTGGGCATCTCAGCCTCTGCTGTGTTGGAAGAGTTGGGTTAGGTATGGGGCTGTCCTAAGGTTGCAGGGCATGCCCATGGGGTGGTCTGGGGGCAAGAGTATCTGCTGTCTATGGGCCTCTCTGCTGTCTGCCTGCAGCACTGACCAGCATCTGGTCAGGTGAGAGGCCCATGGCTCTGTCCCCCAAGACGCCCAGTACTGCACACAGGCCTGCTTCCTGCAGGTCTGCGCCTCAACTCTCAGTCATGGTCTGGTCCTCTCTGCTCGTCAGGGCCATTTGGTTCTCCCATGGTGCCAGCCTGGAGCCCCCTCCCATGATCATGAGCCTCTTGACTGCAGAGCAGCCCCTCTTGGCCACTTCTCCAGCCTAATCTCTGAAGACAGCTGTAGCTGTGCCCACTGTTCCCCTTGTGCCTCTCACGCACCACCCACACGGGCCTGTCCATTCCACTGTGATTGGCCGTGGGGACAGGTGCCACGGGGCTGCTCTAGTAACCCCTGTGTGCCGTTCTTCCTTGTGGCACTTCAGTAGCTGCTGCCTCCTGCCCTGGCTTTGGCCCCCACACCTTGTGCTTTATCCTCTATCCTCATCTATCTGTTTTCTTCCTTTTCTTTCTTTCTTTTTTTTTTTTTAATTTAATGTATTTGGTTGTTGCAGGGTCTTACTACGCAGCTTGGACTCATGGTGGTCCTCCTGCTTTCCCCCTCCCCAGTGCTGGGATTACAGCCGTGCGCCACCACGCCCGCATTGTGTGGCTTAGCCTGCCCTGGGGGCAGGGCTGGCACAGCATGGAGTGCCAGGGATCAAACCACGGTCTCTGCACTTGCCTAAGCAGGTGCTGTAGTCCATTGAGCTATCTTGCTGGCCCCTTTTTTGTCTTTTTGAGACAGGGCCTTGCCATGCAGCTCAGGTTGGCCTTGAGCTCACTGTGTAGCCCAGGCTGGTCTCAAACTCGCAACGATCCTCCTGCCTCAGCCTCCCAAGTGCTGGGATTACAGGTGTGCTCCACTGTGTCCAGCTCCTTTTTTCAAACACACTGTCTCACATGCACACTGGGAAGTGTTGAGTGTCCACACTCAAGTAACCCTGGTGGGCACTGTACCCTCTTGCCTGGGTCCCCTGGCCTGCGGCAGCTATGCTGGCTCCCTTGTGCTGTGGATTGGACTTGTTAGGGCTGCCAGGGTGTGGCCATGAATCCAGCCTCTGTTCCTGTCCTCCCTCAGAGCATGGAGCTCTGGCCTTGCCCACCTCTGTGTGGTCCACGGCCTGAGCCACGGGTAGGGCTTTGCCATGTGACTCGATGACGGCCTTGCGTGCAGCTGCCTGTGAGTGATGCTGCTGTGGCTACGTGTGCACGTGGCATGTCCTTCCCAGCAGGAGTAGGGAAGGCTGCTGTGCTGTCTTCAGGCAGGCATGTGCTTGGCTTGCAGCAGCCGTATGCTTGTCAGCACTCACTGTCGCCAGCTTCCCTTCCGGTGGGACACTGACCAGGTGGTTCTGCTGAGCCCCGCAGCTTCTGCCAGTGAGGAGGCCTGGCCTTACCTGCCCGTGACCTCGGGAGCCCTTGCCACGGTGTCCTTCACTTGCCTTCCTGCTGCTTCCTGGTGTGGGCTGCGTGGCTCCTTGCACGGCTGGTGCTGGGGCACTTCCTTGTGCACTCAGCCCTCTTGCTCTTGCTTCAGTGAGGGCAGCTTTGCTCCCTGGGCACCAAGGGATCTGCCAACCCGCATCATGAAGATGCCCTTTTCTGCTGGAAGCTTTGTAGCCTGGCCTTGTGTGTCTCTGGCCACCTAGGATCATGGTTGTGCTTGGCATGGTGACCTGTGGCACAGCCTGGCAGGTCCTGTGGCGCTTTGCAGCTCTGCCGAAAGCCACCTGCCGTGCAGGAGGGCCTTGGGCTGCCCTGCATGCTGCCTGACTAGTGTCCAGGCGCTCTGTACAGATGGCATGCCTCTGTGTGTGTCATTTTCTTTGTACTGATTGTAGTTCTCAGTTGAGGAGGTTCCTGCACAGCTTGGTGAACTTGCTGTTTGCTTTCTTTTCATGCTGGTATCTAAGCCTGGGCCTCGTGCTTGCTGAGGGTTTGCACTGTCATCAAGCCGCAGTATCAGACGGGCGTGGAGTATTTTAATGCAGTTAAATACTTTCTTTGGTTTTTAGTGTTTAGTGTTCTGTCTGGGTGTGTGTGTGTGTGTGTGTGTGTTGTGTGTTACATTGAGGATTACCCAGATCCTTTGCACTGAATACCATTATTCTGGAATAAAATAAAAACCTCTAGCACTATTCCTCTTTATTTTGGAATAGGGTCTTCATACGTGGCCCAGGCTGGGTGTAGACTTTTCTGCCTCAGCCTCCCAGCGCGCCATACTGGGATTCCAGGCATGCGCTGTCCTGGCTCATTCCAGTGCTCAGTTCTCTGTATTTGGAGATAGACTTGGTCTTTCTGCGCTAATCTCTGACCCACATCCTCTCTGAATGCTAGTCTGTCAGTTCTTTGGATCTCTGCATGTGTCGCTGGGCTGTTTGCAGATAAAGATTCTCTTTCCTGACTGCCTCATCCCATTGTTTGTTCATTTTGTGTGGCCTGTAGTGCTCGTGGCCTTGGGTCCTGGTGCTGACCCAGAGAGGGTCAGGGTCTCATTGTGGGGTAGTGGGGGCTTGCAGGGGCTTCTGTGGACTCCCAAGTCGGGCGCTTGCACTGCCTGCGCACCCTGAGGGTTAGTGTGCGGCCTGCATATTTGAACGTCTTGCTTTCTGTGTTTACTGTGTGTGATTTTTAAAAAGCTTCTTGCCCTCTTGGCCTTGGCCTATGTGGTTCCTACTGACTTTAGGGGCCTGTCTTTTTTTAAAAATCATTCATTCATTCTTTTATTTGATACAGAGTCTGGCTACGCAGTTCAGACTCAAAGTGATCCTCTTATCTCAGCCTCACACCGTGGGATTGCAGTTTGTGCCACCACCCCCAGTTTCGGTGGCCAGCATGGCACACACGGTTCCGGCACAGCATGTGGTAGTGGTGATCAAACCCAGGTGCTTGTGCTTGCCATGCCGGTGCTTAGACCATTGAGCTATCTTCCCCAGCCACAGGGGCCTGTCTTGGAGTTTGCTGAGTTTTATCTTGTAGTGGGGCCTTCCCAGCAGTTTATCCTAGATGTGGTTTTTTACTTCTGGAACTTTCTGCTTGGTTCCTGGTGGAGTGGCTGCTTTTGGGCTAAAATTCACTTCTAAGCCATTTTCTCACATTTTCCTTTGGTTCTAATCACAGCTAATGTACTACGCTCCTTTATCAAATCCGCCATCTGACATCAGCAGTCTGCTGCATTGTGTATGGGTTTTCCTTTCATTAGAAGCTGTGTCTTCTGTCTCCTTGAATGTCATGATTTCTTGTGCTCTGTGGGCCTTGTGTCGCCAAGGACTTTGCTCAGTGAAGCAGCTCGGACGACTGGGGAACTCCTGGTACTGCCCACTTGCCTGGATTTTAGAAAGTGCCAGATGCCCACAGGAGCCCCTATGGCAGAAGGGTCTGCTTCGGTGACAGTACTGGCTGCTGTGTAGCTGGCATCTTCTCTGCCTGCACCGTATGCCTCTCAGCACCCTGAGCTGTGCTCCTGTCTTCTCTAGACCTGGGTTATTCCATCTGCTCCTCTGACCAGTTCAGTGGCTCAAGGCCCTTTGGCTTCTGAGTCTTGCCATTCTGAGTCCTTGGTCCTTCCTGTCTCTTTGGAGTCTCTAACAGACCCAAGGGGTCTCCTTCTGTCTTTGGCCTGTGATATCCATCCTTTGCTGTCCTTGTGTGGTAGGAGGGTGGGCACGGTGTCTACCAATAGAGTATCCTCTCCCTGTGTCCTGTGGAGGCCCCTGTGCATGCCAAGTAGGGATGCCTGACCTGAGGTCTCCGTGACCCTGAGGAGTGGCCCTAGGGGCAGGGTGTGAGGAGTGGGGATTAGGAGAGAGTGTGAAGCCCTACAAACTTGGGGACCTAGCAAACCCCATGCCCTGTAACAGGTGTTCCCTACCCCACCCTTGTCCTTTGCCCTTGAGACTGGATGGATTGTGCAGAATGCAGGGGCCCTGCCACACCCAGTCCTTGGTGGCCCAGCCTGGGGGTGCCATTTAACACTTCATCCTACTTACAGGTCGCGTAGGGCAGGCAGTAGCGCTGCGGGCGAAGGCCTTTGGCTTCAACGTGCTCTTCTACGACCCGTACCTGCCAGACGGTGTGGAGCGGGCCCTGGGGCTGCAGCGCGTGAGCACCCTGCAGGACCTGTTGTTCCACAGTGACTGTGTCACACTGCACTGCGGCCTCAATGAGCACAACCACCACCTCATTAATGATTTCACCGTCAAGCAGGTATGTGGGTGGCCCCTCACACCATCAGGCCTGCCGTGTGTGTGTGTGTGTGTGTGTGTGTGTACGTACACGTATGCGCATGTGTACGTGTCCCGGTGCATGTCTGTGTGCTTGGTAGGGGCTGCTCACCCCTTCTGTCTGCCCCACACCCTAAAGCCACCTGGAGACCACTGGCTGTCCATGAGAGCTCAAACTGGCATGGCACTAAAGTACATGGGAAGCCCTGGGCACAAGGCTGCAGTGGACAGCAGCTGGCCATGTGAAGCCACGGTGGTCTGGGCCTCTGTGGTAGGTGGGCATACTCAGTGTGAGGTGGGGCTCAGAGACAAAGTGAAATGGCTCCGTGGGCCTTGGGATGTACTAAGAAACCTGTTTGGACTTCGAGCCAAGCAGAGCCATGCACTGGGAGATGTTGGGCACCCCGCTGTGCCCCTGGGTATGGGGAGCAGGGAACAAGGGCCAGGCGCCTGAGGAGAGTGGGTGTGCAGCAGGTAGTCCTGGCAGGGCTGGTGCTGGGACCCCTCCTTGGAGCTAGAGGCGGGGTGGTGCAGAGTGGGGGACACCTCTTGACCTTGCTGTGGTGTCCTTACAGATGAGACAGGGGGCCTTCCTGGTGAACACAGCCCGTGGTGGGCTGGTGGACGAGAAGGCACTGGCCCAGGCCCTGAAGGAAGGGCGGATCCGCGGCGCAGCGCTGGATGTGCACGAGTCTGAGCCCTTCAGGTGCCAGCTGCGTATGACCTGGCAGTAGTGCCCTCCAGCCTCAAACTCTTGTGGCTGGTGTTGGGGAGAGGCTGGCACCCTGGTCAGGAGCTGCCCATAGAAATGCCATCTTGACCCAGATAGCCGAGGGCCACTATGACAGGAGGGTGTGCTTGGGTGGACTGGGGTCACCATGAAGCATCTGGGAGCCAGCCCCAGGGCCTTTGGGGCAGGGGAAGTAGCAGTCCTGGAGTAGAGTGACTGTCCACAGCCTGTGTGTGTGGCAGCACGGGGTGAGGGCTGGGACCCATTGTCTACGGGGGCTGGGGCACTGCACCAGCCTCTGGTCCTGCTTGGGTCAGTCTTCCTCACAACCTGCAGTGTGTCTCAGCTTATAGCCAGTTCTGCGAGCTGAGGAGGCTGTCCTGTACCTTGGCAGTGTGTCCCGTATCCAAGGTGGCTGGGCCCCTACCCCACGTCCTGTAGCACAGCAGTGAGAAGTCTTGGGCTGGAGGCTCAGCCTCCAGAGGAGATGGCAGTGCTCTGCAGGCTGTGTAGGCCCCATCCCGTCGGAAGCTCACACCCTGCCCTCAGGTGCCTGGGGGACAGGGCAGGCCCTGACTGCTCTACCCCAACTGGCCTGTGTGTCCTCAGTTTCAGCCAGGGCCCTCTAAAGGATGCACCCAACCTCATCTGCACCCCACATGCTGCATGGTACAGCGAGCAGGCGTCCATTGAGATGCGTGAGGAGGCCGCTCGTGAAATCCGGCGAGCCATCACAGGTGGGCACCCACTGCGCCGGCCCATCCCCCCTGCCAGCTCAGGACTGCAGTGCGGGCTCTCGCACCGCTGGGAGCCTGGCGGGTGTGCCAGGTGTGTGTGCGTGGCAGGACTCACCCAAGCTCTGGCAAGCTGCACCCTCAGCTGCAGGGGAGGCTGGGTCCGTGGCTGACGGGACCCTAGCACTTGTGGGGCGTAAGCCCATGCTGGGCAGGGAGCCACTGAGGCCATAGTCCAGGCCCTCAGCTTGGCGCTCCAGGCCTGACCTGGTGTCCTGACCTTCTCACACCCAGGCCGCATCCCAGACAGCTTGAGAAATTGTGTGAACAAGGACCACCTAACGGCGGCCACCCATTGGGCCAGCATGGACCCCGCTGCTGTGCACCCTGAGCTCAATGGGGCTGCCTACAGGTGAGCGTCCCGTGGACGAGGAGGCCCAGGTGATGGCGCGGTCACTGGCCTTGGGGCGGCCAGGGCTGTGGGTGAGGCCCATGGTGGGATGGGGACCTCGTGAGGGGTCCCTGGGGAGCCGGCAGGGACACCCTTTCCCTAAGAGGCAGTGCTTGGGTGACATGCTCAGCCCTCCCTGCAGGGACCTCACACCTGGTGCTCCTTCCAGCAGGTACCCCCCAGGTGTTGTGGGCGTGGCCCCCACTGGCATCCCAGCTGCTGTCGAAGGCATCGTCCCCAGCGCCATGTCCCTGTCCCACGGCCTGCCCCCCGTAGCCCACCCACCCCACGCCCCTTCTCCTGGCCAAACTGTCAAGCCCGAGGCAGACAGAGACCACCCGAGTGACCAGTTGTAGCCCGGGAGGAGCCCTCCAGCCTCAGCGCCCAGCGGAGGACGCCGCGCACCTCAGGCCGGGGCGCGCAGAGGTGGCGCCCAGTGGCGGCCCCAGTGCCCAGAGACTGGCAGGGGCGCAAGGCGGCATGAGGCCACACAGCTCCCCGTGTCGACTGTAGTTGTCCCGTCCCGTGGCTGGCTCACTGTCCTGTGTCCTTTGCGTTCCTCGTTAAGCAAAAGAAGTTAGCAGTTAATTCTATCATGGGTGTTCTTGTCTGTGTCCAGTTCTTAGAACATTGCAGAGGATTTGTTTGCTTAGCTGTCAACAAAAAGAAAACCCGAGGGAGCGTTCAGCAAGTCAGCTTGGGCTCCTCTTCCCTCTGTGTGGAACGTGCCCAGCGAGGCAGTCAGCCCACTTCTCAGGACAATGAATCCTTCCCGCATTTCTTTTTATGCCACACAGTGCATTGTTTTTTCTACCTGCTTGTCTTATTTTTAGAATAATTTAGAAAAACAAAACAAATGCTGTTTTTCCTAATTTTGGCATGAACCCCCTGTTCCAAATGACGGCGGCATCTCAGAGCAGCTCAGAGGAGGGCTGCAGCGCCGGTGTGCTGGGGAGGCGGAGGGCTGCAGCGCCCCTGCCTGCAGTGGTGCCGTCCTGCTGATGTGGTAGGCTAGCAATATTTTTGGTTAAAATCATGTTTGTGACTGTAACCATTTGTATGAATTATTTTAAAGAAATAAAAATCCCAGAAAGAGCCAGCATGCCTAGCATCTGCTTTAGTGCCTTCGTCTCTTAGGGCCCCTGGTGGATCCCTGTCCTGTCTGGCCATCTTGGCCACCAGGGCCTGACTTGGCCTCTCAGGAGCAGGCCACAGTCCTTGGGTGCTGAGCTACACACACAGGGCCACTGGCCATGGTGACTCATCCATGCTGTGGGCCTCTTCACCTGGCCAGTGGCCCCACGGAGGTAGGACTGGCCAGCTCATGCCCACCCACATCCCCAGCATAGTTCCCTCCAGCATGCCTGAGGCAGAGAAAAGCAGGGCTGCCGGAGCAGGGAATCACACGTCCGGGCCCTGCCAGCAGAGGCAGGAGGAAGCTGCCATGGCTTTCTGCCTTAGTTCCTTTTCGCATCACTAAGACAGAATACCTGACATCCAAAGTTAAGGGAGGAAAAGCTGATTTAGCTCATGGTTTATACAGCTTCAGTCCAAAATTGCTGGCTCCAAGGTAGGGTGGCACATGGCAGAGGGACACAGAAGATAGCAAGAGCCAAGAGAGAAGGGCCAAGCCTCTTGCTGCCCCTTCTGTTGTATGCAGGCTACCTGCCCCAGGGGGAGTGTGGCATCTACACCCTTGATCCTAGCCAGAACCGTGCCAAGCCTGTCAGGGAGCTGAGTTACTCATCACACACACTATATTCATCCACCTCTGAAAACGCCCTGTGAGTGCATGAGGCTTTGGGGGGAAATCCAGACAGACCATAACACGCTGTTACAGCCTGCAGAGGCCTCTTGGTTCCCAGTGTCCTCGGGGACATCCCAGCTCTGGGCTTCCTCAGAAACTCTCCATGCACGCGAGGCCTGCACTGTCCCAGGGCTGCACTGTTCTCTGGCTGTGCCAGGCTGGCTTTCTGAGCTCCTGCGCCTCTGGCCAACACGTCTCTCCATGGGCAGTGGCCGAGGCCTCTGCCAGTCCTGCCAGGCACTGTCAGGCTCCCGGTAGTTTCCTGTACTCTGTGCACTGCATCCCTCTTTTGGTCCCTGTATAGTTTGGCTGTGGTGAACGTGGCAGTCAGCACCTCTGTGCCTGCTTCCAGCCCGCCCGCCCGCATGTGGCGAGGCCCCACACCTGTGGGGCAGGACATGCTCTGTGCCCACTGCTCACCGTTCCTGCCCCTGAGCCAACAGCTTCTCTTGTGCCTGCACCTGGAGCCAATGCTGTTTGTCCTCCTCAGGGCTTATTCTGCTTCTGGAGTGGCAGCTGTGCCTTGCCAGTTGCAGGCTGAACTCGGCCTGACGTGTGTCATGCCATGTCGGGGGCAGGGCCAGGCCATGGAGCTCTCAGCAGCACATGGCCTCGGTGTGGTTCAGCAAGGCTGGGAATGGGGCTGTGAAGGTGACTCGGGCAAGGTGAGTGAGCCCGACGGCACCGACGTGGCCCAGGCCCCCAGGCCCCCGGCCAGTCGCTTCCTCTGTGAGCAGGGCTGCCCTGGGCCAGTCCACATACTGAAGTGCAGATGTCAGAAGAGAACTGAAACTAAGAGGTTGTGTGTGTACCTGCTGAGCCAAAAACAGCAAAAGAAAATTTAAAACTTAGATGTGTGGATAAAAGGAATTAGAAATTAGCAAAATTATATGGTAGTTAAAATTCTGGAAAAAAAAATTATATGGTAGGGTCAGGAAGTCCAGTGGTTCTTTGCAAATAAAATGGTACAATTGATAAAACCGCCCAGATGTAAGGAGTGTAGAAATGAGCACAGTGAGTCCTGACTTGCGACTTAACACAGGTGCACTGTGTAAGACTCGCTTTGTCAGATCAACTTGGGAACATTCTTCTGGGACGGAAGTCGAAGGCTTCCTGTATTAGGGAGAAGAAGGAAGTATGTGTCATGTTCCCACAGTCTTTAGAGTGACAGACTGCAGTGAGTGATTGCCTGAAAACTTGAAAATGTAGAAGAAATGAAAAATACTACCTTCCAAAAAGAAAAAGATGATAGACTATTAAGGAAGCTGAGCTTGAGTGTGAGCTCCTCAAGGAAAGCGCCTGGTGTCTGGCTTCTGGGTTCCTTTGGGGACCCAGCCAGCATCAGCCTCTCCCATGAACGCTTGGAGCACAGACACCATGCCACCTGACCGTGGGGCCTCTGGAGGTGTGCAGTCCACCTCCGAGGAGGCCCTGTACAGACTTGAACCCCAGTATGTTCTGGGCTAGACTCCTCAGGAGGGACCCGGGTGCTACAGTGGTGGCAGTGTCACTGCTGAGGTGACCCCAGGTCCCAGGCCCCGTACCCTGCAGTGGTGTGGCTACTGAGATGATCCCACACAGAACTGTGTGCTGTGGTGGGTACTCATGACCAAGGGCCTTCTCAGGACCACGGTGACCTGCGGGTGCAGAGGTGATGCAGATGACTCTGAGGACCAAAGTTACCTGTCCATGGAAAGAAAACCCTGTCCCCTCAAAAACAAATGGGTGGGCTGAGGAGATGGCTCAGTAGAATAAGTGCTTCCCTGGGAAGCGCAAGGGCCTGAGTTCAATCCCCAGTTCCACCAAAAAAAACCCAAATGGGAGTGTGGGTACCCAGGTCCTTCAGGAATGGGGAGGACACTGAGCCCCCAGCCCTTTCAGGAACTGGCCCTCCACCCTGGCTGTACGTGGCTGAGCTTCTAAGCCTGTGCCTAGAACATTGGCCAGGAGGGTCCTCTTGGCTGTCTGCTGGAGTGCAGCCTCCTTTCCAAGTCAACAGTGTGTTGTCCGGCACTACAAAGGATGCCCCAATACTCCCCAGAGGCTGAAGGATGGTACCCAGGGGCCAGGATGCATACCTGTGACTTAAGTGAGCCATAAAGTGAATCCCCTGTTGATGCCGCTGCCTGTTGCAGGCAGGCATGTCAGGAGGGGGCCGCGTAGTGCAGGCCCTGAGGGAGCGTGGCAGTGGGAGGTAGAGCAAGTCCTTGTGAGCGGGCAGCTATGACCCGAGGGTCCCACGTCACCCTGGGGGCCACACAGTGGGTGGCGTGGGCATTGGTAGGAGTGGGTCCATCTGCACCTGCTGCCCACCATCTGCACAGACACCCCCATGCCGTTGGCCAGCACCCAGGACGAAACAAGACTGGCAAGGCTGCAGCAGGGGCAGGGGCAGGGTGGAAGGCCATCCTGGGGCAGCCTGAGCAGAGGCGGGGCAGTGAGCAGCCTCCTCCCGAGGCCACTAGCACCCGCCCTGCTGGCCCTGCCCTGGGCCCGGAAGGCCACACGGAGGCCAGGAAGCTGCCGCCAGCTGCCCTTGGCTGGGCCCCAGCAGCACTTGCGGAACTGATTTTCCAGCAAAAAACAACAGCACATCAAAGAGCGGCCAGCCTGGCTCTCGATCCCAGGAGGAGCCATTTGGGTCTTAGCTCTTGGCCAGGCCGTAGCCCTCTGGAACCTCTGGCCCCTGACAAGCCTGCACCCCAGTGGCCTTACAGCCTCTTCTGCCTGGCCTCAGCCATGGCTGCCTTGCCAGTGGCTGGGCAGGGATGGCCACCAGGCCCCAGGACCCTAGGCACCAACACCAGCATGGGGTCGTCCTCTGTGTCCCCACTGCCCCTGGCACACAGGCCTAGGCCCCGCCCCTTGGCACCATCAGCCGGGCTTGGAACTGCCTGAGGGGCTGTGCGTGCGAGGCGCTCAGCTCTGCTGGGGAAGGGTCAGAAGACAATACAGCCCTGCCAGAGAGCAGGAAAATGCTCCCCTTCCCACAGGGCAGGTCTGTGCCCTCTCTTCCTACCTGGTGACACCAGCACCCAGCACCTGTGCAGACCCCACTGTCACAAATCTATCTTCACGGCCTCCCATCCCACAGCACAGAGCCTCAGTGTGGTGTGGGTCCCACACGTGTCCACCCCGAGTGCGCCCAGGGTGTCTGCTAATGTGAGCGTGCCTCTGTCTGGGGACATGGAATAACCCTCTGAGGTAGTCTGATGTCCCTGCTGCTGTTCCAAGAAAGGAACATGTCAGATGCTACTGCACGGGGCTCAGCACAAGGTCCTGCTCCCAGGCAGAGCTGGAACCTGGGTCTCCCTCCCCTGAGAGGAGCTCACACTGCCAGGAACCAGGGATGGCACCCCTGGAGCCCCAAGGCTACCAGTGGAAGAGTGGGTGGGGCCTAGGTCCTGGCACCCAGACAAGTGGGGCCCTTGCTTGCTGTTGAGGCCCCAGCTGCCAATGTCAAGATAGATCAGATCTCGGCCCAGGTTGGGGCAACACTGTCAGGAGCCAGACGGGAGCTGGCCCTACTCAAGATGGGAGGAAGCCTCAGCCCTGGAACTCCCTAGGCCCCATCTCCACAGGCACCTGCCCCTGGGCCTTGTCCCCAGATCCTGTCCCAGCTCAACAGTGGAGCAGGCTGAAGCAAAAAGATCCTGCCTATGGGATGGGGCCCAGCACCTGTAAGCCTCATGCTAACGAGGTCCTAGGAGGGTGAAGGGCAGTGGGGAGCACACCCCCGCCTCATGTCACAAGGACAGCAGCACAGACCCAGGGCCCTACTGCAGGCTCAGTAGTCCTGCTCTCGAGGCATGCACAGCTGGGACCCCAACACCGACCCACCTGCATGAGTCCCCAGACACCTGGACAGAGACCTGCCAGTCCCTCCAGACAGCTGGCCACACCAGGGCTTCCCTGCCCTTGCCCTGTGTGGTCCAGGGAAGTGGCCCATGTGCCGGCCCAGGAGCACCACCTTTGCACCCTCCTCCCTGGCCTGCAGCTCTGACCACTCAGCTGCCAGTGTCCACTGGGCTTTGGACCTTTGGTTGCCACCCAGTGCTGGGTCAGGCCTGAGCTGGGGACCTTCTTTACCCTGCTCCCTGGGGGGACAGAAATGGCCAGGCAGAAGGTCCCAGTGCTGCCCCCCACTGGGTGCTGGCCCACACTCCCCGCCTTCTGCAAGTGTCCTCCCAGGAGCCCTGTGCCTAGGGGTGAGGGAGGGAAGACTTGCTGCGCAGGGATGTAGTTCTGCACAGCAGCCCCAGTGCCAGGCATGGTTGGGCGGGGAGCCCAGGCCACAGGCAGCCAAGGGCAGGCATAGGGCCAGGTTTCCAGTGACAGTGGATAGGGTTTTAGCAGACACAGAATCCTGGACATTGTTCAGGAAAAACCCCATCCTGGGGCTGGCCAGGCTGCGAGGGTGGGAGGTAGGCCATGGGGGATGGCTGTGGGCTGCAGGACCTTCCCTGCTCAGGCCCCCTGGCTGAGCGCAGCAGTGCCAGGGCCTCTGCCTGCTGTCGGCCTGTGCTGGTCCCCATGGCCAACACTGGCCACTGTGCCTCAGACACCCCTTCCTCCCTGTCTGCTCTGTTCCCTATGCCTACCAAGTCTAGCCTATGCCTGGATCAGCCCTCCACACTCCTTTGGCAGCCCCAGGACTCCTGCTGTGCTACCCCAGACTAAGACCCCAGGAGGGGCACCACAGGACTCTTCCCTGCTCCATGGCCAGGGTTGGGTCATCCACAGCCCAGCACATGGTCTTCAGGACAGGCGTGCCCTGCAGTGCCTGCTGACGGGCAGTAGGCCTCTGCCCTTGGAGCCTAGCAATCTGCTTGTCATCTGCGTCCTTCCTGTTCTCCCCCTCAGCCAGGACCTGATCTACCAAGGAGGGCGCAGCACACCGTGTGCCAACATGGACAGATGGGTGAGGCCTCCAGGTGCCCTTGACTGGACCCAGAGCTGCAGGCAAGGCGAGGCCAACCCTGGGATCCCTGGCAGGGCGGGGCAGTGTGGGTGCTCAGGAGCTGTGGCCAGGGCTATCCTATATGGAACCCAGTGTCTTGTCAGCCCCAAGAGGTGGTCCCAGCCAGTCAGGCAGCTCCCCCAGCCTTCCCAGCCCGGTGGGGACATGGGAGGGGACTGGGTACCACAGGCCGAGGACCCCTGTGACCTCAGGGAAGGAGGCTCTGCAGGGGTCCTGGGCTGTGTCTGTGGGTTGGGCTTCTGGGTAACAGGGTGGGGCAAGTGGCTGGGAGCTTGTGGGGACACAGTGGCAGCACCAGCATTTTCCCTGATTAGCTCCAGATGACGTCTGGCCCCTTAGCCACCCCACCCTGGCTGAGGCCACAGTCACCCAGGCACTGCTGGTAAATAGCTTGGGATGCTCAGGCTTGGCCCCTGGAGGAGGTGAGGTGGACTCTGTCCTGGGGGTTTGGGCGTGGGGGAGGCTAGGGCTGGCTCCCACTGGTTTTTTTGGTTTTTTTTTATACACTACTATATTTATTTATTTATTTATTTATTTTTGCTGCAATAGCCAAAAGGACTAACACACACTAATCCTGTTTTTAATTGAGAAATAGCATTGCCGTCAGAGAATCTTTCATTGACAAGGGCAACCTTCTTTTCCATGTACTCAGTGGGTTTTTTTTTTTTTTTTAATTTTTATTTGTGTGTGTGTGTGTGAGTGTGTGTGTGTGGCCAGCTCAGCCCACCAGGGGGCGGGGCTGGCTGGCATGTGGTGCTGGGGGATTGAACCGCGGTCCCTCTGCTTTGCTAAGCTTGTTCTAAGTAGGTGCTTTAGACCACTGAGCCATCTCACCAGCCCCAACTCAGTGGGTTTTGAATTTGTCTCTATTAGAGTTAGGTAACAGAAAAATAATGCAGCGACAAAAATAAATCAATACAATTCAGCAATAACTCATAATATAAATGGCTTCAACTTCCTAACGCAAAGACACAGATTGGTAGACTGAATTAAAAAAAGCTCAACAGTTTGATACATATAATAGACACATCTGAACCCAAAAGAAATTCATAGACTAAAAATCAAAGGATGAGGAGAACTACCGCATGCATAAGAACCATGAAAACCAATAGGGTAGCAATGTTATTTTCAAACGAAGTTGACATCAAGCTGACCAGAGAGGTAAAAAAGCACATTAGTTAAAGGAACAATTCAAAAGGAATGGCTAACAATCATAAATATATATGCACCAAATATGAACACATTCAACTTCATAAAACAAATGCTAGTGGACATAAAAGATTAAAATTCAGCATCATCATGGGGGGTCACCACAATACCCAACTTGCACAAACAAGGAGAAGCCAGCGCCATCCTCTTAGTGTATGCTGGAAAAGCCTTTGATAACATCAATATCCAGTGAAGATTTTTTAAAAAACTGAGAAGAAAATATAGAAGATTCTTCCCTTCAACCAATGAAAGCCATTTATAAAGAACTACTGTCAATATCCTATTAAATAAGGAAAAAACTCAAGGCTTTCCATCTAAAATCAGGAACAAAAGGATGTTCACTATCAACCACTCCTGTTCCATATAAGAACTGAGACATTAGCAAGAGCAGTCAAGCAAGAGGAAGAAAGGAAAAGTGCGAGCATAGGAACTGAGCAAGTGCGAATGTCCCCTTCGGGTTTAGATGTGTCTGATGTATATAGTGCCCCGATCCCCTAAAAGATGCTTAGAATAACCAAATTCAATAATATAGCAGGGCACAAAATCAATACGTAAAAATTATTTTATTCCAATACTCCATAATGAACACAAGCAAATTAGAAAAAAACTGCATCAAGAAAAACTAAGGACCAGCGAGATAGCTCAGTGGACTAAGCACCTGCTTAAGCAAGTGCAGGGACTGGGGTTCGATCCCCAGCACCACATGCCATACTGGCCCCACCGCCAGGCACCCTGAGCTGAGACTGGGACCAAGAGTGGTGGCGCACGCCTCTAATCCCAGCACTGGGGACGGCTCCCCACTTGTGACCCTGAGTTCTAACATCCATCGTGTGCCCTGGCGCCAGACAAGGGCTTCTAGACAAAGCTCTGTGGCACCAGCTAGTCTGAAAATAAGCAACAGATGCCAGATGCCCTGGGCTCAGAGGTGCCCGCACCAGCCAGCCCATGCAGCATCCAGAGCATGGCCTCTTCCCTGGACCTGCGGCACTCTGTCTGCCCCCCAGAACCGCGCCAGCCCATCTCAGCTACGGCTGCAGGGACCGGGCCCAGGAGCAATGGTGTCCTTTGCCTCCCTGGCCCAGAGCCCCACAGCGGCTAGTGCCTGTCACACCCACATAGGTCTCAGAGGCCATAGCCATCAATAGGCCACTCACCTAGATGACACCATGAAGAGGATGCACCATCACAAAAACAGTATAAACTCCCACTAGACATGCGGCACCCGCCTGTGACCCCAGCTACCCAAGTTCAGGGTCGACCTGGCAACTCAGTGAGACCCACCTGAGAATTAGAAAACAGGGCTGGGATGAGGCTGTGGTAGAGCACCTACCCGGCGTGCAAGAGGCCCTCAGTTCCTTCCTCAGCACTGGGGAGGAAAAGAAACACACACACACACACCCACACACACACACGCACACACACACACAGATCTAATGGGAAACATCCTGACCAGCTCCTGAGGGACAGAACTCTTCTGGGGGCAGAAGAAAAGGTGTCTCAAGTGGGAGACTGGGCCACAGCACTGGAGATTGAGGTTACCTCTAGACAGAGGCAGGGGCCATCAGTGTGACAGCTGTGATAGCTGGAGTTATGTGGGCAGAGGACCTGAGCAGCCACTATCCCCAGGCTGATACCATGGGCCCAGGCTGCAGGAAGACGCCAGGGAAATGCCCTGCAGAACCCAGCATGATGCCACCCCACACCCATGAGGGATGGCATCGCGAGTCAGAGGCAACGGGGATGGAAACCGTGGCACAGGCACCCTGGCTGCTGCCTGGGAAGGGGTGCTGGTAGTTGTCCCAATCTTTTATTTATCTATCTGGTACAGGGTCTTGCTAAGCACCTTGGACTCGTAGTGATCCTCCTGTCTCAGCCTCCCCAGCACTGGGATTACAGGCATGCACCACCATGCCTGGACTCAGTGGCCGGCTCTGCATGGGGCCAGCACGGCATGCAGTACCTGGAATCCAACCCGGGTCCTTGCGCTTGCCAGGCAGACACTTAGACCACCAAGCTATCTCCCCAGCCCTTGCAGTTGTTCTAATGCTATATAGCACTGCCACATGGCTCAGCGCATCCTCTCCCAGGTACAGGCACAAGAGATTCACAAACATCCATCCACACAGGCATTCCACACAATCACATGGCATCATTCACAGCAGCCAAGACCACTCTGAGGGATGGTCCCCCACCATCCTGCTCCTGGGAGGAGTGGGTTCCTGTGAGAAGGAGGGCTCCTAGCCCCTGGAGCAGAGCAGGCCGACCTGCAGATGTCGCCCGGGCAAGGTGCCATGGACAGGTGTCCCGAACAGCAGGTCCACACCACATAGTAGGTTGCTGAGGGCTGGGGGCATCTGGGGGATGTGGGCGTCTTTAGCCATTTCTGCTACTTTAGCAAACATCTGAGATGGGGAGTTACAGTAGCAGATGGGTCCTTTTGCTGTTCTAGGCTCTGTGTCTTTGGAGCGCATTTTTCCCAGGGCCAGTGCCATGGACTGGGGCCAGTAGAGACTCCTGTACGCAGGGGTCTGCAGCTGGTCTCTTCCAAGGCCCACACAGACCTCTCTAGGATGTGGAGTCTGGGCAAGGACACCCAGCCTTATGACAGCATGCTGCCTCCCTGAGGGGTGTGGGGCTCTCGGTACCTGGAAGCCCCTTCTCCCCATGCGCGGCCCAGCCTTGAGGACTGGAAGGAGGCCAGGAGCATACAGGGTAGCACTCGGCTCACTCCATCCCCACAGATGAGATTGGGATCTGGACTTCTGGTGCTCCATGGGTGAGGACTTGAAGGGCACTTATGTAGAAAGAATTTTACATGCAACAGGGACCTGAGTTGTAAGGCCAGGAACACAGTGCTGCGGCTTGAATGTGTTGTCTTCTAGAAGCCCGCGGCACCTCATCCCTACCGCACTGGAGCCGAACAGAAGTCTAGTGGGAGATGCCAGGCAGTAGAAGTTCTCCTTGAGCACACCGCAGAGAGGCTGGCACAGAGCCCTGGCACGGAGGCTGCCTGGTGCGGCTCCCTTCCTGCCTGGGAGAAGCAAGGGGAGAGGAGTCCTTGCTGGAAACAGCCGAGCTATGCTCAGCCCTGGGCTTCCCACCCCGTTTCAGGCAGTGATCTGTCGGAGCGCAAGAGCAGCCTGAGGCACGGCCCGAGGTGCACTGGGAGCCAGGGCTGAGGGCACCAGGTCATCTTCTGGAAAGGTGACCATGCTGTGCTGGACACTGTGCCTACACCCCTGTGGAGCACCCATGGAAGCTGGCATGCTTCCTGCCTTGGCCTGGCACCCACTACCAGCCCCTGCCTGGTGGAGGCAGCCGGGGTGACAGGCCCAGACTCCAGGGTGAAGGGTGTGAGGGTTCTGCCAGCACCTTCTATGGTGCCCAACTCCCTGCCCAGAACTCCTGGCTTCAGGGCCTTCCTGTCAGCTGGGCGCAGTCTGGGCTGTCCAGAGGGGCTGGGGGCTGTGAGCCTTTCCTGTATTCTTGCAGAGAGGCGGGGACGGGGAGGCCCTGGGGATGCAGGCAGAGCCCCAGTTCCTTACCTGCATGGCCTCAGAACCACACCTTCACCCCCAGAACAGGCACCCCACCCGACCTCAAGCTGGGTGGGGCTGGGACAGGGGGACCAGGCAGGAGCAAGGCCTCAGGGGCTCCCCAACTTCCTCTGAGTAAGCACTGCCTACACCATGCTGCCTCAGGGACATGAGGAACCCCACACACCCACACCAGGCTGACAGGAAGGAGGGGAGGCCTCGAGAGACCCCAGGGCCATGGGGGCAGGCTGTGCTGATGAGGAGCAGCTGTGTGCTGGGGTGACTGTCAGGGCGCATTCCCCACACATGAGCTCACAGCTCTACAGGCCCAGCAGAGTGATAAGGTCATGGCGGAGAAAGACACAGGGTGGTGGACCGGGTGTGCAGCCGCTGACCACACCAGAGCCTCTCTGGGGCCTTGGATCACCCAGCCTCCAGGCCCCACAGCCTGTGTGCCACTCAGCCAAAGCGCCCAGTCGTGGCTTCCAGCTTCTCGCCTGCTCATCCAAGCCCAAGGCTGCTCCCGCCCCCCTGAAGCAGTTACTCAGAGCCCCGGCACCTTCTCCCTCTGGTCTGATTGAGTCATTGTCATCCATAAGTTCCGATAGTCCTGTGATTCCTCAGTCCTGGCCGTGTCCCCATGTGGACAGTGGGACCTTAGTATCCGGAGCTTATTGGGCAATGAGGAGAGCCCATCTTGGGTGCTCCTCAGCCACCGCACGCTGTAAGTGGCAGGTCACCAGTGACTGAGGACAGTGACTCAGCCTCAGTGCCTCAGTTTCCACATCTGCCAATCAAAATGACAGTCCTGCCTGTAGGCTGTGGGGAGTCTGTGTGCCAGCAGTGACAGTGACACTCATTTCTCCTCCTCTCCAGACCAACACACTTGCTCCGCTGCAGGAGCCTGAAGTTACTGCCCTGAGTTTAGAAGCTGGGCACTTATCTGCTGAGGGATGAGCTTGCAGGGGTGCCTGCTGCTTGGGACGTGAAGCCCGTCCTTCCGTCCATTCGCCTGCCTGGGGCTCCCCTCCCATGAGCCTGTCTTCTTCTCCCGATTCTCCAGGACCTTTGTGCTGCAGGCAGACAGGTCGGCCCCTCCTCCTTGGCAGTGGTTCCCCACTGATATTGATTGTTCCCACCCCACAAGGCACTGAAGGCCCCTTCCCAGAGCCGCCCTAGAAAGCCCAGCGCTGACGCTCACTGTCCACCCCCAGGTTGTGTGTGGCACTTCTTCGTAACCCAGTGGGGGCAGTCTCCAAGGGTGAGAGGAGGCTGGCCTGGGCATGGGTCACCGGGTGCCATGGGCTCTGGGGACCAAGGTGGGCAGAGCTGGCAGTTCATCCTGCATGTGTGTCTCCTCCTCACTGTGTCTGTCATCCATGGAGCATTTCTCTGTTTTTATTTCTGGAGGAGCACCAGTCACAACCACTTGTATGTTCATCTTATTTTAAATGTTCTTATTGAGTTTTAAATAACACTTGAGGGAAAGGCTGGTGAGATAGCTCAGTGGACTAAGTGCCTGCTTAAGCAAGCACAAGGACCAGAGTTCGATCCCCAGAACCACATGCCCCATCAGCCCCGCCCCTGGGGTGCACTGAGTCAGCCACTGAGACTGGGCGTGGTGGCACACACCTGCAGTCCCAGCACTGGGGAGGCTGAAAACAGGATTGCTATGAGTCTGAGCTGCTTACTGAGACCCTGTACCAAATACATAAATGAAAAAAAAAATTGAAGGAGTTTGAAGACTTATAATCATGTCACCAACAAAACAATCTTTTTCTGATGTTTCTGTCACTCATTTATTTTGCTATCTTACTGGATCTGCAAGAGCAGTGAGAGCGAACTTCCTAGGGAGGGACCAAATGCCTAAACCGGGACCCAAACCTCACTTTCTTATTGCAAAGCACCAACTGCAATTAAACCTAAATACTGAGGTTCTTACTTTAGAAAACAACTCAGCTGCGTGTGCCATGGGTTTGCCGCCCATGCTGCAGTCTCTGAGGAAAGGGGCACATCGGCCACCCACACTGCCTGTCGGGAGCCTGCGCCAGCCAGGTCTCCACCTGGCGCAGCAGAGCATGCAGGGGTTTTCTATTTTAGTTATCTGTAGATTCATAATGGTTTCTGGATTTCATGAAATGTCATGTCTATCATTTTGGCTTGCTCTTAATACTATGACTTCAGTTTTCGTTGAGCCATCTCCTGAGATCTACTTGATCATGATGCACAATTCTACAGATATTTTATTGGGTTCTGTTTGCTATTCTCTTACTTTAATTTTGCATTTTCATTTAAAAATGGCATTTGTCCTGCGAGGTGTGATGATGCATGTCTATAATCCCTGTACTCTAGGGGTTAAGGTAGGCGGGTTAGAAGCTCAAATCCAGCCTATACAATTCAGCAAGATTTTGTCTCAAAATAAAAAATAAAACAAATGGGCCGGGGACACAGTTCAGGGGGAAGGTCCTGGGCTCAGTCCCCGGCACCACACGGGGGAGTGACATTTGTCTAAGGGTTTGCTCCTTGTGGCCCACATCTGGTTTTGGTACTTCGTTATATTAGCTGTCTGGGCCGAGCTACAGATTTTCCATCCCCTCATGCTCGGAAGATGCCACGATGCTGGACAGACTTCCCAAGCAGCAGGGGGTCAGACCAGAATCGGCCCGAACATCTGCTCCTGGAGGCTTCCCTCACTGGTGCATTTAGTGCCACCTTTTCAGGTTCTCCTCTTCATTGAGTCATGCTTTCCTAGGATTCAAGGTCATTTTGGCAGTTTCTACCCACTGAAAACGACCTGCTTTCTGCAGTCTGGCCTCCCAGCTGCTGGCCTGGACCCATGTGCTGCATGAGTCCCTTCTCCTCTCTTGTGCTTTGTGGTGTCTTTGCATTTACATGTACCTTCTCCACAGGAGCGAGCTCTGCACTAGGCTCTGGGCAGGGCTGGTGAGTTCTATAGATTTTAGGGGACAATCCCAGCCATTTCTCTCTTGCTCATATTCTGCCTCGCATAATTTCTGGTTTTAACCCCACAATTCCCCTTACCTTTTACATTTGATCTTAACCAAAGGCTGAGAAGCGATTCCCCTACCATTTATAATGTGTTTGTTTTCTTCATTTCCTTGAATGGACATGAACGCTCTCCATTCTTTTGTGCCGTGAAGAATGGTGAGCGTGTGCTGGTTGGCGCTGTGCCCGCTGAGCCCTCAGCTCTGGGAAGACCCAAGCATCTCCACCACATGCCTGAGTACAGGGTTTGAACTTGATCCTATTTGTCTAAGGGGTAGTTAGGAATGTGTTCCTTAGTTCTGGGTGGTTGACTTTTAGGAAGAAGGGTGATGCTATTTGTTTGTATTTTAAATTTCATTGAATTATATTTTTATTTTAAAAGTTGAGAGAGGGTTTTGCTGAAGCACTAAATTGCCTGCAATAGACTCAAGCTTACAATCCTCCTGCCTCAGTCTCTAGAGTGCTTGGGTCACAGTATGTAGAACTCACCTAGGTGGAAAGGTTAAAATATGTTTATTAACCTTTTTAGCTCATTGAAATTTTCTTTGCAGCCAGGTATGTAACAGACATGACTCATGAAGACTCTATTCTTATGTATCTGGTACAGGGTCTCACTACGCAGCTGAGACTCATGGTGATCCTCCTGTTTTCGGCCTCCCCAGTGCCAAAATTACAGGCATGCACCACCACACCTAGACTCAGTCACTGGCTTAGCATGCGGGAGACGGGGCTGGCTTGGCATGTGGTGCCAGGGATTGAACCATGGTCCCTGTCCTTGCCTAAGTAGGAGCTTAGTCTGCTAAGCTATCTTGCTGGCCCTGAAATTTCTACTCTTGGTGAGAAATGTGTAGAATGCCCTCTGCAATGCACTTCTCCACTGCCCCAGGGTCTGCCACAAAGACTTGACAGGATTTGGTAGTTGTCTGCTCCTCATTGCCCTGCCTGGCCTTCCAGCTGAATTTATGTGTTTAGTTCTTGTGTTGCTTGTCACAGAGGAGTTTGGAACTTACATCTTAGTCATGTAACAGTTAGTGGAGGTTTCAATCCATACTCGGTTGGCTCTAAGGCAGAACAGCACATGGCAGAGGGCAGCAATTCCTGGCAGTGGGGAAGAGCAAAGAGCAAGGAAGGGGCAGCAGCTGCGGCAGCTAACAAGCCCCTCTCCCCTCCTTATATTATAAGCAGGCTTCCCTGGGCTGGGGATGTAGAACTCACATGGGTCCATCCCCTTCTCTTCCACAGGATGAGGATGTTTACAAAGTAATAACCCTGGTTCTGTGCTAGGTCACTTAATTAAACTTATAAACTTCTCAAGTTCACACAATGTATCAACCAGTAGCGGCCCTTACTACCCCCACACAGTCATGTGGGGCCCCAGTGCACAAGTGGCCACCAGGGGTCCAGGGAAGTGTTCAGGGTTCAGGATCCTGGTACATAGGAGACAAAGTGGATGTCAGCCACAGGAGCCCAGTGCAGATCACTGACTTTACCCACAGGAGGGGCCACTGCTCAGCTCAGGACTGCTTCTTGCAGAAGGGTCCTCAGGGTGGGGAGGGAGTTGTAGCCAGTCAGAGCACACAGCTGTCACCCTGGGCCGACCACTATCCGTGAGGGGATGTCCTGAGTGTCTCCTGAATGCTCATGTGCTCTATCCTGCTGGGAATAGGATCTTGGCAAGGTACAACCTTTGGGAGACAGGACAGTGGGGCGGGGGCACACATCCTGCTCACCCCATGCCCAGTCCAGTGGCAACCCAGGTAGTGACCAGTGCCCTCAGGAATGGGCGTGGGAAGTCAGCCTACCCCCACCCCAGGCAGCCTCCACACGTTGCATACCAAGGCCTTCATGCTTGGCTGGCAGGGCTGTATGGGCTGACATCCCTGCCCCTCCATGGAGCAAAAGGACGCAGCTGGGCCCGCTTCCTGCCAGACAGGTTGAGACGGAGTGTGAGCACTGCAGGAGCCAGGGGCAGGGCGCAGGGACTAGCTCCTCTCCTGGGCCAAGGGATTTCAGAACTAGTTCTTCTTGAAGTTAGGGCTGGTGTAGTGGGCGCCTGTCCTCTCATCCTCCATGGCTGACCAACAACTCCTTACCCTCAGCATTGCCCAGGCATAGCACGGGTCTCTGGACGGCTGGGGAAAGGGTGGCTTTCTGATTTTCAATAAGGAGATTCACTGTCTCCACTCACTACTTCTGTGAGAATTCCTAGAAGGAAGGGGAGCCAGGTTGTTGGGGAACATGGGCTCAGCCCCTACACAGGGCAGTCCTGGGCTCTGGCCACAGGCAAGCTCTGCCCCCTCTGCCATAGGATAGCAGGAGGGACCCGGGGCGGAGACCCTGGAGCGGTATGGACCTGGCAGCAGGAGCCAGAGCAGCCAGGCCAAGGTCCATGAGAGAGGGCGCCAGGAGGTGCTGGGAGTCAGCAAGCCTGCAGGCCAGTCCAGGACAGAAGGCCACAGAGAGGACCCAGGCCAGCCCTGCAGCCCCGCTGGACACAGTGACAGCCACAAGGCTGGGCCGGGCCAGGGCCAGCAGCTGCTTGGTGTTTTTCCTTCCACAGCCCTGGCCCCTTGCCAGGTGAGCAAGGCTGACCCACATTTCCACTGTGCTCCAGAAGTAGGCCACAGGGCGGCCAGGGCAGCTCGCAGAAACTCAGAGTTTCCAGGCTGGGAGGGTCCAGCAGTGGAGGTGGAGGGCCTCTCCAGGACCTCTGGCTGCGCCAGGCACTGGGTGGAGCTGAGGAGGAGTGGGGGTACTGGATCCGTGCCCCCCAAAAGGCCTGTGTCCTGGGTGGGGAGGCAGTACCTTCTCCCTGCCCCCCACATCTTGGCTGTCTTTACTCACTCCTGTGAGGACCCTAACTAGCTTCTACTCGCCACTCCAACTGCCTAGAGGCCCTGCAGGGGTTTCTCTCTCAGGTGGGGGTTGATCTCCCCACACTGTCCCTCTAGCTAGATAGCTGTTCCTGTCCTAAAACCAGTGGACCACATGGCAAGCAAGGACAGGGATGCAGTGGCTTCCTGCTGTCATCCACCACCAGCTGAAAGCAAATGGGGAGGAGCCAGGATGTCCCTGAGGAGTGTCTGCAGTCCTCAGAGGACTGGCATCTGGTGACACAACTGGGTGAGAGTCGCAGCCCTGCCCCCCTGGGAGGAACCCGCTGCCCTCTATGTGCACCTTGAGCCCTGGGCCTCTGCGAGTGGCAGCCATCCTACTGTGCACCCCTGTGGGGTGCCGGGCCCCAACTCTGCATGTGTGTAAATGCATATTATTCTCTGGCTTATGCCCATGGACGTGGTAAGGAGTGTGAGGAGGCATCTCAGGCTTGGCTTAGATTCACATTACCTTTGTGATAAATGTTTCTTGTTTTGGTTTTGGTTTGGGGGTTGAACTCAGGCCTTCACATTGAGCTAAATCCCCAATTGTTTTAAAATTTATTATTATTTTTTTATTTTGAGACACAAATTGCTGGGTTTGACCTATACCTGTTCTGCCTTGGCCTTCCAGTCTGGTTTTAGTGTACTTATTGGCCATTTCTGTATCATTTTTAGATAAACAATTATTCAAGTTTTACACCATTTTTGAATTGGTTCTTTCAGCTTTCTGTTGAGTTTCAGGAGTTTTTATCTATTATGGATTTTCATATTTATTAGAGATATAATTTTTTGTTCCATTGCAAATAGTTTGCTCCATTTTGTGAGCTGCCTTTTTATTCCACTGACACTGTCTTTTATGCATACATTCTAATTTTCATGAAATCCACTGTTTTTGTTTCCTGTGCTTTGTGTTATTTCTAAGAAATCATTGTCAACCAATGTTGTAAAACTTTGCGTACGAGTTCTTTTAAGCATCTTATAGGCCAGGCACAGTGGCACATGCTTGTTGGTTCAGTTTCCTGGAAGACTGGGGAAGGATGATTGCAAATTTGAGAACAGCCAGGGCAAGCCCCTTTGCCTGTGTCGCAACAAATAAGGAGGCCTGGAAGTGTCGCTCAGTGGTGGGTGCTAGCTTGGATACACAAGGTCACGGGTTCACTCCCCAGTACCACACACACACACACACACACACACACACACATTTATAGTTTTATGTATTACTAATCATACTTTTTTATTTTGGTTGTTTCTTTCTATTTATAGTTTTCCAAGGGTATTGTCATTATTTGAAAGTATAGATTTGTTAAATGCTTTTTTTCTGAATCAATTAAAATGACTATGTGGCTTATTTCCTTAGGTTTTTTTTAAAATGTGTCCATTTTACTTATTTATTATTCATTTTGTCTTTTTGAGACAGGCCCTCACTATGTAGCCCAGGCTGGCCTTGAGCTCAGTGCGTGGCCCGGGCTGGCCTTGAGCTCACTGTGTGGCCCGGGCTGGCCTTGAGCTCACTGCGTGGCCCGGGCTGGCCTTGAGCTCACTGCGTGGCCCAGGCTGGCCTTGAACTTGCAGTCATCCCGTCTCAGCCTCCTGAGTACTAGAATCACAGGTGCGCGCCACCACACCTGGCTTACTTTTTTATTTTAGCACACAACAGGTTACACTCTCTTCTTTCTTCCTTTCTTTCTTTCTTTCTTTCTTTCTTTCTTTCTTTCTTTCTTTCTTTCTTTCTTTTCTTTCTTTTTGGAACCGGGGATTGAACTCAGGACCTTGCTCTTGCTAGGCAAAACTGTTTCCTTATGCTGGGCCATTCCACCCTCCAAAGCAGTTACCCTGCCATGGCTAGCATCCTCCCAAGACTCGGTGGAATTTGATTAGTCTTGCACTGAGGTCTTTTGCATCTGTGTTCATCAGGAATTCTGGTTTGTGGTTTTCTTTTCTTTTCTTTTTTCTTTTTTTTAGTCTTTGTCTGGCTTTAGCATAAGGGGAATTCTGGCTTCATAAAACTTGTTAGGAAGTGCTCCTTCACTTTTTGGACAAATCCGAGGAGTGGCACTAAAACAGTGAGGCCATCAGGCCCAGGGATTTTGTTTTGTTTTGTTGAAACACGGTCTTGCTGTATATTCTAGGGCTGCCTTGAGGTCATTATGTAGCTCAGGCTTGCCTACAGCAGCAGTCTTCATGCCTCAGCTTCCCAAGTGCTAGGATTACAGGCATATGCACCATGCCCAGCTCAGGGAATTTCTCTGGGAGACTTTTTGTTACTGACCACCTCTATGTTAATTACAGCTTGTTCAGATTTTCTCTTCATCATTCCGGCTTGGGGGGCCTGCCCATTAGCTCAGTTGTTTAAGTGCCTGCTCAGGTGAAGGCAGTCAGCCTCAGGATACTGTGGTTCGATCCCCAGATCTTCCTGCCTTACCAGAGCTGCCCTTAAAGCATCGTGAGCCAGCAAAAAAAAAAAAAAAAAAAATCCTTCATCATTCAGCCTTGCAAGTTTTGTGTTTCTGTGAATCTGCTCTTAGTGCAGAAGTGGTCAATTTTGTTGATCTTTTCAAAGAACCAGCTTTGGTTCCTTTGCCTTTGCCTCCTGCTTTTCTATTTCACTGATCTTGATCCTAATCTTTAGTGTCTTTCCTTCTGCTAGCTTTGGGTTAGTTCTTTTTCTACCTTAAATTGTAAGGTTAGCTATTGATTTTAGATCTTTGTTATTTTTTAATGCAAGTGTTTATAGCTATTTCCCCTTTTGCCTTTCTTTGGGTATAAATTTTAGTGGCTTTATTTTTATTTCTACTTATTCCCAGGTATATTCTCAATCTTCTGTGATTTTTTCTTTGAACCCCTGGTTGTGGAAGAGTGTGTTGTTTAATTTCCAAAAATTGGTAATTTCTCCTTGTAAAAGACACTGCATGACATTCACAGTAGAACTGCGAGTTCTACTGAGATTTAGCCACCTCCTAGCACAGGTTCTGATGGGCTTGGGAAGAGGCTGCATGTGAGCTGTGTGGGTCTGCAGACCTCAGTAGCTCACTGTGTGGCCTAAGTCCTCCGCGGCCTCACTCAGCCCTGGCTGCTGCTCCTGCCCATTGTTCAAGGCGTTGTGCTGAGGTCTCTGGAGTCCCAGTTTCTGCCTTCATCTGCTCAGCTTCTGGTTCATGTGTTTTGGTCTGTAAATGGGCATAAAATGTTTGTAATTGCTCTTTTTGCTACATTGAACTTTTTTTTTCCTCCAAATGTCTTCAGGGCAGGTTTGGCTGGCTTGAGTTGTGGGGATCGAACCACAGCAACCTGAGCCTGACTGCTTTGTTGAAGCAGTCACTTAAAGAACTGAGCTACGGGGCAGGCCCCCTTGAACTTTTTATTAAAATATACTATTCTTGTTTTTTTATTCTTTCCTGCCTTGAAGCCATTTTGAAGCCTCCCTTCTCTCTTCTAGTAATTATTCTCATGGGACAGCTTCTCTGCTACTACCAGCCAGATTGTGTGTGGATCAAGTGGTCTCTTGTGGACAGCACAAAATTGGAACATGCGCTTTTACCACACTGTGAACCCTTGTCTTCTGGCCACAGAGCTTCATCCACTTGATTTACAGTAATACCAGGAGGAAGACTTACTTCTATCCTCTTACAACCTGTTTTCAACTTGCCTTACAGCTTCTCTGAACCTCATTTCTTACCTTACTGTCTTCAGGTGCATAATTGATTTCTTCAGTGACATGTTTATGTTCCATGTTCATTCCCTTTTGTGTATATTCTATAGCTATTTTCTGAGAGGTTACTCTGGAGATTTTACTAGCATCCTAAAGTTATAACACATTGATTTGAATTTATACCAGCTTAACATCAATGACATCAAATCTCTCTTCTCTTAAAGATCTGTCCCCACCTCTTTCAGTTGCTTATACCATAAAATTAGATCTTCATATGCTGTGTGCTCAAAAATAACCTAGTTCTCTAAAATACCTTAGACTCTTAAATTATGTACAAAATGTCTGTCAGTCACTTAGAACATGAAGAGGTGGGGTTTTAGCCTCTGCCACCTGAATGTCACAACTTCCTGATGGCCCATATGTCATCTGTTTTGACAGATCATTTCTTTGCCAGCTCAAGTCATCATCTGGTGTCCTGTCCTGTCACCTGGTCCTGAGCATGTCCCTCAGAGAGTCTACAGTGTGACAAATGCCCTCAGCCATGGTATAGTATCTGAGTCTTCTGTCAGTTCAAATCATTTTCATTATTGTACTTTTCAGCACCAGAATTTCATTTTGGTTTCTCTTTAGATTTCACGTCTCTGTCATATTTGTGTTTGGTTTATTCATCCTGCCATTGACCTTACCCACATCTTCCCTTACCAACATCTCAAAGACAGTTAGTTTGTCTTTGCTCAGCATACCTGCCATCCAGTCTTTTCCAGGGACGATTTCTACTTACTCTTTTCTTTAAATGCATCACCAATCCCTGTTTCTTTCTAATCCTTGAAATTTTTGTTAAAAACTAGACACTGGAATCTATTAATGTCATAATTTCTAGGAGTCAGATTCTCTCCCTTGCCCACAGTTTGTGTTGTTTTTATTGTTACTGTTTTGTGTTGGTTGAGAGCTGTCTTTGTGATGAGGCAGGAATCAGCCTGAGGTGCTGACTCCAGGTTTTCTCTGTCTTTTCTGAGCCTGCATCTTGCCCAGGGCACACTGTGTCACTTTTTAGCTTTTCTCGCTTAGATGTCACTTTTTAGCTTTTCTCGCTTAGATGTCACTTTTTAGCTTTTCTCGCTTAGTGAGTTCCTTTCCAACTACCTAGTCTTTCATGACTGGCTCCCTACAGGGAAAAAGAGAAATGGAGAAGAAAGAAAAGGCTCCAACTCTGGCAGCGCTTGGAAATGGAGGCATGTCAATGGCCACCTGCCTCTGCACTGCTCTGGCTCCTGTGGATTGGTGCCGCCTCCTCCAGGGACATGTGTGCAGCTGCCTGCCAGGAGGTTGGAGGTGGCATAAGGGTACTACCAACTATGGAATGCAGCTGTTCCAGATTCTAGCACCCCGAACAGCGGTATCAGCAGGTCCTATAGGCAGGTGTCGCCCGTGAGCAGAGACAGGCTGCTGGTACTTTCTGTCCATCGATAGGTTCTGGCCCTAGTAAGAATTGCTGAATTATTATGGTGCTCATCTAATATGGCTGAAGCCCTTAAAACAACAGCTCATCTTCCCAAAGACCACCTCCCCTCTTCTTCTCCAACTCAGCCCAGGTTGCACTTTCCTTTCACCTTTCTCTCCACCTCAGGCAAGGCCCCAGTCAGCTCTTCAGGTCTATCTAAACTTCCCCCTCAAGCCCCACCCCGGCAAAGGCCATAAAAGCCTCAGCCTCCCTTTGTTCCAATCCAGAGAATTCCTTATCTTCCCAAATTCTCTCTGCGTCCTCTAAGATACTGAAGTCCCTTTTCCTCTATCATAAAGCCCTTTCCCCTTTCCTTCTGCGTGTTTCTCTGCTGCGGCACCATTAAAACCTACCACCCATCTTGTCCCCTTCACGTAGCTGTGCCATTCTCTTGCCGTGATCTCTCCTTTCGTGTCATTTTTGTGCTGTGTCTCTTTGAGACAGGTGGGAAGCATCTGGCTTTCCCATGCCCCCCTCTGGGCCCCGCCTTCATCTTCCCTGGCTACCCAGCATCCACCTCTCTGGGCCCCGCCTTCATCTTCCCTGGCTACCCAGCATCCACCTCTCTG
>NW_004524582.1:33532634-33534247 GCF_000260255.1 Octodon degus
CCACCTCTCTGGGCCCCGCCTTCATCTTCCCTGGCTACCCAGCATCCACCTCTCTGGGCCCCGCCTTCATCTTCCCTGGCTACCCAGCATCCACCCCTCTGGGCCCCGCCTTCATCTTCCCTGGTTATCCAGCATCCACCCTCTTGCGTTCGCTCCAACACAGTTGCAAATCAATGATCAGCACAGTGTCAGCCACCCACCCCACCTCAGGTGCTGCTTTTGACTTTTTTGGAAGGGAAGGATGCCTTAGAATGGCTAAAAGTGAGAGGAAAGGATCTGGACCCACTAATATTCCCAACCCTACAGTGACGCTTCTGAAAGACTCCTTGGCTCTATCCTCACCTTCTCAAGCTTGTCCTCAAGCCCTGCACAAATTAGGGGACTGCACTGGACCAATCACAGGTCTGCTGCTGGTACATAAGCTGCAATCTAAGCAGCCCCAGCCATTTCTCCCAGCCAGCCTAGCAGGGCTTCCTCTAGTGTACTGCAGCACACGCAGTATACTTGTTTTGGTTCCTGGAGACTGCTCAATGTGGGACCCAAAAGTCCTGTAAACTGACCATCTGACAACAACAATAACCAGAAGCTGCCTGTGTCAGCTGTTGACAATCTAGCGTTATCTGGTGACATCTGGACTGCTAACAGAGCTGCAATTTACCAATTCAGGCTTTTCATTTGAATGCAGAAATGACCTCTAGGCCAACCGGCTAGAGTTTTTCCTGTAGTGTTTCTTGTGGGGTAGGCTTCCTCAGGAAGAATTCTGGGCTTGAGAGCCTGGAATACCTTCATTTCTGAAGGACTGAACTTTCACAAAGGAACTTCTGGGATGGCAATTTATTCTCACCCAGCACTACAAATGTGTCACCCCTACCTCAAAACTGCTATGATCCCTGGTGTGAAACCAGGCCTTACCCTGAGCCTCTCTTGCCCCTTACACGTGAGTCTCTGCGTGGGTGTATAGGGTAATGTACTTCCCAGACGACATGGTCTCAGTGACCTATTTCCTTTCGGTGGATTATTTATTCCATCTGCTCAAATCTCCCACTGAGCTCTTAGCTCAGCTACTGTACTTTGCAACCCCGGGATTTCCATTTGGTTTTCCCCCACAGCTTTGCCTTTTGCTGGCTTCTCCCCTTGGTAAGCCCACTGTCTCTCTCTTTTTTTTTTTTTTTTGGTGGAACCAGGGGTTGAACTCAGGCCCCTTGTGCTTACTAGGCAAGCGCTTATTCTAGTAAGCCCTCTCCCCGGCCCCAAGCCCACTGTCTCTTGCAGTGATTAGACACTGCTGCTTCCTGGAGTTCTTTTTTTTTTTTCAAATCAAATTGGTAGGACAGTTTCAATAATTAACACATTGCATACATTCTTCCTAGGGGTTAATTGCTGTACAAGATGCAGACTTGATATCCTATTCACAAACACCATTAGAACAAATCACTCTATTCATTAAGAGAATGTAACAATATATCTATCCTAACCATTTGAATACACAGATACAAAATGGACATTCATCTGTATCCCCCTTTTTTGCTAAGTTCCGTTATTTGAATATTATAGGTGTGTAAACTCAGCAAAATATTCTAAAAGAGTCCAGTAGCCCATAATAGTATTGGGTC
>NW_004524582.1:33534943-33566310 GCF_000260255.1 Octodon degus
GAATATATTTTAAAAATAGGCATAAAAGAATTATATACTTCTTATGTTTACACATAAGTCCATTCCTGGAGTTCTTGGAGCAGTCTTTGTCCTGTGTCCAGGGCCGGAGCTTCCACAGGTTTCTGCAACAGCTGTGTTCCCCATGTGGCCTACTTCCCTGTGTTTTTGCCTGTCTCATAATGTTTTTGTTGATTATGGTAATTCTCTAATCAGATCCTCGCTTCCCAGGGCTTGCTGCTTCTGTTGCCTGTAGCAATCTGTTTTTTGAGTTCTGAAAATCTATATTCTTTCCCACGTGTGGCCAGCCCCTCCCTAGTTAACTCAGCAGTCAGGATATCATAACGGGGCACTCTGGCACTCCTCCAATCTTGGGGCCTGAGCCTGTGGGGCTTGCTGGGCAGTGCACCCTCCTCCAGTGATAGCATTCACTTTCAATGCCACATGCAGAGTGGCAGAAGGGAGGGCTTCCTGGGCTGTGCATAGCCCTGGGGATGTGTATAGCCTTCAAATCCCCAGAGTAGGTTGGAATTTTTGAAGCTCCCCAGGAACACATTTCCCAGATTTGCCTGTTTATGGCAAGTCAGCCACCACCAAGGGCAGCACAACAGCTCCATGACACCCATGGTTTTCAGGCAGTGAACTCTGAATGTCTGCCACTGTCCAAGGAATCCCCATTCCACCAGGCAAGCTCCGAGCTGGGTCACAGGTAGTTTCCCCAGGGAACTTCTGAGACAGGCTGGATAGACTGCCCTGGGGGAGCCCCGTGGCTTTACTCCAGTCCCAAGGCCTCAGGCCATGTGTCACCCAGATGTGGGTTGTGAGTTCCTGTGGCTAACGAGCTTGAGGCAGGGGTATTTAAGCATCACAAAGCTTGTTTTTACCACAATTTGCCAATTTTCTTGATGAAATAGCTTCTCATAGACTGCTAACATCTTTAATGTCCTGAGTACTGAAAAAATGACATTTTTGCCAGTTTCCTCTGATTTGATGAAGGAGAGAGTTCTGCAGTTGTGCTGAGAACCCAGTGCTTTTTTGGTCTTCTTCTTTTTTTTTGCGGAACCTGGGATTGAACTCAGGCCCTTGCGCTTGCCAGGGAAGCCCTTATTCCACTGAGCCATCTCCCCAGCCCATTGGTCTTCTTTTTGACGGGAGGTCTTTTTGAGACAGGGTCTCACTTTCCAGCTCAGGCTGGCCTTGAGCTCACTTTGTAGCCCAGGCTGGCCTTGAACTCACTGCCATCTGCCTAGTGGCAGCAGTCAGTCCCCCGCCCAACCCATGTTCACCAGACCCAGGAGGCTGCAGGTGCCTGTGCTAGTCCAGGCAAGATGGCAGTGGGCATTACAGGGCCAGATGGCAGCAAAGGGGACAGGCATAGGCTCACCCACTCTTCCTCCTTGGGGCTCTTCACAAACTGAACACAAGGACTTGGCCCACAGACCAAACCAGTTCTGACTGTGCATCAGAAGTGCTTGGCAGAATGCACCCTGAACACTGGCACAAGGGGGCACAGAAGGCGCTGCCCTGGGTGGCTTCTGGGCAGGGGAGTGGGGCCAACTCAGCCTTGGCTGCTGCTGGGCATCCCTGGAAGCCCCGTCCAGTACGCTGAAAGCTTGCAATGCCTCTGCAGGCCACTTAACACCCTGCAGCAAATCCCTGTCTGTTGACCCTGGCTGGGCTTCCTCCTAAAGAGCCTGGATGGAACCCAACACCATGCTGTGTGTGCAGGGGAGACTGGGTGCTCCTCTGGGCTGGGTGGTGAGAGGGGGCTCCCCAGGCCACAGGACAGGAAACAGCTTGCTGCAAAGAAGTGTCTTGGGAGAGGAGCTCATGAGGGCTCCATAGGCCCAGACAGGGTGGTGGTAGTCTGTGAGGGCTGAGAGGAGTGAGGGGGCAGGCGGAGAACCACATAGCCCCTGCCCAGGACTCTGAGACCCTATGAAGGAGCAGCCTCTTGGCCTGAGTGAGGCCAGAGGCCAGGGCTCATCCGGAGCCTGGTTCAGGGTAGGAGTCTGTACCTGTGGTGGGTGTGGCCCCTGCAGCTGACCAAATGTGCCCATGGGGTGAGGGGGGCTCCAGGCTGAGTCAACAGTGCCCTAGGGCACAGGCCATGCCCTGAAAGCCACTGTTGTGCAATGGCCCCACCCTGGCTGGTATCCACAGGGCTGGCTGGGACTTGAGTAGCCCTTTAGAGCACTGCAGGCTCTGGGCCCCACACAGGGGACAGAGTAGACAAGCACTATCCTGCAGTCCTAGATCCCCACCCCACCCCTAGCTGTGGAGGAACTTGAGAGCGCCCTGGGATCTGTGGGAGGCCACTACCAGTGGCTTACTGAGTGAATACTTGCCTTCAAAACCTGCCAACACCCCAGGGTGTGCACACCAACCTGACCCACAGCAGGGACAGGAAGGGTAGGGGACAGGGGCTGCCACTATGGGCAGGGTACAGACAGGCGTTGGCACTGGCCTTGTGGACGCTGGTCCATGGCCACAGCACTACCCTTGCTGTCCTCCCTGGATACCAGCTCAGTAGCATCTGTAGGCTGACCTCCAGGAAGGTCCTGTCCTTGGCGGTCCTGAGCAAACTGTACTAATAGAGAGCTCAGCCTACACTGGTGTCCTCCCCACCCACCTTGAGTCCTCGGGGTTACCGCCTTTGACAAAACATCAGCCCCCACTACACTGGCTCAGGGCTGCACGCCCCCACACCCTCATCAGGGCATCACAGTGCCGTGAACTGCACAAACCCCGGTCTGAGTTCTTTTTTTTTGGCAGAACCGGGGATTGAACTCAGGCCCTTGCGCTTGCCAGGAAAGCACTTATTCCACTGAGCCATCTCCCTAGCCCCCTGAGTTCTTTTTTTATTTGTCCTTTTTTTTTTTTTTTTTTTTCCAGAACCAGGGATTGAACTCAGGCTGTGCTTGACAGACAAGCACTTATTCCACTGAGCCATCTCCCCAGCCCTTCCCAGCCTGAGTTCTAAGGAGTTTTATCTTGAAGTATGCAGCTCCTTTTTAATAAAACATGCCCCATATGTCAATGTGTAATAGCCTGATTTTGTTAGCTTCAAGTGAGTCAATGAGTGTTCTGAGCCCACGGGCTTAGACTGTGACGGGCACCAACACATGCGGCTGCCAGCGTCTTCCACGATGCTGGGGAGTGGAAAGAAGCACTGTGACCAGAGGCCTGGGAGCCAGACCTGGAGTCACCGCCACCACAGACTGCAGGGGATACTTCGTCTCTGTTGCTGCTCTGCGGCCACAGTATTTACTTGAAATGCAGGTTACATCACTATTTGTTTGCATTCAGTCTTTGCTGGATTTATTTATTCTCTCTGTCTGCATATGTGAGACATTGAAACAAAACTCAGAATAGGTTTTGTTTAAGTTTGGAAGTTCTCTGGGGACTCTGACAAGCAGGGAGGGCCAGGCAATTGAGCAAGCTCCACAGCTCCTAGACCCCATGACAGGGTGTCTGGAAACAACTTCCTGACGCTGAGCAGTGATCAACCGCAGAGGCCCTTAGCTTGCCCCCCAGATGGTGATGGGGTGAAGGCCTTGGTCAGCCTCTGCCCTCGGCAAGTGCCCAGGTGGGTGCTGTCAGCATACAAATGCGGGGTCCCTGGAAGGTGGGCCCTTTCTGTAGCTGGCCCTTGACCTGATCCCCGTTCCTCTGGGAGGGATGGGGTCCTGATACCTCCAGGCAGCGGTAGGACCTCCCCTGCCCTGTGGAGCTGTGGGTTGCTGAAGCCTGGAGTCCGCCTTCACCAGGCGGCAGGTCAGGCCAGGAAGGGGCTCTCCAGCTGTACCTGCAGCAAGATATAAACAGAGCAGTGACCCTGTCTGGGCCCCTGGGATTCAGCCCTGGGCTCCTCAGAGCAGCACTCACCCCCACCCCACCCCCCAGCAGGGAGGAGCGAGGGAGGGGGCGGGCGGAGGAAGGGAGGGAGGGAGGGAGGGAGGGAAAGACAAAGCAGGGTGGGGCTATGCCAGGCCAGACGGAGAGTGGAGGCAGTGACAGCCAGAGCCGAGCCTAGCAGCGCTCAGCACCCATCTTCCTCAGCACCCCACGCGGCTCTCCTCCACTCTCCATTCTTCCCTCTGACGACTGACAGACTGACTGTGCAACAGGCCGTCACCCCACCCCCTCACTGGTGAGTGCCAGGCACTGAAAAAGCTGGGCAGGCAGGGTGCCTAAACCTTCAGGATCCTAGGGGCTGGCAGCAGAGGTCCCGTGTGGGGCAGTAAGGGGAGAGATCCACCCTGAGAATGGGTGAGCCATGCACCCTTGTGAACCTCTGGGGAGTCTGGGATTTCTCAGGGACACCTGGTGGCCCAACCTTGACCAGCAACCTGGTGCGGCTTGCCTTCCAGGATGGGGTATCTGCAAAAGCTCAGGGGGGGTCTCAGGGAGGCAGAGCATGTGTAGCACACACAGGGTTCTGGGGGCTCCCTGCAGGGTGTCTGGAATGACACCACCCTCCCTCTGGCAGCCATGAACAGCCCAACTACCACGACCCTGTGCAGGGCTGTGTGCATCCTCCTCCTGGCCTCCCTGCGCTATGCCACCAGCCGACCACTGGGCGGGGAATCCGTGTGCACAGCGCGGCAGCTGGCCAGGTACAGCCTTACCTTCACGGGCAAGTGGAGCCAGACGGCCTTCCCCAAGCAGTATCCCCTGTTCCGGCCGCCTGCACAGTGGTCTTCATTGCTGGGTAAGGGTCCCTCCATTCCAGTTTCCCCTGCAGAAAAGGCACAACCCCAGACAGCACACAGCACTACACATGAGATACACTTCCACTCAATAAATGTTTGCAGGCTGGCATGCTGGTGCATGCCTGTAATCCCTGTACTCTGGGAGGCTGACGTAGGGGGATCACAGCTTCAAGCCTAGTCTGGGTGACTTACTTAGTGAAACTGCCTCAAAATAAAAAATAATAGAAGAGCTGGGGATGCAGCTCAGTGAGAAGACCCTGGGTTCACTCCCCAGAACAGAGGGAGAGAGGGCTGAGAGGAGGGTTGTGAAGTTCCTTTGGTTAGTGGCTAGTGCTGTCCTGGGCTTGGGGGTGTAAGGATAGGATGGCCACCATCAGGGAAGGCTGGCTCCTCGCTGGTCACCAGTCAAGTGTACAGCAACCTGTGGATGTGGCTGTCACTGTGCCATGCTGAGGTAGATGTGGCTTCTTCCCTTCAGCCAGGAGAGCTGGTGCTCAGGAGGACGTGGCATCCCCTGGGTGGCAGCTGGGTTGGCACCTGTGTTGGTGGGCAGCTCACAGGGCTGGGCCCCACAGGGACAGCACACAGCTCTGACTACACCATGTGGAGGAAGAGTGAGTACGCCAGCAATGGGCTGCGGGACTTCGCAGAGCGGGGCGAGGCCTGGGCCCTGATGAAGGAGATCGAGGCTGCTGGTGAGAAGCTGCAGAGCGTGCATGCAGTGTTCTCGGCCCCTGCTGTGCCCAGCGGTATGGGGCAGATGGCCTCAGAGCTGGAGGTGCATCCCAGGCACTCTCTGGTGAGCATAGTGGGGTGCAAGTGTGTGCATGCACACATGTATGTAAGTGCACATGTGCATGTATGAGGGCAGGGTGATGTCCCCAAGGCTGCATGGCTGAGCCTCTACCTGTACCCAGGTGTCCTTCGTGGTACGCATTGTTCCCAGCCCTGACTGGTTTGTGGGTGTGGACAGCCTGGACCTGTGTGAGGGGGGCCGCTGGAAGGAGCAGGTGGCTCTAGACCTCTACCCACATGATGCTGGGACGGATAGTGGCTTCACCTTCTCCTCCCCTAACTTCGCGACCATCCCGCAGGACACCGTGACCGAGGTGGGTGGACCTGAGGCTCCTGAGAATGATTATTAGGCAGAAGCTCTGGGCCCAGCCTGCGGTCATGTCTAGGACCAGCCGGCACCACAGGAAGAGCCACACTCAGGCTGGCAGAGCACAGGCAGCTGTGCCGGCAGACTTATCACAGGATAAGTGATACAGTGTGATAAAAAACAAACAGCAAATGTGTAAATTTAAGATCTTTATTCCAGCAAAAGATGCATTGTGAGGAATCCCTGTCAAAAGCCCCCTCGATTCAGACACACTTGCCCCCCTGTTGCCTGGTACAGATTTGGTGAATAAGGTGGATGAGGACAAGCCTAGACTGGGCTCTGCTTTCTGGTTTGCCCTGCTGGACACTAGGGCTGGTGGGTGTGGGGGGTTGTACGCATGCATACAGATGGGCTTCTTGGACCCTGTGCCAGCCCTTTTCTCCTGCACACCAGATCACATCCTCCTCGCCCAGTCACCCAGCAAACTCTTTCTACTACCCACGGCTGAAGTCCCTGCCACCCATGGCCAAAGTAACCCTGGTACGACTCCGGCAGAGCACCAGGGCCTTTGTTCCGCCAGTCCCAGGCCTGGTCAGCAGGGGCAATGAGATCATCGACAGCCTCTCAGGTAACCTGACTGTGGTTGCTATTCCTGCATGCTGTAGCTGGGCAGTGGGGAGAGCAACCGGAGAGAAGCCCTCCCGCTGGTACCAAGCATTCAAGGGTTGATGGGAAACCAACTCTATGTCCACCATTAGACCACCACAGATGTTTGTCTGTCTGAACAGACAACCACGTGGGTAGACAAATACAAGGCGCATGTTCATGGGACCACTCACCCCCCCCCAACTCTGCCAACCAAGAAGGGTCATCTGCCCATCCACAGGCTCCCCAGCCACATGGGCTGGAATAACAGAGAGGAAAAGGGGGTATGGATGGAGCTGCCATGCCAGCCTGGGGACACCATCATGGACCCAATGGGAGAGAATTCTGGAAAATTCCACCCAGAGAGCTGACACTAGATGGGGCAAGACCATGCTATGCCCCTTCTTTACCTAGCAACAAGAATGTCTGAGGGGTGCCCTGGAAACATGGGAATTACCAGGTGATTTAATTATAACCACAAGTGGGTGATGTTTAAATATGTGAATATAATGGAAACAGAGGGGATCGAGAAAAGGGAACAATGACAGTGAAGTGCTGGGACTCCACAGGGGACAAACCCCATACCCAAAGGGCCCACTGTCACAGGTCTTCAGAAACAAGGAGACTATGAATGTCAAGGCAGCACAAGGGCTGGTGCTGTCACAGTGAGCCCCCCACAGGGCTCCTACAACCAGGGCATCTACAGACTCAGTCCCAAGAAGCACAGCTTGGCCTGCACCCTGTGATGCCAGTGTGCACGTGGGGCCCATCTGTCCCCTAACAGATCTCTGTGCTTCGTTCAGTTCCAGAAACACCACTGGACTGCGAGGTGTCCCTGTGGTCACCCTGGGGCCTATGCAGAGGTCCCTGTGGGAAGCTGGGAACCAAGGTCAGAACTCGGTACGTCCGTGTGCAGCCCGCCAACAACGGCACGCCCTGCCCTGTGCTTGAGGAGGAGACCGAGTGTGTCCCTGATAACTGTATCTGACCCAGGTCTGAATCACCAAGGGCTGACAGGAGGCCCTGCATAGGCAGCCCTCAGTGGCTGCCAGGGGAGTGATGTAACAGGCCCCTTCTGCAGGCGTAGGAGTCCGGAGGCCCTAAGTCTGCCCTACATCATGTCCCTGTAACTTATTGCCACCCTTGAGGCTGCCCGTGATGCTGACAAGAGGATGCCCCAAAGAGCTCTGTACCCACAAGGCTGTTAAATACCTCAGACCTGGCACCCAGCCCACTACTGCACCCATTCCAGGCCAAGGCAGCCTCCATGCTGCTGGCAGCATGGCCAGGTGACCAAACAGGAAGCACACAGAGGGCTGATTTTGGAAATGTGGCGCTTTCATTCATTGATCTGTGCATCAGAATAAAGGCCATCTGTGCATGAGAAATGCCAGGGGCTATTTTCAAATCTTCCCTGGACACCACACAGCATAGGGTGCTAGGTGCACCAACAGAGACAAACTGCAAGGTGCCCAGGACACCGTCTTGGCTGCAAGGCAGGGCAGACACCTGGCAGGAAAGGGAGAGAAGGTTTGTGAGGATCCCCACTGAGGCCTTAGAAGTTGGCTTGCAGCACCAGCACCAGTCCAGGCATACACTGCAGGCAGGGAGTAAATGCAGATCTGGAGCAGCAGGGGGTCACCATGGCCACAGCCCTTGCTGCTCCCTCCTTCAGGGGGTGGCTCACGGGGCCACAGTGAGGCGTCTTCCAGGACCTAAGTTCAGGGGCCTTCCCTACAGGGGCCCTGGTATTGGTCAACTTTCTGTCACTACGATAAAACATGAGATAAACAACTTGGGAAGAGGTTAGGTTGAGTTTGGCTCACGCTATGAAGGTTTCAGGGCATATCCAGGGACTACTTCCAGGCTGTGCTGAAACAGTACAGCAAACTGAAGAGAGAAGACAGCTCAGGACCAGAGGAAAAGGAAAGTTTCCTACCACCTCCAAACCACGTCCCCAGTGATAAGGACCTCCCAGGACCCATCTGTAGGCACCAGCATCCCACCCCCCAGCTCACAGCTCATCATCATCAGGACCTCCTGAGCCATGTCTGGTCACCAGGACCTCCTACTAGGCCCCATATCATTAAGGTTTCATGGGCTGCAAACAGTGCCACTCCTGGGACCACAGTTTTGGCACATGCCCCCGGAGACCTTCCAGAACTAACCTCCATACTCCAGCAGTCTTTCTGCCCTTCCCAGGCCATCGAGAGTCAAGGGAGTGGCTCGCCCTTCCCCAGCATTGTTCCTTCTGGGGATGTATAGTCCCTCTGCACTGAGCCAGCATTGGACATTGTCAGGGAGACTCTGGGGACAGCCCTGACCCTCAGTCCCTGCTATAGCCCAGACCAGGCATGTGTCCTTCTTGCACCTAGGAGTCTGTGGGACACTATTCTACCAACTATCTAGGACCATCTACTTCTGATGCTCTAGAATCAAGCCCCAGGCCCACCACTCACCACTCAACATTCTGTCATCCTTGGAAATTCCAGACCATCAGATCTGAGTTTATGTGGTATCGTGGCTTGTGTCTAGATGTATCCCCCAAAAGCATCATGCTGTCATAGGTAGGGCTTTTTAATAAGTGGCTGAATTTAGAGTGTGACTGACTCATGATACAACACTAGGATTAAAAGCTAGGATTAAGGGTGGATGATTAATTAAATGGTCCACTGATTAGTTTGGCACTGCCCCAATCCCGATAGCCTGGATACAAAATAAGGAAGGAACAGAAGGAGGCTTGTCTTGGCCCTCTTGCCACCTTCTGCCCACTATGGACTGTCTCTCCTCTGCACTGCTCCTCCACTGTGCCACCCTGCCATGGAGCCAGCTGACTATGGACTGAAATCTCTACAAACAGCCAAATAAACTTTTTCTTCTTTAACTTTGGGTGTCCAGTATTTTGTCTCAGTAATGAGAAGAGTGACTAAAATAGGTAGAGACCTGCGAAGCCCTGGTTACCAGTGTTTCTGGAGGCTTCCAGGATGGGCAGCACCCTTTAGTACTAGAGACAAACAGCTTGCTGCCCAAGGTCGCCCTGCTCACCCCAACAAAAGCAGCCTCAGAAACAGCTATGTGCTCACATTCACACCCACCACACACAGTTGAGGGTGTCAAGGGTCACATGCAGACTAAAATCCCAAATCTGTAAGTCACTGGGTTTGGGTGATCATACTCCCAGTGTCAGGAGAGCAGAACCCCAAAGTGGGCTACCCAAAGCTAAGAATGGTGGATTTAACCCTGGATGCTGGTCAAATGACAGTGATATGAACCCACATCTACAGAACCACAAGCTGCTAAGGAGCCTGCAGCATCCACAGGACACTAAGGCTGGTGGAAACCCCTGTGGACACCAAGTTACCTTTCTCGTTTCCTTGGCTAAAGCTGGGCGAGGTCTTGGAGGACTCAGAAAGGACAGTGGTGAGGACGGGGTGGTTCCTAGCAATCACCCCCAAAGGCCACGAAAACACAACAGAAGTGGTAAGAGGGGCAGATTCAGAGCCTGTCTGTGACCAGACAACATAGACTTAAAACATCCACTCTGGCTACCCGAGGTGGGTGGAAAGCAACAGCTTCCAAACAACCACGAATGAGCAATGAGGCCCATACACAATCATCCAGTAGCAAAAAAGCAGCCACAACTGAGTATGGCGGCCATGCCTGTAATCCTAGAACTCTGGGAAGCTCAGGCAAAAGGGTTGAAAATTTAGACCCAATCAGGACAACTTAGGGATTTATCAGGATCTTGTCTCAAAAATAAAAATAAAGGAAGTAGTTTATTGAGATGACTATGGGTTCAATCCCTAATACTACAAAAATAAAAAGTCACCTTGATTGAGGAGCAGCAGAAAAATGCCCAATGCTGGGGAGATAGGTCAGTGGCATGAGCACTTGCTTGCCTGACAAGTACAAGGTCCTGAGTTTGAGCTCTGGCACCCCCCCCAAAAAAAAAAATTACAACCAATAAACAGCCTTGAGGGAGACAAATTTTAAACTGGAAGTTTAGGTTCACAAACTCAAAGACGAGCAAATTTCTAAATTCAGACTCTTAAGAGCTCTGGGAGCCTGCAACTCTAAACACTGGCGTTTACAGTGTTTACAGACCACCAGGCTTCTGCAGGCCTTTGTTATTGGGTAACCTCATAAAGCCCAGCCATTGATGCCTCTCCTCTGAAAGGGTTTTCTAAAAAGCTGATGCTTTTCCTTAAATGTTTTATGCAACATTTTATAGAATTTACCAGGGAGAGGGGGCTGGGGAGATGGCTCAGTGAAATAAGCACTTCTCTGGCAAGTGCAAAGGCCTGAGTTCAATCCCCGGTTCCACAAAAAAAAAAAAAAAAAAAAAAAAAAGAATTTACCAGGGAGACCACTGGGTCTCAAGGTTTCTTTGTGGGAAGAGTTTTAATTACAATACAATTTCCCTGCTAGATGTATTCAAAGGCTTCATTTATTTTATTGTGTAGAGTTTGGCAATTTATGCTTTCAAGAAATTAGATTTTGACTAAATTATTAAATTTATTAGCATAACTTATTTCTGATATTCTTCTATTGTCCCTTTAATGATTGTAGGATTTATAGTGATGTTTCCTCTTTGGTTCTGACACTGGTAATTTGTGTTTTTTCTCCTCTTTCCTTGATTGGTCCAGATAAGGGTTTACCAAGTTTATTGATCTTTTCAAGGAACCAGGGTTAGTTTGCTTAGCTCCCTTTCTTTTATGTTTACTGTGTTTCAGTGATTTTTATACTCTATTTTTTTTTAAAAGGTCGAAACCAGAGCTTTAATTTGGTCACTTTTAACAAAACCGTATTATTTCACTTACACAATGCTTTTTTTTTAAACTATGTCCTCAACAAGGTGGCTGTGACATTTAAAAGCATACAGTCACACTGAAGAACCAATACCACCAGTTAGTCCCTGGCTATTACATTATTCACCATACTGAGGGCTTCATTCTGATGTAGCACTTGATGGGTAAGTCCAGAACAGCCTGTCATTTGGCTCTCTGCGTGTGGACAATGACCTCATCAGCACAGGGATGCACACGCTGTGTGTGCTCCACGACACTGGGACCCCTAGGACAGCATCCTGCCACAAGGTTTGCCAAGGCCGCCACTCTGCGCCTGTCCTGAGAGAAGCTGTATAGCTTGGCTCCAGAGCCCTGCTGATCCACTGAGGGGGCACAAGGGGAATGGCTAAGTGCCAAGAGATCACTGTATCCAGGACCAAATCTCCAGCTTATATCAGAGACGTAATTAAGTGAGACAGAGTAGACTTTGAAAGTAGAATGTCATCTTCATCACACACATGATGAGAACTTTTGTTTTACAGAAGCCATTTTATGAATAAATTACATTAATTACCAATATTCAACAACATCCAACATTAAAAGGTTCTGAATTTCTGCTTTATTAGGCAGCAGGGGAAAAAAGGTTTATATTATGCTACAAAAAGAGCCCAACTGCACATAAACAGCAACAGGCTTGCCAGGGAAGAGGCGGGGAAACGCTTCAGACTACTGCACAAGGACACAGACTTCCCGTCTAAGAAAGACACTAAAAAATATAAAGACAAATCTCTTGTAAGACAGAAAACAGAAAAATTCACATACTAACCAACAGGCCCATAATAACTACAACGCATCCCTTAGGGGATATGCATGCCCTTGTAGGAAGCAAACAACGCTTTCCATAGAGAAACCACTTTCACGAGACAATTTAGGCGGACTTGGGTTTTGTTTCTGCGTCTGTCACTTGGTGAATGAAGATATCGTCTGCAGGATGTTCCACGTCATCCATTTCATACATATACAATGATGCTATTGCAAGTGTAGTCCCATCATTGCTAAAGGCAAGTGATGCGCTGCTGGTGGGGTACCAAGGAAACTGGCAGTCGCTTTTAGTTAAATGGATCCCAAATATTTACCAATCCATCAGAACCGCCTGTGGCAAATGTATTGTGGATATTATGAAAGGAAATGGCATTGACTGGATAAACTGTTCAATATTATTTTCCTTTAGTCTGTGACACTTGATACTTCTTCTGCACCTCAGGGCTTGAGTCCAAGTATTCAACTGCCACTCGGCCTTCAGTAGAGCTTAATATACAACCCTGCTTGTTCGGAAGTGCTCGTGTGCAGCGAGTCTGCTATTTCAGGCTGAATTCCCTGCGCTGCTGCGCACAGCCCGTGCTCCGTAAGTCCCACACTAACACTCCGCAGCCTGCGGAGCCCACAATCAGCCAGTCTCCAGGCACTGAGAGTGCGTAGACCTTTTCAGGCTGAGAGAAGGTCCCAGCATTACAAGGAGTTCTGGAATCCCATAATTAAACTGTCCGATCCCAACTTCCAGTGACCATCACATTCACTTCCGGACAGTATTCAACACATCTAATAGGGGCATCATAGGTTCCAAGAAGGTTTTCTTGATCAGTGTTCAAATCATGCATTTTCAGCTGATGATCTAATCCCCCACTCCATGCGTGTACAGTCCAGGACTGCGCCAGCGTGCTGGTCCTTGAGCCACATGGAGTTGGGGCTGAACTTTACAGAGAAGATGCCGTCCTCGGGCGGCTGGTTCAACTTGAACTCGTTAGAACCCGTCACCTTGATCTCCCCACAGAAGCAAGTGTCTCAGTCTCTAGCTACGGCCGCCTCCTAGGCTCCCTCGGAGCACACCCACACTTTATTATTACTTCAATATTTCTTCTCTTCTTACTTTGGGTTTAATCTGTTTTTCTTTCTCTGGTTATGAGGATGAAAGCTTAGACCACACATTTTAAACTTAGAGGACAAGCGCTGAGAGGAATAAATTTCCCTCACAGGTCCTGAGACTCTCCTGGGAACTGCTGCGTTACCACATAGTACCCTGCCCCAGGGACAGCGCCCAGCCCCCACCATCTGGGTCTGGTTCTGTAATGCCACCCTAAAGTCCTGCCCATGCAGAGGTCCTGTGAAGTGGAAGGAACAGCTAAACACCCTGGGAAACATGGGTGCCTCCCACCCCATCAGGCCTGTAAGGCCCCCAGGTAGCAGCAATCAGGGAGCCCTGCCCAGCCTCCCGCTTTCTACTGCCGCCTCAGACCCACTTGGGAACCCCATTTGTGCACTCCTGGCCCAAGAAAGGAGCTGGACCATCAGCCCTGAGTAGCCTGGCACTGAAGCTCCCACGCGGAGCAGGCAGCCCCCCCCCCACTCCTGTGACCCCAAGAAGCAGGTGAAGAGCCTATTGCAAGAAGCTGGGGCCACTAAAGCTCTAAAAAGTAGATACTTGACTCTGCCCACTTACCTTTGGCCCCAGGAAGTGGGGGTGGGAGGGGCTCTCTGAATAGACAGGCCCCCAGAGGGCCTCTAATGCGCCTGTGCATCCCCTAGACACTAACAAACACCTTACTCTGCTACACACAAATAAAGAAAAGAGTGACAAAGAATAAAGAAAGCCTTTGAGACTTCTAGAACACTGAGTAAACATTTGCATTATGAACATTCTAGAAGAGGAAAGTCATACAAAATATACTAAATGAAGTAATTTCTAAACCTTGTAAAAAATACAGACATATGGTTGAAGGAAGTTGCAAGGCCCTTAACATACCTGACCAAAAAAATTCTCACCGTAACATATATCCAGAACACATTTACAGGAAAGTTCTCAAAATTACAAAACAAAGAAAGAATCCTAAAATAGCAGGACTAAAGTATCAAGTCACTTATGGGGAATTCCTATTGGACCAATAGTAGATATCTCAGTAGAAACCTTGTAGGCTTGAAAACAATAAAACATTCAAAGTTCTAAAAGAAAAAAAAATTGCCAGTCAAGAATACTATATCATAATCCCAGCTCTCGGGAGGCTGTAAACAGGTGGATCACTATGAGTCCGATCTAATAGTGAGACCCTGAACACCCTGTAGACCCTTCCCTAAAAAATACAAAAAAAGAAAAAAGAAAAAAAAGAAAAGAAAAAAGGATACTATATCTGGCCGGCCAGATAGTTCAGTGGATTAAAGCACTCTCAATTCTCAGCATGCTGCACCAGCCCCACCTACAGGACATGCTGAGAGTGACTGAGACTGGGTGTGATGGTGCACACCTATAATCCCAGCGCTTGGGAGGCTGAAACAGGAGAACCACTGAGTCCAATCTACATAGTGAGACCCTGCAAACCCTGTACTAAATACATAAAAAAGAATACTATATCCAATAAATAAATAAAATACTATATCCAGCAAAGCTATCCTTCAGAAATAAAGGAAAAATAAAGATGTATCAATACAAGCTGAAAGTGACTTACCATCGGGCTACCGTATAAGAAATATTTAAGGGGCCAGCAAGATAGTTTAGTGGGCAAAGCCCCTGATTTGGCAAGCATAGGGACCAGGGTTCAATCTCCCTGTCCCACATGCTGAGCTGGCCGTCCCTCAACAACCCCCCCCCCCCCGGAGGGGGGGCGTAATGAGCCAGCCACCGTGATCAGACATGGTGGTTCACACCTGTAATCCCAGCTCTGAGGAGACTGAAAACTGGAGGATAATTACAAGTCCAAGCTGCCTAGTGAGACCCTGTACCAAATAGGGGAGATGGCTCAGTGGAATAAGCGCTTCAAACGGAAGGACCTGAGTTCAATCCCCAGTTCCACAACCGCCCCACCCCAAAAAAAACCTATGTAAAAAAGTAGGAAGATTTAAAAGAAAAAAGTAGGAAGATGTCAAATAAACAGCCTAATAATGAAACTCAAGAACTCAGAAAAGCAAGAGCAAGTCAAAACCAAACTTAGAGGAAAAAAAATAACAAAGATCAGAGCACAAATAAAAGAAACAGAGACTTACAAGAAATACAAAAGTCAATGAAACTGAGTTGTTTTTTCCAAAAGACAAAAAAAAAAAAAAAAAAAAAAAACCCAAAACAAAAAAACCTTTAGATAGACCAACCAAGATAAAAGACAGAGGGCACAAATAAATAAAATCAGAGATGAAAAAGACATTACAAATGATACCGTGGTACCTCAGTTAATTTTCTCTTGTTGGGACAAATACTGGACACTCAAAATTAGGGAAGAAAAGGGTTATTTAGTTCACAGTTCCTGGAGGTTTCAGTCCATACTCAACTGGCACCAAGGAGGAGTGGCACATGGCAGAGAGCAGCCTTTCATGGCCTTGACAAACAGCAGAGGGCAAAGGGAGTGGGGCAGCTCAGGCAGCTACCAGCCTCTCCCCTCTTCGTTTTGTAATGCAAATTACCTGCCCCAGGGCAGGTGCAGCATTCACACCCAGAATAATCAATCTTGAGAAGCCACCCCATGGCTGCGTGAGGCTTGGGGAGGGGGGGAGACACCTATACATAAACCATAATACCTGGAAAATAGAAAAGGTCACTAGGGACTCATAAATAGCTATATCCTAACAAACTGAAAAATCTAGAATGAGTGGATAAATTTCTGGACATATACAAACTACCAAAATTAAAACCAGAATACATAGAAAACCTGAACAAACCAGTAACAGGACTAAATCAGTAATTAAAAGTCCAAAGAAAAGTCCAGGACTAGATGGCTTAACTGCTGAATTTTACCAAACTACTAGAACTAACGACAATTCTTCTCAAACTATGCTAATATATAAAAAGGGAAGGAACTCTTTAAAACTCACTCTAGTAGTCAAGTATTGGCTGATACCCGAACCAAACAAGGATACAGCAAAAGCAAAGTATAGACCAATACGCATAAAGAACACAGATGCACAAGTTCTTGTAAAATGCTAGCACACTGAATCTAACAGTGCACACAAAAGATTATACATTGAGAGTAAGTGGAATTTATCCAAGAATGCAAAGATGGTTCAGCATATGTAAATCAACAAATTTATCACATCAACAGAATGAAGAATGAGCACCCCACTGGGGCAGAAAAATCGTTTCATAAAATTCAACATCCACGTATGTATGTATTCATTTACTTGAGAGGGTTTCACTATGTGGCTCTGCCAAAACTATGCGGGAACTGACAAATGAAATCAAGAGGTTATAGTACAAAAAAGTTACTAAAACTCACTGTGTAGCCCAGGCTGGCTTCAAACTTTCAGGAATCCTCCTGCCTCAGCCTCCTGAGTTCTGGGATTACAGGCCTAGTTTCAACAGCCTTTCATGAAAAGAAAATTAAAAATAGGTGTGAAAGGGCCAGCCAGCCAGTTCAGTGGACTAAAGTGCCTGCTTAGGCAGAGTGCAGTGGCTGGGTTAGATCCCCAGGGTGCCCCGGGGGCAGGACCTGCCCAGCATGATGGCCCCACTCCAGGGGCACACTGAGACTGTGATTGAGACTGGGTGTGGCGGTGCATGCCTGTAATTCCAGCATTTGGGAGGCTGAAAACAGGAGGATCACTGCACGTCAAATCCATGTAGTAAGACCCTGTAGACCCTGTACTAATACATTGAAAAAAGGTGTGGAAGGGCTATAAATAATAAATCTATAGCTTATATTATACTGAATAGGGACAAGACAAGAATTTCTTCTTTAACCACCACTGCTCACAATAATTTTGGAACTCCTGGTCAGAGCAATGAGATAAGGGGAGAAAAAAACCAGATGGTCTCCAAATAGGAACGGCAGAGGTCAGATTATTCTGCTCACAGGTGACGTGGCTTTATACACAGAAAGACCTAAAGACTGCCAAAACTACGTGAGAACTGACAAATGAAATCAAGAGGTTACAGTACACAAAAGTTACCAAAAAATTACTACCCTTCCCCCATCTTATGTACTTGGTACAGGGTCTCACTATGCAGCTGGATGCACAGCAGTCTTCCTGATTTCAGCCTCCCAGTTGCTGGGGTCACAGGCCAGCACCACCGCTGGGCTGCTGGCTCAGCCCGCCCCAGGGGCGGGGCCAGCAAGCACGCAGGACCCGGATGAGCCCTGGCCCCTGCACTTGCCGAGGTAAACGCTCAGTCCACAGAGTTGTCTTGCTGGCCCTAATACCTTTTTAATATACCAATATGACATTTCTGAAAAAGAGTTCAAAGAAACAATTTCACTCACAATAGTTACCAGAAATCACTTGGGAATGAATTTAACTAAGAAAGTGTAATGGTCTCTGCAATGAAAATTAGCAAACTTTGATGAAAATAAATGAAAGAGAACACACACAAAAACTATGGAAAGAAACCCCATGTTCGTGGCTTGGAAGAAAACTGTTAAAATATCTACATTACCCCAAGCAATGGGAAGATTCAACACAATTGTATTAAAATTCTAATGATATTCTTCACAGAAGTAGTAAAATACTTCTAAAATAATTTGTATGGAAAAAAAAAATCCTGAATAGCCAATGTAATCCTGGGATGGGAGGAAGCCAGAGGGATTATACTACCTGACTTAAAAATATTCCACAATCGATAGCAGAATTGGGCATGGTGGCACATACCTATAATCCCAGTACTTGGGAAGCTGAGGCAGGAGTATTGTTGCAGGTTTGAGACCAGTCTGGGCAACAAAGTGGGCTCAAGGCCTGCCTGAGCTACACAGGGAGACCCTGTCTCAAAAGGAAAAAAAATACACTGCTGGGAATCTAACAGTTCTAAAGTAAGCAGCAGACAGCTCGTACAGCTTTGATTTCGAGGTACCCAGGTTTTCTTTGCATGAGCTGTGTTATGACTTGTATTAACCTCCCAACACCTCATGCAGTCATTGAGACATACTTCTAGAGTCTGGGATTAATTCATGATCCAAGGCTGGGGTTATGGGTCTGAGTACTACTGGGACTATGGGTGCGAGTACTACACCTGGCCTGGGCTAGACAGCCTGAATGTAACGTAAGGGAGAGAGCCTTGCTCTCTGTTGTCATTGTTGCTGCTGCTCCTTTCATGTGCTCTCTACTCTGCCGCCGCCATGAACTAGGCTCTCTGCCCTGTGCCGCTCTGCCTTGGAGCCAGCCGAGTATGGGCTGAAACCTCCAGCAACTGTGAGCTAAATAAACATGTCCTTCCTTTGTTTTGGGTGTCAGGTATTTGTTCCAGCAACGAGAGAAGAGTAACTGAGAGAAGCTTCTAAGGAAGCAATGAACCAAGACAGAGCAGGGGTGGGTGCTGAAACCCTCCGTGCAGGCCTGGGAGACGCGCTGCCAGGGGCGTGTCAGGTGGACAGGACCAAGCCCACTCACGGGGCTCTGGATCTCAAAGAAGCACAGCAGACACCTGACTTCAGTGGGAGGCAACACTGTCACCAGCTTAACTAAGTCTGACCAAACTCTGCCAGTGGAAACTGGAAGGAGGACCTGCCCATCCTCGCCACCACGCTCACAAAGCAGCAGCCTCCAGGCGCCCTGGGAGCTGTGGTGCACACTGCAGTGCGTGCTAAGTCACCTGAGACAGCAAGTCAGACGAACGTGGCAGAGAAGGCTGGCTGTGGGGAAGGGGTACTCTACAGAGTAGGACTCAGTAGACATGGCAGCAGGGACACAGGCAAGTCATCTAGAGACATGTCAGGTGACCAGGAACATCTGACAATGAACTGCAGATCAGGTGACAGTAAAGAATTTTTTTAAATTTTGTTAGGTGCCATAATGGTATAGTAGGTTTGTTTTTGTTTTTGTTTTTTTAAGTCCTTACAGCTGGGTGAGGTAGTGCACACCCGTAATCCCAGCACTCTGGGCGACAGAGGCAGGGAGCTCATATGGTCCAGCCCAGCCTGGGTAACCCAGCAGTACTTGCTTTAGTCAGTCATTAAAAATATTAAACGGACTGGGGATATAGCTCATTGCAAAGACCCTTGGTTCAATCCCCAATATATCCCTACCCCCAAAAGTCCTTACTTCTTACAGATGTACATATAATATCAGTGTTTAAGACAGACCTATCTGGAATGTATTTTAACTGTCCTACCCCCCCCGCCCCAGTTGATTAGATGAGCAAGATTGGAGTTCATCACAAAATTCCCTAGTACTGTCTAAATAACTAATTTTTCATGATAAAATTTTGTTAGCAGCAGCGAGAGGAGATGGAAAATATAAACAACACATCTGAGCTCTGGGCTGGGGTGGCACGTGGTAAGTGCTTGCCCAGCATGCACAAGGGCCTGAGTTCCATCTCAGTGCCAGCATAATCACCAAAGACAGACAGACAGACAGACAGACAGACAGACAGACAGACAGACAGAGAGAAGCTGTACAAGCATAATGGCAAATACCAGTGTATGCTATGTGTTGGGGCTGACCTGAGCACTTTATGACCAGTCTGTAAGGTGGGAACTGTCACTATCTCAACTTTGTAGGTGAGGAAACTGAGGGAGAGATTTAGGACTTGCCTGGGTCCCACAGCAGGAATGTGACCAAGCAGGTGAACAGAAGCAGTGCCAGAGTCCAGGCTTTGCAACTGTGCTGCAGGTGTCTGGGACAGGAGCAGTGGGGCAGCACCCAGAAGAGGGCGGGTGCACTGGCTCAGAGGGGGCCTCTGGTGGGGGTGGGTGGAGGCGCCCGCAATGCCCTCACAGGGTGTCTAGCTGTGGCTCGCCCAGCGCTAGAGCAGCTGCAGCCATTCCTCCATACATACCTGCTTGTGGGCACCAGAGAGCTGCACCCCAGGCCGCTCACATCAGCATCCCCACAAGAGCGCTGTGGGGTGATGCTGCCTGACACACACATGCTCAGCAGCATCACAGCGAAGGCTGCAGACTGATCTGTGCACACCGCAAGCCTGCAGTTCTCCATTCTTCCCTCATCCTGAGTGTTCCAGGAAGTGATCTTGCATAGCACATGCATGTGTGGGTGTGAAAAAAACAGGAGGTCCACGTGAGGTCTATAGTCACACAATTGTCCTTGCCACACTGCACCCTATTCCCAGGGTATGATTGCTGGGAGCAGGAGGGAGAATCAAGAACTTTTCTACTGTTCTTGCAGCTTTCTCAAGATCTACAAATATTTCAAACTAAAAGCCTTATTAAAAAAACTCTAGGCCCTGAAGGTGAAAGGGCAGATTGATTCAGTGATTTCACTCCTCATCAGGAAGCTGAGGCTCAGAGTCAGCTTGGCTCTCACTTCTTCTTGGTCAGGGTCTAGGATGAGTTCATTTCGGCACCCGCTCTTCTCCCCATTTACTCCCACACCCCACCTCAGGCCTCCCCCCTCGCTTCCTGCCAGGCAGTGGTTCACATCAGTCGCAGAGACCTGCACTGGGCCCCAAGCCTTGCTCCAGCCTCCTCCCGGCCTGACAATGCCTTTGACTCCTACAAACACACAAATTCTTCAAAAAGTAGATCTTCTGTCACTGTGCTTGGAAAAGCTCCATGGCCCAGGCGTCTCTTTCCCTTGTCACGGAGACTTGCTGCAATCACCTGACCATGTGTAAACACCATATGTCATTTCTCACAAAAATCAATTTTACAGAATTATCTGACAGAGTACAAGCACTAAATACAGTTTCTTCCACTTGAAACAAAGCACTACCGAAGTGAAACAAACCGAAATGAACATGTTAATACTGTTTTTCTGTTTTAATTTTTCACTCTCAGCAGCATTTTATTTCCACTCAGAGGAACGAGAGGAGAAATGTATAATACAAGACATTCCAAGTGAAACATGGGTCACAGGTAGGTAAGATGTGTCTATGGAAGGGTGGAGCCTGATGCCATTTTAGGGAACTATGCTGATCTGTACTTGGGGCTGTTTGGCAGTAAGCATGATGTTGTATGGTCATCTCTTGGTAGTTACCAAGTTGTGCAAAGCGGGTGTGAAAACAGCCTTGTGAGTGAGTGACTTACACGTTTATTAATCAGGAAGCCGGCTCGGAGCGGAATCCAAGCTTGGTTTGTGGTTCTGGTCATTAGCCTTCTTCCAGCAAAACAATCCCTGATGCCGCTCAGCACACTGTGGCTGAAGACAGAAGACGCGTGAGCGCTTCAGGCCAGAGTGCCCACGCGGCCACGGTGACAGGCGCACACTTCCGGTGCCACGTGCGCCTTTGTGTACCTCTGAAGAAGAAGACGCCTGTGAGCTCTTAAGGCCAGAGTGCCCACACAGCCACGGTGACAGGCGCACACTTCCGGTGCCACGTGAGCCTTCATGTACCTCTGAGCAAGAAAACGCATGTGAGCTCTTCAGGCCAGAGTGCCCACGTGGCCACAGTGACAGGCGCACACTTCTGGTGCCACGTGTACCTTCGTGTACCTCTGAGGAAGAAGACGCCTGTGAGCTCTTCAGGCCAGAGTGCCCACGTGGCCACAGTGACAGGCGCACACTTCCAGTGCCACGTGCACCTTCGTGTACCTCTGAGGAAGAAGACGCCTGTGAGCTCTTCAGGCCAGAGTACCCACGTGGCCATGGTGACAGGCGCACACTTCCGGTGCCATGTGCACCTTCGTGTACCTCTGAGGAAGAAGACGCCTGTGAGCTCTTCAGGCCAGAGTGCCCACATGGCCACGGTGACAGGCGCACGCTTCCGGTGCCACGTGCACCTTAGTGTACCTCTGAGAAAGAAGATGCCTGTGAGCTCTTCAGGCCAGAGTGCCCACGTGGCCACGGTGACAGGCGCACACTTCTGGTGCCACGTGCACCTTCGTGTACCTCTGAGGAGGAAGACGCCTGTGAGCTCTTCAGGCCAGAGTACCCACGTGGCCACGGTGACAGGCGCACACTTCTGGTGCCACATGCACCTTCGTGTACCTCTGAAGAAGAAGACGCCTGTGAGCTCTTCAGGCCAGAGTGCCCACGTGGCCACACACAGCCACGGTGACAGGCGCACACTTCCGGTGCCACGGGCGCCTTCGTGTACCTCTGAGAAAGAAAACGCGTGTGAGCTCTTCAGGCCAGAGTGCCCACGTGGCCACAGTGACAGGCGCACAGTTCTGGTGCCACGTGCGCCTTGGTGTACCTCTGAGGAAGAAAAAAGCTCCCAGCGGTTTCAGAATTGTGTGGGAAATCCAGTAAGATATCCAACATGCAAGACAGAATCAACATCAGATGATCTATCTTCTATAATGCAAGGAGAACAGCAGAGCTAAATCGAAAGGCATTCTTCATAAGTTCTGATCATGTGTTTTTGTTCTTTCAACATTTAGTAGTGCTGAATTCTCCTTTTGGTTCATCTTGGCCATTGTGTTTCAGTGTTCAGTTTCAAACAGTGATGGCCTAGACTGCCCAACTGCAGTAAATGTGGGAAGTTGGAAGCAGTTGGAGTGCAGCCTGGCTGGTGTCTAAGGGGAGCAGAGTGGACAAGAGACATGGTGGGTGCTGAGCGGCAGCTCCCCTGGTCTCCTAGCCGCCGTGGCAGAAGCATGTCTGAGCGAGACTTCTGTGTCCAGTACCAGCCCGGTCACCCAGCACTGAGTCCCTTAACTGCTCTGCCCTTCAGGCTGTGCGCACAGCTCATCTCTGTAAGGTCCTGGAACCTGGCCCACTCCGGCCCACATGCAGAGCAGGAAGGGAGTGGGGTGTGTTAGCTCCTGAGTCCCCAGTGCAGCTGGCCATTTCTCTAGGAACTCCTGAACTTTCCAATTCAAGGGGCCGCAGCTGGAGAGTCCTTGAACCCCTGCAGGTGTGGAGGCAGGAAGCCCAGTCCTGTTGGAGAGCTGCTGGTGTGCAACCTGACCTGCAGCCCCCAGCCCTCCAGGGCTGGCTCCTCATTCTGAGTGGTCTGTCCTGCCGCCCCCACACCTGCTCCTTCCTTCTGGGCCTGCTGCTGCCTCCACACCTGCAGGCCTTTCTCAGTCCCCATTCTGGAGGGTCCCTGGCCACCACCCCAAAGGTAGGTAGGTTTAGAAGATGGAAACTACAGAATAAACTTGAACTACTGCAGGTCACAAACTTTAGTTTTTTTTTGTTTAAAAAAAAAAAAAAAAAAAGAACAGTGAGGTCCTGGAGTCCCGGAACTACAGAATCTGGTCTCGGGCGCCATCTTGTGGATCTGGAACGTGCTACCGTGCTGACTTAGGGCAGGTCCGATGGCCCCATACACCATCTTCTCACCCTTGCTCCGCTATCTGGGTCACATGAAAGATCCTATACGGCAAGAGGAACCTCATGCCAGCTTCCTCTCAGCCTCCCTCCCTCATGCCACCCTCATCTGCCCTGGGGCAGAGCCCAACAATGTCTGGCTTGAGTCAGGCTGAGCCAGAGACAAGATCCCAGAGAAGACGGGACAGGCAGAGACAGCAGTGAAAGGGTATAAAACTCAGGAGAGAAGAGGACTTACCTGCTGACCAGGGCCCAGGTAGGCAGGTGTGCCCAGATGGCAGATGTCTGCAGGCCCAGAGAACAGGCTGTGGAAACAGGGAGAAGAGTAGGTTGTTCTGGAAAAAATGGGGGATTTAAAAGAACAGGACACATCACAGGAAAGACTAGAAAGACAGAAAAATTTATCAACCCAACTATACAAATAACCAGTGAGTCATGGAACAAACATGACACAAATGCCAGTAAGAACAGTTTTCCTCAGGCCATGTGCACCAGTGGTCAGGGGACATCCTCAGGCTCATGGAGACTAGGCATGAGGGCATCCTAGGTCTCTTTTCTGGTTCCTTGTCATTCACCAATGTGGTCATTGCTTGGCTCTAACATGGACACCAGTTTAAAGGCATTGAAGACAGAAGTAGTATGTCTGTTCTGTCCATTTCTGTGCTCCCATATCCCTCTGTAGCCTGGCCAGGGGGCACATGCGTGTTTTTGAACAGAACTGCATTAACATGTTGTGGGATTGACACCTATTTGTTTGTTTGTTTCTTGTCTTTTGTACCGGGAATCAAAGTTGATACCTTGTGCTTGTCAGAAAGGCGCTGTGCTGCTGAGCTGTATCCCTGGCCCAACACGATGGTTTTTGAGACTTCTTGAGACCATGCTGGGATGAATCTACTAGGTGGTGTTTAATTGCAATCACGCCTGCATGTGTATCCCTGATTTCCTTCCTGACTTGGCTGAGGATTGCAACACACAGGCCCTCCAAGTCCATTTCTATAACCTATGAGCCCGCATCCTAATGGAAAGGAGTTGCAGCTGTGTGGCATAGCCTGCTCTCCAAGAAGCGATGAGCCCCCATCATTCTAGGTACTTGCAGCAGTCTGGCCTTGCCTAGAACTGGAATCCAGTTGCCTGTACACTTACGTCACCTCCAACCCATGTCCGCCTCGCTTCCTTCTAAAGGTTATCTCCCTGTTGCTTCTCCTCTATCTGCTTACTCAGCAGATACCCACCAATCCCAACCACCATGCCATTGTTCTAGACACTAAGAGTTAAAAATGGAGACAGTCTTGCCTCCGTGGTGCTTCTGTTCTTGTGGACATAAAAAGACTAAACAGGTAATAGCATTGTAGAGCATCACAGCTAAGAGCAATGAGGCCACTGCACAAAACAGACAGGGAGCTGCTAGCATGGACAGAGAAAGGCTCTCACCCTTGCTACACAATGGCTGGTGACACAGCTCTGTTCCTTACCTCTGCACAGGGGATACCACCTGCCCTGCAGCACCATGCACCTGGCATGTCCCAGAGTTGCTACAGGTGCTCGGCAAGGCCAGCTCCCATGATGTGGACACTCTCTGACCTACTTGCTTGCCTCTGAGTACCAGTCTGTCCAAAGCCTCCTTGAGGAAACAGGTGCAGCTGTGACTTAACCCCTCCATGAAAGTACCCAAGGAGTAGACACCCGAGTGCTGCTCTCACCAGTAGCCATGGAGGCAACAGGGTTTACACACACAAGCACACCGGCCAAGGGCCCCCCAGCACAGAAAGTCCCTGCTCTGGGAAACTGGAGGCCCCAGCCAGACACCTCCTGGACATTTGATCTCTTCCCTCTTAGGTCCACTTATTAAGGTTTCTTAACAGAGACTCCAGATAGTTGCATAACAAAAGGGATAAACAGTTGTGCTGGTGAGGCTGGGGAAGAAGAGAGGAACAAAGAGATAAACCCTGGGGTGGCAACTGTAAACTTAACCACTCCTGTCTCATGAGTTTCAAACCACTTACTGGTCCCCGGAGATATTTTCTTTTAAAAGACAAGTCCCTTATCAAAGGCAGGGGCTGGTAGGGAGAAGTGCTATGGGGCATAAATCAGAATATGGAGACTGTTTAGTAAGAGAACACTTAGAATTCCAAACCAATCAGCAAACAATTCTGCTCCTGGATGCTCCCTTTGAAAGCATCCACTGATGTGACTCAAGCACTGTGTTACAAGTCTTAGAGCAGGAGACAGGAGGGAGGAGGCCCCAAGTTAAATGGCTATTGTCCATCATTCAGTCCAGGACAATAGCCACACCTCAGTGTCCTTGCTGGAGCAGAGCCAGGGCCAGGGATTCAAGCACCAGAAGGGAAGGGAGAAGTTGCAGGGTAGCCTCAGAGTAACTTCAGACCCAGCCTCAGAATGTAGGATCACTACAGTTGGAAGCTCCAGCTGCCCCAGTCCTCAGCTGGCACCCAAAAGAAGTGGAAACAAAGCCTTAGTTTGATGCCAGTGGTCACAGAAGCATTTGTTACCCACAATAGCCAAATCATGGAAATAATCTGTGTCCATAAATAAATGAATGAATAAAATTCAGCTGTTTCCACTTAGTGGTCAAAAGTGACGAACATATAAAAATCAATGTGAAGATAAAGATGTCCACCATCTCTACACTGCAAATGACAACCTGGAGTAGGAGGGGGCCAAATTCAAGGATAGAAGTGCTGACAAAAATGAATAGTTGTGTTCCAGGAGAGAAGCTCTCTACTACAAGGGAACCAATGAGAAGGCACTGGAGTCCGCTGGTCACTTCGGAAGCACAAGCCAAGCCCACTGAGATTGTGCTGCACACCCACCGAATGCCACAGCAAGGAGGACAGGAAACACATGTGCAAGCTCTGACACATGGCTGGCCTTGGATGGGCATTCCCATTCTGGTTATCTGCCAAAGTGCAGCACAGGCACACTGTGGGGCGAGTGAGCACAGGTGGTGTGTGCAAGTGTTACCTGAAAGACACACACATCTCCACAGCAGTACTGTTCACATTGCCCCAAATGAGAATCAGCTCAAGTGCCCATTCATAGACAAACGTAAAAATGTCATCTATCCTAATATGAAAAATACAAAATCAGACAGAAATAATCTGCCTCTGATTTGTCATATGGGTTGCTGGAGGAGGGTGGCGAGTGACCAGCGGCATGGGCCTCAGGGTTGTCCTCGCCAGCGTGGCGTGGTTTGTAATAATGCGCCAGCTCTACACTGATGATCTGCACGCCTTTCATCAGCAACTCTGTTATGGTTGGTGTCTAGTTGTCCCCCATCCTCCCATCCCACACAAGCCTCATGCAATTATGGGTTGGACTTCTACACTTTGTGATTAACTCATGATCCAGTGCTGGGATTATGGATGTGAGTGCTGCTGGGATTATGGGTGTGATACTACACCCATCCTGGAGCAGATGACTGAATGCAACACAAGAAAGACGCACTCACTCTGTAGCCATTGTTGCCCATACTTCTTTCTCCCTTTGCTTTCTACTCTTCGTCCTTGTCATGAAAGGTTGCTCTCTGCCATGTGCTGCTCTGCCTTGGAGCCAGCCGAGTATGGGCTGAAACCTCCAGTATCTGTGAGCTAAATAAACCTGTCCTTCCTTCATTTCGGGTGTCAGATATTTGTCCCAGCAATGAGAGAAGAGTAACTGAGACAAACTCACTGCCTGACTCAGTCTCAAAGACTCTAGAGAAATACATACCCTCCTAGGCCAGAACAGGCAGGAATGAGCAACAGATTTACAGCATTCTGGAAAGCAGCTGCTTTCTGTGCCCATCATGAGTTAACCAGAACACAGGTGCAGCCGGGTCCCAGCAGCCAGAGGAGTCCCAGGAGATCCCAACGTGGAGCAAAAGCTTCAGGGGCCAGTAGTCAAGACTGTCTTTCCTCCCAAGGATGATGGCGGTATGCAGTCTTTTCCTTCAGCCTGGAAGTCCCAGTTAAACTGACACTGGCCGTGCTGGAGCCAGCCTCTGTTACTTCCAAGTCAGGCAAGCAGGCTGCGTGACTGTGAGAAGTGGGGTAGGTCTACAGGCCAGCGGGGCATTCCTGAGTCTGAGGATCACTGTAAGAGCAGTGGGGAGCCACAGAAGGCCCTTAAGTAATCACAGTCCCTCCTCTGCCGCTTGCCCTGATGAGTCTGCACGGAAAGGACCAGGTAATCATGCTGAGTACGTTCTGCTCATCACGCAGACCCAGCAATGTTCTCAGGGCTGTCTTGACTTGTAACTCCACAACTACCCTACAGGACAGAGCAGAGCTACTGTCCCCTGCTTACTTCTGAGAGCTCCTACACACTTGCCTCACACATCCTTAAGTGTTGGAGTGGGTCGGCCAGACCACGGGAAGTCTCATCTTTGCTCCATGCATCCACCAACTACAGAGGGACCACTGATGTCTGCCATGCTCTATACTCAGCACCAGGCCAGGATGCTGGCTCTTCCTCATCAATAGGCCTCTGTTTAGGTCACAGATGAATGTTTAAGGCATGGAAAAATGATCCATGGTGACAAAGTCAAAGTACACTTTATTATTATTATTATAGGTGACAAAGTCAAAGTACACTTTTTTTATTATTATTTTTATTATTTCCCAGTACTGGGGATTGAACTCAGGACCTTGCGTTTGCCAGGCAAGTGCTTATTCTACTGAGCTATCTCCCCGGCCCTCAAAGTACATTTTTAAATAAAATATATAGTATGTACTTATAGTAAAAAGACTAAGAGTTAAAACTTTGAAAAAAAAAAAAAAGACTAAGAGAATAATACCAAATATCCAGAATTTGTAGAGGAGATTTTGCTTTCTACAATTCCCACAATGAATGCTCTTATTTTTCTAAATGCCAACCCAAGTGACCCAAGTTCCAGCCTCAGAGACTTCAGTCCAGAGCAAACGGGCAACCACAACGGGGCTGGGACAGAAGGCTGCCCCCTGCATCTGCCCAGCAGGCCGGAAGAAGCCTGGCTCAGTGGCCTGGGGAGGGGGCACTCACCTCTCACGGTGCCCAGCAGCCTCTCAGAGTCCACTATGCTGAGAGCCTGAGCAGAGGATGTGGGGAGCAGCATGTGGGGCTGACCCAATACCAGGCCACACTGTCAGTCCTGTGGCATAAGTGTGGGGCCACTTGTGGTGAACATGTTCTGAGTCTGGGATTCGACCCTGTAGAAGTTTAAAGTATCCCTGCTCTGCCACTTCCCCAGACGAGTGCAGGCAGTCACTCGGCCTTCACAGGCCTCAGAGAGTGGCTCTGCGATAGTGTGCAGGTTTATTTATCAAGCGTTTGCACAGCATTCACAATGTGTTAGGCTCTGCATCCAGCAGCATGCAAAGATTAGTCTGTATTTCATAACTGAGAGAGAGCTGAGACCCAGAGCAGTTCAGCATCTTGCTCACAATGATACACCAGTGAGCTGCATCCCTCCTCCCCTCACCGTGCAGTAACCATGCAGCGAGAAGTGTGACAAGGCGCCTTGCCCCATGGTGCTGGGGTTCTTTCATTCATACCATCTTGACCTAGTTTATGCTGCAGTAAGCAGTGCTTCTCTTCTGCCATCTGCTGGCAGTTCAGAACATGATGCCCCCATCACTCTGCCTCACTGAGGGCCAGGGAGAGGTGGAATGTATTTAGGGCTAGAGGAGCAGGCAAGCAGAAATGATCCTTTTCCGTCTGATAACTCAAGGCAGTGTGTAAGGACTATCTGCATTTTGTCACAGCCCAACTGCCACTCATTCATTCAAAATCCTTTACTAAACATATACTGTGGGACACATTTTCATTTATTCCACAAATACTTATTGAACCTCTACACCAGAGCCAAATGCTGCCTTAGACCAAGCCCTAGAACCCTAAGATGGATGAAACCCTTCCTGCTCTCTAGTACCTCACGGAGTCCAGTCAAGGGGCCTGACAATGCTCTGTATGGACAAGCCATACAGGGGCAGCAAGAGTGGATCCCAGAAAAACAAGGGATGGCCACTAACAGAATAGGGACAGCCTAGCAAGGGGGAAGTAATTAACCATCCCAGTAGTAACTGCTATTTTAGAATTAACAAGTAGTTTTTTTAATTGGAGAGTAGTCTATTGTAGATTTCCCCAGACATCTACCATGCTTGATAGTTAACCCTAATGTGCCAAATTTCCTTTCTATTTGAAGGCCTTCCCTTAGCAGTTCTTTTATTGCAGGTGTTCTTGTGACAAATTATGTTACTTTTCCTTGATCTAAGATTTCACCTGCATTCAAGAGTACTTTTTAAATAAATGTAGAGTTGTTTGGCAATTACCTTACCTCAACAGCTGAAGGATGTTGTGTCTCCGGGAACAAACCTGAGAGCATTCATTATTATTGCTGCCCTACCTATCACACCCTATTTCTCTCCTGCTGTTTTCTACATTTTTTCTTGTTCCTTAGTTTTGAAAAATTGATTGCGATGTACAAGGGGATGGACTGGGAAAGGTATCCTGTTTGGGCTAAGCTGAGCTTGTGGAATGTGTAGATGTATATCTTTTACCAAATTTGGGGAATTTGCAGCCATTATTTCCTGGCATGTCTTTTCAGCCCTTCTGGCACTTTAGGGTTAATTATCAAGTACGGTAGATGTCTGGGGAAATTCTTTAGGCCAAGGAGACTTATTCTCTCTCTCTCTCTCTCTCTCTCTCTCTCTCTCTCTCTCTGCTTCTTTCCTTCTGTCTTTCTTAATTTTCTCACTACACAGATCAGATGCATAGTGATCCTCCTGTTTTCAGCCTCCCAAGTGCTGGGATTACTGGCATGTGCTTGGTCGCCAGCTCAGTGCCCCTGGGGCGGGGCCAGTGCAGCATGTGGTACCAGGGATGGAACACCAGGCCCTGTGCTTGCCTAAGCAGGTGCTTAGTCTGCTGAGCTATCTTACCAGCCCCCAAGGGGACTTTCTTTAGAGGCTTTTTTCTTCTTTTCTCTATTGTCCACACTGGATTATTTCCATTTATTTAAGTTTACTGACTCTTTCCTCTGTCATGGTTTTTTTAAACTGGATCCATTTACTGAGATCATTTTTCAAAAACTTTTTACTCTATTTTTCTGTCCTAATGTGTCTATTTTGTTTTTATATTTTTGTTTTTGCTGAGAGCTTATTCTCCCACTTATTTCAAGAGTGTTCATACTACTGATTGAAGCATTATTATGATGCTGCATTAAAATTGTTGGATAATGTCAACAATATCATCTTGCTATTAGTTTGTCAGCTGTCTTTCTCAGTCAAGTTGAGATTTTTCCTGGTTCTTAGAATCATGTGCAATTATGGATTGTATCCTGGATATTTTGAGTATCGTTATCATTCTGGTTCCTCTTTAATTATATTCCATTTAGAAGAAAGTCATTCCATGTAGATTCAGAATGCACATTCTGGTGTTAATCTAGTTTTCTGAGACTTTGCACTGCTATTCTGGTCTGCTCTACTTGTGTGCTGTCTACAGCATATTTTGAAATGTGACCAGTATTTCACCCACAACTGGATTCTTGAATTTTTGATGTACTGATTCTAGCCAATTTGACTGGGTGCACCCAGGACCCTCTCACACAGATTTGCTCTTGTCAGAAGCTCCCTCCTCTCTGTAGTCCTCCTTAGTTCTCTGGTGCCAAGAAAAGCTGTGGACTTTGCATTTTCCCTCACTCAGTGCAGGATAGGGCTAGGGCCAGGGCTCCACCCTGGGCTCCACTGCTAAGGCATCCAGTAGGAAAGAGCATACTTTCTTTCAGGGTGTTCATCCTTTGACGTGATACATCAGGTTCTCTTCTCTCACCTGCAGCTGTAGGTTACACATTGTTCTGGTGTCCAGCCCAGTTACATATTTGTTGTTGTTTATTTTTATTTTATTTTATTGACATCAGTTATTTTATTTTAAAGAAAAATAATAAAAACAATGGTGCAAAATCTCAAAACAAGATTTTAGGAGAGTAACAATGGTTAGTACATT
>NW_004524582.1:33568015-33572592 GCF_000260255.1 Octodon degus
CCAGGTCCGGATCTATGAAGTTCAGATTCCTCCAGGTGGGTGTTGCTTGGATCTGGCTGCTGTGCTCCACTTCATTCTGCTGCAGCCGTTAGACTTGAACCCTTTGTGTCTCTCTGGGAAGATGTTCTGCTCCTGAATCAGCTGGGTGGGTCTTGCCTCTAGCCTCTTTGCAGGGAGTTCTGCTGAAGGCCCAGTTACATATTGAATTCCAAACTCCTCAGCCAAGCTAAGGAAGACTCCACCTTTTGGAGTCTTCACATAGGGACCTCATACATTTTGCCTGTGGTTTTCAGTTGTAACCAACAGGAGAAATAGGGTGGAATGGGTCAGTTCCATCTTACCAAGAACTGCCGATACCTTCTGAAAGAGCAGATTCTTGACCGACTGCTCTGAACAGCACCAAATACGCACTGTTTAAGATCAGTCTGGATTCTAGCCACTGCAAAACACAGGTAAGGACAGAACTTCCACAACCTTCCATCCCAGGAAATGTGTCTTTTAAATGTCCCCAAAGAGGGCCTCACTGCCACAGTCGCCCTTTATAGTCAGCACTCATGGCCAACTTCCTTTCTCCAGTCCCTGTTGATGCCTCACCCCTCATCTTCCAGGGTGACCCTGGAGTACTGAAGTTAAAGCTGAAAGCTTTGTAATCAGACTGGCTGTTCTAACTTCGCTTCTACAATATAGCATTTATATGCCTTTGGGTTGTAACTTCATCTCTCTGAGACCCAACTTTCAAACTGCAGCGTGGGGACAATAATGGAGATTCCAACACATTTTCACAACCTCTACCACTGTTACTTCAACTACAATGACTCATTATTTCCACTCTTAGTCTTCTTTCTTTTCTCCTGACTACAATAAAGAAGTTTTTTAAAAGCACATTGTTGGGGCTGGAGATTCAGCTCATTAGCACAGCACCAGCCTGGCAAATGTGAGGTCCTGAGTTCAATTCCTAGTACCCACAAAAATAAGTAAACAAAAAGCACATTGTTTTACTCCTCAACCATTTTCCCAAGTCCTTACTATGGACTTGTGGTCCTTTAACACCTGGCCCTGCGACCCCTCGGCCTCATCCCTCCCTATCCCTGCTCACCTCATTCAAGCCACTGCCATTCCTTGAATGCTCCCAAGTTCTGCTGCCCCAAGATCTCTGCATGTACTCTGCCTAGATGGAAGCAGCATAAAGTATTGTTAAGGGAGACAGCATTAGACATAAAAAATAGTATATGTAGATACAGTTCTAATTTTTATACTTGTGTTATAACTATATTTAAAATTGTGTATACATGTATCACATCTAAAGGTAATCATGTAGGGCTGGCCAGATAGCTCAGTGGATTAAAGCACCTACTTAGGCAGACACAGGGCCCAGGGCCCATGCTGCCCCCACCCCCGGGGTGGGCTGAGACTGCAATTGAGACTGAGCATGGTGGCACATGCCTTTAATCCCAGTGCTTGGGAGGCTGAAAACTGGAGGATCACTATGAGTCTGATCTGTATAGTAAGACCCTGTAGACCCTGTACTCAATACATAAAAAGTAAATAATTATGTGCCAAACTATTTTAAGTGAGTGATTTACACATTCACAAATTTTCATGACTGTAAGCCCTTCTGGTGTATACTATTTTTATATGACAAGACTGAAGCATAGAAAAACTTACTTATCTATAGTCCTGCTGTTAGCAAGTAGTCAGGATTCAAATCCAGACAGCACAGTGCCTTTTCCCTCACCATTATAGAACTTTATGGTATTTATACTTTATCATTACGAATATATCTATGTTTTTTACTCTTTCTAATGTCAAGGAGCCTTGTCTGACTTCTCCTCCCTGGGACTTGCTTTTTCTTAGTGTACTTACCATCTTCAACATTATATATTCATTTGTTTGTTTTCTGTATCTGTCTGTATGAAAGCTCCCTGGAAGAAAAGACATTCCCTATTTTGTCCATCTCTGTCCTCAGCCCCTAGAACAGTATTATGAGGAAGGTGGGCATTAGATGCTGTCAGATTACTGGGTGAATAAATAGATGCCATCCTCTGAACATATTTTAAAGAATTAAATGAGGGTCAGCGAAATAGTTCAGCAGATCAAAGTGCCTGCAAGCAGGCGCAGGGGCTGGGGGTTCGATGCCCATGCTTGCTGTACTGGCCCCAACCCCGGGGCACGCTGAGACAGCAATTGAGACTGGGCGTGATGGCGCACGCCTGTAATCCCAGCTCTTGGGAGGCTGTAAACAGGCACATCACTATGAGTCTGATCTAGTAGTGAGACCCTGAACACTCCAGTAGACCTTTCCCTAAAATTTAAAAAAAAAAAAAAAAAGAATTAAATGAGACAATACATATTAGGTATTTAACATAGTACCTGGCACATACAGGCTTAGTGAATACTGCTATTTTTCTTCCCAACATATCTGTAGAGTTTTTAATGCAGAGTTAGGCTGTATAGTAGCTACCACTTACTGAAACAAAAAAGCTATAGGCTGTCAGCATGAAACTTCAGGCAGAATCTCTGGAGACAAACAGTGTCCAACATGACTACACAGATGCTTCTGCAGGGAGTTCTGCTGAATCTTGGGAGCAAGAGAGTAAAGGATGGAGAGTTCCTCGGGGGTGTTGGAGTACACAAAGCATGCGTCTCATCTTCACACACACAGCGTTGATGTTCTAGGTGGAGACCTTGCACACACCTCAACAGTCCTCAGAACACAAGACATTTTCTGACCAGGAAACTGAAGCGGAGCAGTGAAGCCGCTTATCAGGTCAGCTCATTAGCAAGACTCAGAAGTAGACCAGAAGGAGGCACCCTTGGCATTCCATTGTCCTACTTTATCAGGCAACCTGATCACAATGAAACCTACACAAACAGTATTTAGTGATGTAAACAAACTGAGAAAGATAAATTCATTTAAGTTGTATTGGGCTGGGGAAATAGCTCAGCGGTCTAAGCACCTTCCTGGCAAGCGCAAGGACCTGGGTTTAGTCTCCAGTACCACAAGCCATACTGGTCCCCGAAACTGGGCATGGTGGCACATGCCTGTAATCCCAGTGCTGGGGAGGCTGAGACAGGAGGATCACTATAAATCTGAGCTGTGTATCAAACCTTGTACCAAATAAATAAATAAGATTTTAAAAAATTAGTTGTATCACCTATTACTGTTTTCTATGTTTTACAATAATTGTTTAAAAAAACAATAATTGTATTATATTTTTGAAATAGGGACTTTCAAGATACAACAGTGGGACATGGACAGACATGACTTCCTGGACGCTGCTCCTGGTTTGGGAATGTTTGTTACTATTACATCTTACAACGAGGAGGTAAGCAGGCTCTTATCTTTTATTACTAAACTTTACATTGCCTAAGAGCATCTGTCCCCCCATTCCGGGTTTAGAAGTTCTATGCAAGCACTAATTACCAAGGATGCATAGTTTTCTCCACAGAACTGGCAAACAGCATGACACAGACAAAGTGCTTAGTCCATAGCCTCAGTGGTAAGCAGAGACAATGTCCTCACACAGTGGTTTAACACAGTTGAATGGAGAGCCCTGTGCTGGCCCTCTGGAGGTATGCTAACCATGCACATGCCTTGCCAAAGTACAAGGCCCAGATGACCACCCCTCTCCTCCCACTGTGTGAGAGCCTCGCTCAAGTAAGGTAGCAGCCTCTCATCCGTCTGGCCAAGCAGAACTCTTCCTCACTGGGCAACAGCACAGAAGAAAAGTTAACCTGGTCATGTGAAAGAATGTGGAGCTTGGAGTCAGAGTCAAATTCAAATGCAAATTGTCACCAAAGTGACAACCCTGGGCAGGTTATCTGAGTGTGCTGCCCCTCCATTTTCTCATTCGTACAGTGGATGTCACAGGCCACCATTCCTCATCTGTGCTGTTCTTTGGACTGTTCAGTCCATCCACTGACACTGAGTGTCCTGGACATGTGCAGAGGACAGCAGAAGGGTAGTGGGCCAAAGCCTTGTGCAATAGGGCAGGCTTTGACCTGGAGGAGAGGGGACTCAATCTGACAGGGTGAAGTCCCATTCTTGTCAACTGAGCAACAGATCGGCCAACCTCAGACTAGGCCTCTGACAGCCCTCCTTATGTAGAGACTAAGAGCTGTGCCAGGGAGGACCTAGTTCCACTGGACTACGGAACAAGGGGCACTCAGGGGTCACTTCTGCAGCTTCAGTCACTTGTCAAGACAGCCACCTTCACCTTCCCACTCTCCCATCTCCTGTGCTTCCTGCTATACCATATTAAATTCTCTCTTCTTTCTCAGTAATCTTCAATGACTAATCTGAAAATGTCTCCAAAGCTTATTAAATCCAGAGTTAAATTTTTAGTTGTGTTAAGAACTGTCAAATTAAAAAAAAACAAAACTGTCCAATTAAAACCTCAGTCATTGGTTTTCAAAGATGGAGGAGACTCATTCTTTAAAATATACAATGTCTAAAATAAATAAATAAGGCCTGGGGAGATAGCTTAGTAGGAAAAGCACTTGCCTGGCAAGCACAGAGTCCCGAGTTCAATCCCCGGTATCACCAAAAAATAAATAAATAAATAAATAAATAAAAT
>NW_004524582.1:33573702-33594301 GCF_000260255.1 Octodon degus
AAAAAAAAAAAAAAAAAAAATTCCTATTGTACCCCACAAATGTCATTTCTGCATGGGCCAACATTTTCAAAGCACAGGTTACTGTGTGTCATTGGCCTCAGTCACACATGTGTGTGACATGGGACTGACAACCCAAGGGAATGACCTGGCTGGAGTGGGAGGAGCTGACAGTAACAACAGCTGCAAGCCACACCACCTCTCCATTTCTTTATTTTTGTTTCCATTTCCAATGTTTTGGTAGAAGAAACTCTGGTTCTGAATGACTTATAAAATGTCATAATACTGGGCTGGGGAGATGGCTCAGTAGAATAAGCGCTTTCCTGGCAAGTGCAAGTGCAAGGGCCTGAATTCAATCCCCGCTTCCACAAAAAAAAAAAAAGAAAAAAAAAAAAAAGTCATACTGTCAGGCTGGGGATATAGCTCAGAGGCATAGTATGTGCCTGGCAAGCACAAAACGTCCTGAGTTTGATTCCTGGTTAACAAAAATTTTTTTAAAAAAATCACACTGTCAACAAGTGGTAACAAGTTGAGATTTCAATGCAAATGTGCGCTTCTCTAATACACCAAGCTAATAAGCACTCAAAACTGTTTGCTGAACTGAATATTCACTGGAACAAGACTGCAGTGCTTTGAATACAAAAGCTTTAGAAATGCAATTTACTAGGTAATGACTAGTCACTGAATACTTCTTTAGGGAAGAGTTCTTTGCTATTCATACAAAAAAGGAAAACCTGACCCTTAGCTGTAGTCTTATTTGATAAACTTTCTCTTTTAATGGCCTATTAAAAGGATTTAAGTACATGACAAGATTATTTTCTCCAAATCAAAACTGAAAAGATATTTTAAAAAATACTTTCTTTTTCTATGTGTATAATATGTATCTTTTGAAGATGATTTAAGACTTTGTCTTTTAGAGAAGTTTTATGGGGGCTGGCCAAAGAGCTCAGTGGATTAAAGTGCCTGCAAGCAGGCGCAGGGACAGGGACAGGGGTTCAATCCCGGGGCCTGCAGTGCCAACCCCGTCCCCGGGGCACCCTGAGACAGCAACTGAGACTGGGTGTGGTGGCACATGCCTGTAATCCCAGCTCTTGGGAAGCTATAAAGAGGCGGGTCACTACTAGTCTGATCTAGTAGCGAGACCCTGAACACCCTGTAGATCCTTTCCTAAAATACAAAAAATACAAAAAAATATGTTTTAGGTTCACAGCAAAACTGAACAGAAAGTACAAGACAGAGAAAGTCTCCTGTTCTGTCACATGGAGGCTCCCCCACTACCAGTAACCTCCAGGAGGGGGACGTCTTTGTTAGAGTTAATGAATCCACACTGACAAGTCACTGTCACTGAAAGTCCATAGTTGACATTGCACTTGGCATTGTACATTTTATTGGTTTACACAAATGTACAATGATATATATCCATTGTTGGAATATACAGCACAGTCTCATTACCCTAACTCTGTGCTCTATCGATTCATCCTTTCTTCCCTTCAATCTCTGGCAAGCATTCATCTTTTTACTGTCCACAAACTTTGCCTTTTTCAAATTTCCACACTGTCATATGTTTGGAATCAACATGTAGTGTTTCTAGGCTTTTTTGCAGTCTTTTTAGTGCCTCCCACTTAATAATATGCGTTTAGGGTTCCTCCACGTCTCTATATGGCTGTATGTCTCATTTCTCTTTAATGCTGAATAATATCTCATTGTCAGGACTTTCCAGTTTTGCACTCACCAAGAAAAGGACACCTTGACTACTTCCAAGTTTGGATAATTACAAATAGAGGGGCTATAAACAACTGTATGTAGGTTGTTTGTTTCTTTTTTACTGTGGACCTGTGTCATATGATTTGGATAAACACCAAGGCGTGTGACTGCTGGATCATGTCGCAAGAATATGCTTAGTTTAAAAAAAATCTGCCTGTCCTGGTCACTGCACCACGCTGCACTATAACCAGCAATCCGTCAGGTCCTGTGCGCCACATCCTTGCCAGCATCTGGTGTCTTCCATGGCTTTCATTTGGGCCATTCTAACAGGTATAGAGTGGTATTTTGTTTCGATTTGCACTTCCCCAGTGATGTATGTTGTGGAACTTGCTCTCATATGTTTATTTTTCATCTGTATATCTTCTTTGGTGATGGTTTAGATATTTGCCCATTTTAAAATTGGGTTGCTTATTGTTGAATTTTAAGAGCTCATGTATTTCTGATAAGAGTCCCGTATCAGATAGGTCTTCCACAAATGTTTTCCCTCAGCCTGTGACTTATCTCTTTGTTCTCTAACATTGTTTTCTCCAGAGCACCAGTTCTGCCTTTTTGAGACTATCATATCAATCTTTCTTGGATCATGTTTTTTATACTTGACAAATTATTACTAAATCCAAGGCCATTTAGATTTCTTTTAATTTTTAGTTTTATTGTTTTGTATTTTAACTTAGTTCTATGATCTATTTTGAGTTAATCCTTGTGATAGACATAAGGTCCATGTCTAGTTCGGTTTTTTTGAATGTGGATGTTCACATAGTCCAGAACTATGTTTTGAAAAGTGATCTTTTCTCTACTTGTGTACCAACAATCCATCTGTCTATTCTTATATTAATACCACAGTGCTGTAATTATGGCAGCTTTACAGTAAGTCTTAAAGCTGGGAAGTATCAGTGCTTTCACCCAGTTCTTCTCCCTCAACATTATTCTAACAAACATAGGGCAAGAGACTACTTGCCAGGCTTTTGTGATAGAAACCAGGCACATGGTTTAAAATACCTGGATGCAGGCAACCAGGGGGTGAGAAAGCCATCTGTCCCAAACAAAGGGAAATGTGTCCCTTTTATACGGATGGAAAGAAGGCAGGGGATAGTAAGTGTGAAGATTTAAAAAACCTCTGTGATCAAAGTTCTCTGGCAGTCTCACACATCAGTGGGCAAAGTCCTTGAGGTGTCCAGTGTAAATTTTCAGGTGTCTCCAGATATCCCTTGGACCTGCACAATTCCTTGTCCCATCTTATCTCCTCCACAACATTCCATGCTTGCCAATGCAATGTTAGCTCCCATGCTGAGCTGAATTCCCTGCAGAGTATTGCTTCTGCTAGCAAGCAGGCTGGGAGCTGGGAGTGTCAGGTCCAGTTGGAGCCTCACAATTATGTTAATTTTCCTTAGTCTTTTGCCTCTGCATATAGACACTTGCATATAAAACTAGGTTGTCAAGTCAGTGGTATACCCTGAGTCCCAGGACTGAGTAGTCTGAGGTGGATCACTTGAGCCTGAGTTTGACAGTAGCCTGAACAACAAACTGAGGCCCCTGTTTTGTTTTGTTTTTTTAATGTATTTTAAGAAAAAGTCTACAGGATGTTCATGGTCTCACTACTAGATCAGACTAGTAGTGATCCGCCTGTTTACAGCCTCCCAAGAGCTGGGATTACAAGCGTGTACCACCATGCCCAGTCTCAATTGCTTTCTCAGCCTCTCAGGGAACCCCGGAGGCAGGGCCGACAGGAGGCCCTTGCTTTTTTAAAAAAAAAAAAAAAAAAAGTATTCTGCTTCTAAGGAATGTATAGAATTGGAATAATTTCTCCCTTTAAATGTTTGGTAGAATTCACTAGTGACTCCATCTGGGACTGGTGCTTTCCATTTTGGAAGGTTATTTATTCTTTTTTTCTTTTTTGGTGGAACCAGGGATTGAACTCAGACCCTTGCACTTGCCAGGGAAGTTCTTATTCTCCTGAGCCGTCTCCCCAGCCCCAGGTTATTTATTCTTAATTCAATTTTTTGATTCTTTACACTTTGTACAAACTTTAGCAAGACTGTGTCTTTCAAGAAATTGGTCAGGGATGGCAAGACAGCTCAATGGGCTAAGCACCTGCTTAAGCAATTGCAGGGACTGGTTTTTTTTTTAAAGTGATGCATAAATTTATTAATATCAAAACCACTATGATTTAATAGCAAGTCACAAAGCATAAAATGACTGTATTCAGTTATAGTAACATTTATAAACATCTGCAATAAACAAATTTCCACCAAAAAACTGAGTACCTAATCCATCCAAAAAAGTAGACATAGTGCCTACCTGTGGTTTTTATTTTTATCTTTTCTTTTTTTTTATATAGATGCTGTCTATATTTATTTTACCCATACCTATCACATTATCAAATTTTTGCTGCTCTTGAAAGATACACCCTGTGCCTCACCATCAGTGTGGGCTGGGAGTTAGGGCTGGGTGAGGCTCCTCTCATAGTGCTGGTCTTGCAGGGCCCGGGACTGGGGTTTGATCCCTGGCACCACATGCCCCATCAGCCCCACCCTGGGTGCACTGAGCCAAGCAATGAAGCTGGGCATAGTGGTACCTGCCTGTAATCCCAGCTGTGGGGAGGCTGAAAACAGGAGGGTCACTAGAGTCCAAGCTGCATAGTGAGACCCTGTACCAAATACATTTTTTAAAAAGTTGGTCTGTTTCATCTATGTTATCAAATTAGTGGGTGCAGACATTTTTACAGTATTCCTTACCTTGAAATGTCCAATGGGATCTGTAAAGATGTCCTCTAATTTCTGGTTTTAGAAATTTGAGTCGTATTCTTTTTTTTTTTTTTTTTGCGGAACCAGGGATTGAACTCAGATCCTTGTGTTTGTCAGTCAAGCGCTTATCCTACTGAGTCATCTCCCCAGCCCTCTATTCTTTCATTTTAGCTGAAGTCCTGTTGGTTTTATTAGACTTTTTAAAAACTAGCTTTTAGTTTAATTTTGACCTATTCCTGTTTGCAATCTGTGACAGACAAGCTAGGCTGTCAACTTAATTGCTTGCCTAAGGGATTAGTAAATCACACCTCTGGGTATACCTGATTAAGTCATGGAGGAGTGACTTAGGGCACTGCATCTGGTCCCTGCCCCTTGCTGTTTCCAGCTCCCTGTACCATTCCCTGCTTTGTTTCCCAGTCAGCATGAAATGAGGACCTTTGCTCCACATGCCTTTCCACTATGATGCTTCTGCACTAGAGCCCTGACCATGGACTGGACCTTTTAAAACCTTGACCAAGTATTTTCCTCCTTTAAATTTCAGATTTTGAGTACTTGGTCCCAGCATCAGGAAAGCTGATTAATACTTAATCTCATTGATTTCTGCCCTACTTTTTATTTTTCTTCTGTTTACTTTGTACTTATTTTGATTCTCTTTTTCTAGTTCCCTAAGGTGGAAACCTGGATCATTAACTTTATTTATTTATTTATTTATTTATTTATTTATTTATTGGCAGAACCGGGGATTGAACTCAGATCCTTGCTTTTGTCAGTCAAGCGCTTATCCTACTGAGCTATCTCCCCGGCCCCAAGCAACTTTAGATCTTTATTTTTTTCTAATAGGTGCTCAATATTTTAAATTTCCCTCTAGTCCCCACCTCATCACATACCACAAAATTTAGTTAGTTAGTTAGTTATTATGTATTTGGTATAGGATCTCACTACAAAGCTTGGACTCTTAGTGCTCCTCCTGTTTTCAGCCTCCCTACTGCTGAGATTATAGATGTGGGCCACTATACCCAGTCTTGGTGGTCAGCTCAGGGTGCCCCAGGGGTGGAGCTGGTGTGGCATGTGGTGCCAGGGATCAAACCCAGGTCTCTGCGCTTGCCTAAGCAGGCGCTTAGGCCACTGAACTATCTTGCTGGCCACACACCACAAATTTTGATGTTATATTTTTAGTTTCTGAAATATTTTTACATTTCACTTGAAATTTTGTTTGTGATGTGTGTGTCAATTAGAAGCACGCTGTTTAATTTCCAAGTATTTTGACGTTTTTCTACCTATCATTCTGTTGCTTTCCAGTTTAATTATATTGTGATCTGAGCGTACAAAGTGTATGATTTCTAGTCTCTTAAATGTTTTGTATGACATGGCCCAGAATGCACACTAACCTGGTTTATATCCCAGGTGAGTTTGGAAAACAACTGTATTCTGTTGTTGGCTGGAACAGTGTACAGATGTCAGTTACTGACCATGCTGTTGCGTTCAACTGCGCCCTTTACTGTATTCCCCTATGAGATCCCTCCATTTCTCTGGAAGAGGTACTGAAGTTTTCTACTACCTCAGTGGACTAATCTGTTTCCCCTCACAATTCTGTCAGTTTTTGCTCCATATATTTTGCTGGTTTCTTGTTTGGTGCTTTGTTGTTTCTATGTTAAAGACTGCTAAGTCTGGACTTTTTGGAGAGTTGGTGCTCTTTTCATTATGTAGTTGGGTTTTAGTTTTGACCCATTTTGATAATGTTTTTAAACTCATATTTAGATGACTGGTAGTTGTTATTTTGTTTTGTTTTTGGTGGTACTGGAGACTGAATCCAGCGTGCACTGAGCTACAGACTAAGCCCTTTTTATGTTGAGATACGGTCCCATTAATTTGCCCAGGCTGAGCTCAAACTTTAGATCTTCCTGCTTCAGCCTCCTAAGTAGCTGAAATCATAGGCACAAACCTCCACACCAAGCTAAAGTGATTATCAGTATATTGTTATTGCTATACGTTTCTTTTTTTCTTTTTTTGTGGTACCAGGCTGAACTCAGGACCTTGTGCTTGCCTGGAAAGCACTTATTCCACTGAGCTCTTTCCCCAGCCCTGCTATAGATTTTGTATTTCTTAGAGTTATTGCTCTTTTCTTTATTGCAATTTTTTTTGTTTTTCTGCTTTTTATTGTTGTAGCTGAGCACTTCTCTGGTCCCATTTTCCATTTTTAAATAACTGCATTCTTTCTCCTTTCTGAGCATAACTGTAAAGAAGTTGCCCTACAGTTTGCAATATACACTTACAAATCCAAGTTTACTTTTTTTTTTGGCAGAACCGGGGATTGAACTCAGGCCCTTGCGCTTGCCAGGGAAGCGCTTATTCCACTGAGCCATCTCCCCGGCCCCTTCCAAGTTTACTTTTAAAAAATTGTATTGTTCTACAGACAGTGCAAGTGCCTTATGATAACAAAAGGTGCCTAATTCCTCCTGTCTTTCATATGCTTGGTCTCATTAATAGTTCTTTGTGTGTGTGTGTGTGTGTGTGTGTGTGTGTGTTAAATAAGGTTGATTGTTAGCTTTATTGCCATTATAGTTCTTATACTGCATATAAACTCAGATAATTGTTACTGTTATTTTATTTTTTGTTACTGTTATTTTAAACAAACTACCATCTATCAGATCAGTTAAGAGTAAGAAATTTTTTTCTCCACTTATTCTTCAATGTTTTTCCTTTATGCTAATTTGAATTTCTAATTTACATAATTTTCCTTCATTCTGAAGAACTTTCTTTTTGTCTGAAACAGGGTCTCACTATGCAGTCTAGGCTGGCTTTGAACTCACATTATGGCCCACGTTGTCCTCAAACTTACAGCAATTCTCCTGCCCCAGCCTCCCAAGTGCTGGGATTATAGGTGGGCACTATCATGCCTGACCTAAAAAACTTTCTCAAAAACAAATTTCATACATGGCAGTTTAGTAGAGTACCACTGAGCTCTACCACTGGGCTATACCCCAACTCCTTTTTAAATTTTTTTGAAACAGGATCTCAAACTTGCACTTCTACTTCAGCCCTCCTGGTGGCTAGGATTACAGGCATGTGCCACTATACCCTGATATTCTCAAGTGAGTACTTTTAAATTTTTACCAATCAGGTAGTAAGCAAGGGATGTCTTACTCTAGTTTGAATTTTTTTATTGCTTAAATGCTGAATATCTTTCATATTCATTAGCCATTTAATTTCTTCTTTGGGAACTGCGTAAGTTTAATAAATTTATATAGGGAAGATATTTAAGAATACAAAGAATAATAAACTTAAACTATGGAAATCTTCAATCCTAGGTATTATTATCAAAGTTATTTGGCCCAAAAGGAACATTCTATTTTACTTCACATTTGCCTGGAGAACACATAATTTGCTTAGAATCTAATTCTACAAGGCTTATATCATTTGGAGGGAGTCTACTGGTGAGTATACACCTCCCATGTCCTTGCTGATGAACACAGCATCACACTATTCAAGCATGACATTGGTATGCAGAACCACTACACACAAACTGCCTAGAAATTTACTGACATCCTGCACCCAGTTCTCAGAGCAGCAACCAAAAAATGAGCTGGGGAGCTTGGAAGGCATTCAAAGGAGAGCCACGAGGTTGATTAAAGGGCTTGAAACATAAGAGCTGTGAGGAAAGGTTAAAAGAACTGTGATTATTCAGGCTTGAAAATAAGTGAAGGCTGAAGAGTGAATTAATAATGCAATTCTAATAAAACACTTACACAATAGATAGTGAGTGGCTGTTTTCTAAGTGTTCAGAGAAAAGATGAAGAGAATTTGTACTTTAGCACAAGAAATTCAGTTATATATAAGAAAAGTTCCCTGAGAGTATTAACCAAATTTTCTCAGTAACAAAGGCATTTGTCTAGGAGTAAATTTGATGTTAGAAAGATATATATATATATATATATATATATATGTATATATATATATTTTTTTTTCAGGTCAATAGGTTACTACTCACTGCATTATTATAAGAAAGACTACAGAGTAGAAGAGATAATAGAGCAGTACATGCAGGTGAAAAAAGGGAACTCAAGGATGAAGTGGTGGCCCATTCATGAAAAGGGGATGTGGGGAAAGGACAGGGAGGAACGGAAGGATGTAAAGAGTGGTGAAGCAAGGCAAAAGTGTGGAACTGCTCTTAAAATAAGCCATTTCTTCCTTTCTACTGTTTATGCAGCGTATCCACTTAGATATGCGAATTGGAGAACATGACCTTGATGCAGCAATTGCTCAGGCAAAGGACAAAGTTAATGAAGTTACCTTCAAGCTTGAACATCTAATTGAACAAATTGAGCAAATACTTAAAGAACAAAACTATCAAAGGGTCAGTCTGCCTATTCAGCTTATTTTATCTCTTCCTGCCAGGAACACATTACTAAATACAAGGCCTTGAGGGCAAGGAATAAACTGCCTGTTCCTGGGTATTTTCAGGCTAGAACTGAGCACACATGGAGAGAGAAGGAAGGGAGCAATCTCTCTCTACTGTCTGCTGAACAAAGAAGGGCTCCTTTAGGAGAGAGAACTGCAGCTCATTCACCGCTTTCTCCCCTATACTGAGCAAGGCAGCCAGCAGCAAAGGATGTGTGCTTACTGAATGAACAAATGCCTCTATATGCCCTCCCTGTATTTGGAGAGCTACAAGTATGCCCACTTTCTAGATCCTAATTTCATTCTTGTGACATCAAGTGGTTTTTGTTTTTGCTGTTGTTTTACAGTATTGGGGATCAAACTCTGGGCCTTGGATATGTTAGGCATGTGCTCTACCACTGAACTATATATCTCTGGCCCTCAAGTGTTTTCTGACTCACTGTGTTCAGTGGACACTGGTCAGACATGGGCTCAAACCTACTCTACTACTCACTAATTTTATGTCATCTTTAAGCCTCAGTTTCTTTGTCTGGAAAACAAGGTAAGCACAAGTACAATAACTAGAAAAGGCAAGGAAGTTCTCGACATAGTACCCAGCCTAAAGGAGTCCAATGATGAAAATCTATCACTGCTGGGTAATGCTGTTTGCCTGATAGTTGCAAATAAAATGTATAAAGTAACAGATCAAATTACAGATATTTCACACCAAAACATAGATGTTTTATCAAATTGCTTTTTACTCTTTCATATTTTACTAAACCACTGATTTTGACTGAGACTGTACTTTGTGAAAAGACACTAAGTGGGGGGAAAAGACACTATGTGGTTAATATTAAATACCTTGAACTTACACAGCAACTTTACTCTCAGAATCACACATTAAACTAGACTTGATGGCGCATGTCTGTAATCTCAGCAATCCAGAGGGCAGGAGAATGGCAAGTTTGAGATCAGTATGGGCAATTTAGCAAGGCCCTATCTCAAGACAAAAATTCTAAAAGGGTGGAAGATGCAGCTTAGTGGTAAACTACTTGCCTAAATCTCAAAGCTCTGGGTTTATCTCTAGTAAAACACACACACACACACACACACACACACACACAAATGCATATTTAGTACTTCAAACAACTAAACCTATCTATTTCTCTTCTACACAGGTCCGAGAAGAAAATTTTCGAATGACCAGTGAAGATACAAATAGCAATGTCTTATGGTGGGCTATAGCACAAACATTAATCCTTATTTCAGTTGGAATTTTCCAAATGAAATACCTTAAAGACTTCTTTATAGCTAAAAAAGTTGTTTAAAATACTATCATGAAAGACAAATAATTTTCATGTTTTAATAAACCAAAACGCACGCACAAATGTGTATCACTTTTATGATTTCAAAAACTATCAGAGATTGAAATTAATGTTATAGAGTTGCAACACTGATAAAATGCTTTATGAACAAGGTAGTTTAAGGACCAGATATGGTGGGCATCTGCAATCTCAGCACTCAAGAGGCAGAGGCAGGAAGATTGCTATATATTCAAGCTAACCTGGGCTACACAGTAAGTTTAAGGCCACCCTGCCTCAAAAAAAAAAAAAAGTAATTTCTGAATTTCATAAATTAAGCATATTTATGTTTCAAAACTGATAGAAAGGGGCTGACGGGATGGCTCAGTGGTCTAAAGCACCTACTTGGAACAAGCTTAGCAAACCACAGGGACCACGGTTCAATCCCCCAGCACCACATGCCAGCCAGCCTGGCCCCCTGGTGGGCTGAGCTGGCCACACACACACACACACACACTAAATAAAATGTAAAAAAAAAAAAAAATTAAAAAAAACCCCAAACTGATACAAAGCAGCAGGGCTAGAGATATAGCTCAGTAGAATAAGTGCCTGCCTGGCAAGCACAGGGTCCTGAGTTCAATCCCTGGTACCAAAAAAAAAAAAAAGAAAAAAAAAACAAAAAATCCCTGATACAAAGTAGTGCAGTGCAATAGAAATAAAATGGGAGCTACACATGAAATTTTAAGTTCTCTCATCACCACATTAAAAAAGATTTTGAAGATTGGTAAAATTAACCCTAGTGGCATATATTTAACTCAATATATCAAATTACTGTCTTTTAAAAATGTATTCATTATGAGGCTCCTTTAGAGATACTTTTTTTTAAAAAAAACACTTTTTTAAAGTTTATTTATTTATTTAGAGTGTGTGTGTGTGTGTGTGGCCAGCCCAGCCCACCAGGGGGCGGGGCTGGCTGGCATGTGGTGCTGGGGGACTGAACCGCGGTCCCTGCGCTTCGCCAAGCTTGCTCTAAGTAGGTGCCTTAGACCACTGAGCCATCTCTCCAGCCCTCGAGATACTTTTAACACTTGTTGTTTTCATCTTGGAGTTGGGGGCTGTACATTCCACACACATCACAAACCAGTTGCCCCAAGAGATCACAACCACAGCACTGCAAGGGCACACGCACTCCGTCCTGAGGGCACTCCTGGGTGTGTGTTACCAGGAACATCACTTTAATCTCTGCTTTCTAACTCCCTGGAAGAAAAAGGCTCTAATTCACCAGTACTTGTAGACTGTCTGGTGGCATGGAAGAGGTCTGGCTTCTTGCCAGGAGGATAGCGTTCAGCAAACAATCGTGTGTGTGCGCGCGCGCGTGCCTGTGTGTGCACATGTGTGACGTTGGGATCCAATCCAAGGCCATGTGGGTGCTAGGCCGGCTCTCTGTGCTTCATTCCCAGCCCTGTAACTTTCCATTCTGAAATAAGTACACGCTCCCTGCAAGCTTCTCCCAGGCGCGCTGTGCGTACGGAGGACCCTGCTTCCCAGCGGCTGCAGGGCTGCAGCGGCGGCTCCCCTTCATCCCGGCCCTCGCGCAGGCCCCTCATACGCCACCCACCACTCACTTCCTAACTTCCTTGTGCGAGGAGCTGGAGGCCTGCTCGCCCAGGCCCACTGCCTACCGTGAGCGTCTGCCGGGCACCCGCTGGGCCTGACAGGACGGCCATTCCCCGGCGCACGTGAGTACGGCGGCAGTACCACATCGCCGCGTTATCGCTTTGCACCGACAGCCGTGAGCGCCAATGTGCGCAGGCGCAGAGCTTCCCCCCCACCCCCGCGCACCTTGCGCGGTAGGCTCGTCCGTTTTGGCGGGCTGTCCCAGTGCGCAGGCGCCGGGCAGCCGTCTCCGCGTTTTGGCGGGCTGTCCCAGTGCGCAGGCGCCGGGCGGCCGTCTAGGCGTTTTGGCGGGCTGTCCCAGTGCGCAGGCGCCGAGTTCGCTGCGCGCAGGCGCCGGGCGGCCGGCTCCGCGTTTTGGCGGGCTGTCCCAGTGCGCAGGCGCCGGGCGGCCGTCTAGGCGTTTTGGCGGGCTGTCCCAGTGCGCAGGCGCCGAGTTCGCTGCGCGCAGGCGCCGGGCGGCCGGCTCGGCGTTTTGGCGGGCTGTCCCAGTGCGCAGGCGCCGGGCGGCCGTCTCGGCGTTTTGGCGGGCTGTCCCAGTGCGCAGGCGCCGGTCAGCGGTCTCAGCGGCCTCGCGGGCTCGCCCAGCATGGCCCTCTGGGTGTTCTGCAACCGCTGTTTCCAGGCGCCGCACCGGAAGTCGTCCTTCAGCCTGACCAGCTGCGGGCACGTGTACTGCGAAGCCTGCCTCGGCAAAGGTCAGGGCCGGTGCCGGGTGGGGACCCCCGTGGAGGCCGGCTTTGTGGGCTCTTGTTCCCGAGGTGGGCAGGGCTGCGGCGGGAGGGCCGGCGGGGCAGAATGGGCGCCCTGAGGCCGGGCGCACACGCGGGTCAGAGCTGAGCCCGGCGGAGATCCCAGCGTGTGGAGGGGCGGCAGGAGAAGGTGGGGTCACCTCGTCAGGATGGGTTTGAAGAAGAGAAGCCAAGCGAGGAGGAGGAGGAGGAGGCTGGGTGAGAGGGAGGCGAGGGGGCTGATGGCGGCCCCCGGACCACAGAGGGCGGAGTGTGAGCGGGAGCGCGCGGTTCCTTTCAGGCCAGCCGCGCGTGCTGGTAGTGTCTGCCGTGGCGCCCAGGGCAGGGGCTGCATCCCGCCGCTACTTCTGGTCCTTGAAGTGTGAGGCCAAAACAGGATCCAGTAGCCTGAGGTCATTTTTCCAAAAAGGCACAGTCCCTGTGTTGGAAGTGCACTCAGTGCAGGGCCCACGGAAATAAAATGAGAAAAGGGATGGAAGCTGTGGGCAGAGCCTGACCTAGGTGTCCTGACTCATTGTTCACAAGCCCCCCAAAATGCTGACTTTCCTCCTATAGATGCAGATGTTAAATGCAAAAATGATGTCTGTGTATACCATTTGGCAGTCTGTTTTTGTTCCTTACTGGAGAGTAGATGTCTTTCCCTGCTAAAATAATATCTTTTTTTGTTTATTTGTTTCAGTTGTCCTTTATTGTAAGATCATAGACTATAACTTGGTAGTCATTAGTCAGGTAATACATTTTAATAAAAACAAGTGTTTATTCAGAAGTGATCACAGCCAGGGATATAGCTCAGCAGCTTAGCACCTGCCAGGCAAGCAGAAGGTCCTGAGTTCAATTCCTGACACCAAAAAAAAAAAAAAAAAAAAAGTGATCACAGAACAATTCAAAATGCAGAGTAAGGTTGAGAAACATCTGACTCACTAATAGATCTAGTTCTCACTAAATGAAACCCCTAACTTCTCTTTTTTTAGGAAAAGTAAACTGTAATTTCAGTAGATGGCAATATGGGATGTTTTTGTTACATAGACTAGTTTCCATTCAGTGGACTGTTTATGATCTTTGTCAGCTGGGTTAGATACATTTATATAGTGGGCTGTCCTTCAGACTTCTTTCTTCTTTGCAAGCAGCTTTATATCTGCAGTCATCTTCTTTTCCTGTTGTGCAGGAATGCTCTGCACCACTTACTTCTCCACCCAGCTTATCATATGCTCTTGTTCATTGCAGTGCATCATATTCTGCACAGAGATATGATAGTCCAGGGGATTCTTTGCTTCCTTGTATACTCTGTGTAGCAGTTCCTGGTAAGTAACCTCTAAAGCCCTAACAGTATTCTCTGGACATCAGAAAGGTAGTGGTGCTTCTGAACAAGTGCCTGCTGGGACTTCTCCAATTCAGTTGCATTCTGTATTGTTTCATGGAAGCTTGTTTTGCCTCTTCTAGTTGGCATTTTTTTGGCAATTTTTTTGCTCATTGAGTTTATCAATAAGTTCTCCAAAAGAGGTACCATATTTTTTAATTATATAGATAAGTAGCCTTACTACAGATATGGTAGAGAAGGTCTCTGGGGCATTCACATATATTTATTTAGACAAAATATAAGATAACCCCAGTTCCAAAGTGTTACACCAGTTTTAGAATAAAGGAACTGGAATAATTCCTCAAGGATCAGCCCAAGACAAGCTTTTCTGCCATATTCAGGAAGAGATGGTGGAGGAGCAAATCTTGACTGCCTTGTGTGAAAGATCCTTGTTTCCTACAATATCCCTGGTCCTAGGAGGGCTATGTTCCTTAGACAGGGTGTCCCAGTGACGATGGCAGAAGGTGCCACTCAGGACAGTGTGGTCAGGAAAGATCCAGAAAGTGGTCTTAGCATTCCTGTGACCCTACCAGAGACTCTGGTCAATGGCTGTATCTTATTTTTAAGGTTGTGGAATACATATTTTAGTTACAATACCGTAAGTTATCTGAGTCCCTACTATAAGACAAGTACCATTGTTCAGTTTCTGACTTTTATTCCTTAAAGTTCATTCCTAAGGATAGGATTGTTAAATTGGGAGTGTTTTCATTAAAATGGACAAAACTATCCCCCAGAGACAATGTGCTTATAATGTTCCTGGCATTGATTTGGGAGCACCTATTGTCCCCTCATTAGTGGCCTAGCTTTTCTTCTTACATTTATTGGCTCTTTGTACTTGTGCTGATTACTTATTGGAGTCCTCTCACAACCTTTTATTGGAATATTTGTTTTTAATTGATGTAGAAGCACTATTTACTAGCTATGAACCACTTTGGTAGTGACTCGCAGACGACTTCCTCTATAGAATCAATACTTCTCACTAAGCAGAATGCTTGTTTTTTTTAATGCTTATATTTTTATGAGTTAGCTCTATAATCTTTCACTATCAGGCTTCTGATAGTGATGGTGCATAAAAGGAATTTCCTTTCTCCAGTCTGTAGTGAAAGAGAGGAGGAGGAACTGGTGACCTGAGTGTGTTTAAGAGGAGAGGGGAGGAGGCTGTTCTGAAGGTCATTGGAAAGGGACCATCCGTATACCAGGTCACCACACTCTGAGCTGCTGTGCCTCTGAGGTGAATATGACTCAGAGCCAACAGCCCTCCTAGGTAGAAAGGAGACAGAGTGAGTCCAGTGGTTCTCTGGCTTGTAGGTCTGGAGGAGAGGTAGGGAGTTGAGTAAATTGTGAGCAGAGGGCATTTTTTTCCCATTGGATGATGGTTTTGTTTTGTTCTGTTTTTTTCATTTGAACGTTCTCACAGAGACTGGAGTAGGGGGAGCACTCAACAGAAGCAGGGCAGGACATCGTAGCAGTGCTGCAGACCCAGCAGTGTTGGAATCCACACATTTATGACCCCACATCTCAAGTGTGTTTGGCCCAATTCTTGGCTGCACTGGATAGCAGAAGGAGCAAAAAACAGCAGCAGAGATTGCCCATATTTGGAACAGGTGTGCTACCTGGAAAGATGAGCAATATGGAGACTGTGGCCTCAGAGCTGGTTAGAGAAGAGCAGAGCACATGGGCAAGAGGAGGTGGAAGCCTCAGGGAGGGAACTGAGTATAGGGCAGTGTTCTGTGTTTCCTGATGCTGCGTGCTCTGGAGGCCTAGGGTAATAGCAGAGGTGCTGAATTGGTGCTTAGGACATACCTCCATGTAGAGAGCAGCTGGGAATGGTAGGGAGACCAGCCACTGAAGTCAAGTCTCCAGGTGATGATTATAATCTGTGGAGAGAAAGATGGTAATGTAGGGCTGGAATCCCTCTGGATCTGTGCGAAAGACCTGGAGATTGGTCAGGTAGATTGTGGGATGCTAGCAGGTTGGGCATAGTAACCCTCCATGCTTAAGCCTAGGGCTGGTCACAGGTAGCCAGGCATTAGCGCATAGAGGAATGGTGTGTCCTGACATGTGATACCTTGTGGTATAGAGTTGAGACTGAGAGGGGTAAAGAAAATCCCATCCTTTGGATGGGGTCAGAGCAGCCATTTTCATTTTAAATATAGTTAAAACTTTTAAATTAAGATATCACTATAAGCACCTGCTTAGGCAGATGCAGGGACCAGGATTCAATCCCGGGCATGCTGTGCTGGCCCCGCCCCAGGGGTTCACTGAGAAAAGGCATTGAGATTGGGCGTGGTGGTACACGCCTGTAGTCCCAGGATTTGGGAGGCTGAAAACAGGAGAATCACTATGAGTCTAATCTGTGTAGTGAGACCCTGTAAACCCTGTACTAAATATGTTTTTTAAAAGATACTATTATAAGATCTAATTGGAATGAATATCTGGGATAGATTTTTTTTTTTCCAGTGCTAGGGATCAAGCCCAGGGTTCACTTATGACTGATAAGCACTCTTCCACTGAGCTACATCTCCAGTCCTGGGATGTAGGAGACACTTCCAGATCCTCGTCTCGATCCAAGAAGCCAATATTTGTAATTCCAAAGTTACGTTATTGGAATCCCATCAAGTTGATTCCAATCTACCACTTTCAATGCAACCCACAGCAAAAATAAAGACACTAAATTATATTTTCAATCATCAGGGAGTCAAGGGGCTCTAAGTGCAGCCACGAAGATGGCTTTCTGGAACCAAGAGAGCAACCCAGGGCCTCATCCAGTTTTTATTCAGTGGGGGAGTGGCTTGAGGGAGGATTGACTGAGAATTGTGGTAAGTAGGTGATCATTGTGAGCTGAGCTAGGTGGGTGGCCTACATTTACCTAAGGCCAATTGATAAACAGAAGTCCTAGCCCGCTCTGTGCATAGGAAATAGGGTCAGGCTCAGTCAAAATGGAGACAGTCGCTCTTTCAAGGAGAGCTGCTCAGGTGGTCCTCCACACTGGGATAGAGTTAACCTTAAATATGGTCAATCTCTGTGGCCTTTGGTGCATATTTGCAAAGTAAGAAAGCAGGGTTGTTTTATAAATTATTATTTTGTATTTTAATACAGGGTCTCACTACACAGATTAGACTCGTAGCAATCCTCTTGTTTTCAGCCTCCCAAGCACTGGGATTACAGGCTTGTACCACCACGCCCAGTCTCAACGACCTTTTCTCAGTGCACCCTGGGGGCAGGGCCAGCACAGCACACTGGGGATTGAACCCTGGTTACCGCGCCTGCCTAAGCAGGTGCTTTAGTCTGCTGAGCTATCTGGCCAGCCAGTTGTATAAATTATTGAACTGTGTGCACACACACAGTGTCATTTTCTGTCTGAACATGAAAACCGTTTAGGTGCTGTAACCCTGCATATTTCTCTTTTTTGCATATTTTTAAAATTTAATTTAATTTTATTTTGAAAAGTAAAAACAAAAGCAAGAATAAAAAATCAGAAACAGGGCTGACCTGATAGCTCAGTGGACTAAAGTGCCTGCTTAGGCAGAGTGCAGTGGCCAGGGTTTTATCCCTGGCTGTGGGGTGCTCTGAGACACTGGGTGTGGTGGTGTGTGCCTGTAATCTGAGCACTTGGGAAGCAGAAAACAGGAGAATCACTACTAGTCTGATCTACATAGTGAGACTCTGTAGACCCTGTAGACCTATAGACCCTGTTCTAAATACAGAATGATAAAAAACAGAAGGAAACAGGGTAACATACAACAGTACATATGTTACAGATTTTAAAACAGAATAGCTGATTAACAACAGTTGATATATTATCTATTTTTATCATCAAATCTCTTGCTCAAATTAACAGATATAGTTATGTAGGATTGGACACATGATTGCATATTACCATTATTTTGCATTTTTTTGAAGAAATATAATTTAAGTACTACATTTATACATATCTCTTTTTAATTTATAGGCAAAAAGGATGAATGCATGATTTGTAAAGTTCCTTGTCGTACGGTTTTACTCACAAAACATGTAAGTTGAAATCTATAGAATTTGAAGATTACAGTAATATTTCCTGTGCCAGGGAGATAGCTCAGTAGAATAAGTTCCTGTCTGACAAGAGCAGGGTCCTGTGTTCAATCCCTGGTACCACAAAAAATAATAATAATAAATAAATAATAATATTTCCTTTTAATTTGAGATTTAATTTGTAGTCACAGTGGTATCTAAATTTTTCATTTATTTTGCTGGATTAACTGCTTAATGTGAGACTTGTAAATAATCAACATGCAATTGGGATTAGCTTTCTCAGACTTTACTAACTTCCTCTCTTGGCAATACATTGACTCTCACTCTCAGACTGTGCTATGTTCCTGGGAGTACAAATGGGTTAGAAGGATTTCAACACAATACCAGTCCTTTAGGATTCAGTGGAGTTTAGTTTTTCATTGAAGTCATATGTGTGTAATTAAGAAAGTTCTTGATGACAGAAGCTTAAAACCAGGTATGGTACATGGCTTAAAACCATGTCTTTGGTTTTGTCTAAAATACGTTAGTTTCATGTGTTTTCTGATAGGAACTTAGTTACAAATGATTTTCTTCTATTTCACTCTCCAACATGTATATTTGATTTAATATCTTAAAATGTCATGATTCCTTTATGACAAATATGAAACAGAATTACACAGAAGTTCAGACAATACAGAAGATTTATTGTGAAAGTGGCCTAAATGTTGTTTTCAAAGACAAACATCTGAGAGTTTGGTGCCTATCCTGTGTATATGATTTTCCTTTTTATAGAAGTGTTTTCTCAGATGACACTATGTTTGGAGGACTTGAAGTTTGTTATTTTTGCTTTGTTTTTGGGTACTAAGGACTTAACCCAGGATCTCCCACTTGCTAGATGGCACCCACTTTTAAAATGACTACATAATACATATTTCAGCATTTTCCTTTTGATGAGCCTATGGGATTTTTGGCTTTTCACTATTTCAGAAAAACATCATAGTGAACATTTTTTAACAATCTTTCTCCACACTTGTGAGAATATTTTTTTTTAAAAATTCCCAGAAATGAAAAGGCAAGGGCAAAGTATTTAAATGTTTGTATCTTTAGTAGAAAAGGCTGCTTTCCTCCAATGTGCAGCAGTGTGAGGTCCCAGGAAGCGCCTATTTCTGCTGTGCATTGCTGTGTAGCATCCAACCTGCCTCGTTGTCAGGCTCCAGGCAAAGCTAGAGGGCACCTGGCCCTTTCTCTTTCTTCATGGGTGAACTGTTCAGGCCTTGTTTTCTTCTGTATTTGCTAATAAGTGTAATTGAGACTATCCATTTCCATTTGCGCATTGTGTTTATAGGTCAGTTGGAGTACTGCTGTTCTGAATCATTTCTAAATAATCTCTAATCTGTTCTTTTCATTTCCTTTCTAACTTAAGAACATTCTTTAATTTGTAAATGGTTAGATCACAACTGTCCAACTTCTGGCTGTCTAGACCAAAAGGAATTGTCTTGAACTGCATATAAAATATATAATGTAATTAATTAATGTAAGTAGAAATTCCTTTTAGCAATATTTGTATTATAACATTTTTACAAGAAGGTAACATAACATTTTTACAAGAGGCATAAAACTAGTAGAATATTTGACCTTTTCTCTATTAGAAAACTAATGTATTTCATTTAACAATGAAAGTTGTTGAAATTCTCAACTTCTCAAGGTGCTCATCAGAAATTTTTAATGTTTTACTCTTTGTATTCTTTGTCCTTTAAAATAGTTGTTCACAAGCATATATATTGCCAAAAACTAATGGCATAAGTAAGGTATAATTATTAAGCAAGAAATATTTTCCCTGAGAAAGGTAGGTCTTAGAAAAGTCTAGGAGGGGCCAGGGAGATGGCTCAGTGGAATAAGCACTTCCCTGGTAAGTGCAAGAGCCTGAGTTCAATCCCCAGTTCCACCAAAAACAAACAAACAAACAGAAAAGTCTAGGAAAGAAAGAGAAAGCAAGCCAAAGGGAAAAAAAAAAAAAAAAAAAAAAAAAAAAAAGAGCAAAGAGAAGCTGTGGCTAGAAACAGAAGAATAAATTAAAGGTTTGTATGTGAAAGTAGGAAAATTGACTCTCTTACCAGTCTGATCTCAGAAGGAAGGAAGTGAACCATGTGTGAGGAAGTAATTTGTTGCATGTATTGGTACTTGAAACTAAGTCCACTTTATTAGGGTGTGAGGCTTGAAAGGTGAAAGCTGGCTGCCTACCTGCACCAAAGTTCCTTCCTGAAGTAAAGCTTGCCAGTGTCCAAGGATATGCCATGTATATGGTGCTTCTAGTTAATGCTACTAACTAGGCAAGAAGACAAAGGAAACTTATTTTTAGTATTCTTATTATGAATGTCCATTATTTCTGAAACCCTCTTTCTAAATGCATAATTTTCTGTTATGTTTTTATCAGTTTTAGTTTTCATTATCTGTTCTCCATTGCACACTTTTTTTAAACAAATTAAAGTAAAGACTATTTTCAAATTGTTCACTTTCAGCAGCTCAATTTTAGAGATCTACAAGAAACTACATTTTCCTCTGAAGAAAGTTTCATTTGCTAATATATTCCTGGGACATGATTTAGAAGAATGGTGTAGTTTTTGTATTTCATAATCTTAATTTGAA
>NW_004524582.1:33594401-33642948 GCF_000260255.1 Octodon degus
GCTGGCCAAATAGCTCATCGGATTAAAGAGCCTGCAAGCAGGCGCAGGGACCAGGTGTTTGATCCCCGGGCCTGCCATGCTGGCCCCGCCCCTGAGGCACACTGAGCCAGCAATTAAGCCTGGGCATGGTGGCACGCACCTGTAATCCCAGCTCTTGGGAGGCTGTAAACAGGCAGATCACTACGAGTCTGATCTAGTAGTGAGACCCTGAACACCCTGTAGACCCTTCCCTAAAATACAAAAAAAAAAAAGTCTAGTAACAAGACATCAAATTTTTCTTTGACTCAAAAGTCTGATTGTGGTGATTTATATCCAGATATTAATAAACTATCATTAATTTTTCGGGTATTAGCAGTGTTGTATATATAATCATAACAATGTCATGAGCAAGAAACACTATCTTAGTTACTTTTCTCTTGACTGAGACAAAATACCTGACATCCACAAGTTAGAGGAGGAAAGATTTTATTTATTTATTTTGGCCGGCTCAGGATGCCTTAAGGGCAGGTCTGGTAAGGCAGGAGGATCTGGGGACCGAACCACAGAATCCTGAGCCTGACTGCTTTTCTTAAGCAGGCACTTAAACAACTGAGCTAATGGGCAGGCCCCCAAAATTTTGAGATGGAGTTGTTGTTTTTTTCCTACTCGGGCTGTCTTAATGGCAGGTCTGGTATAGCTTCTGGAAGTGGGAATTGAACTGCAGTCTTATGCACCTGCCTGCATTTACCCAAGCAGCTCTTTAAACAACTGAGCTGTTCGGCAAAGCCAGAAAGGTTTAGTATAGCTCACAGTTTGTAGAGGTTTCAGTCTATAGTCAACTGGCTCCAAGGCAGGGTGGCATGGTAAAGGAATATCACAGAGGAAAAACAGTCCATGGTAGGGCAGACAGGAAGCAGGTTTTCCTTTTCCTTTTATTTCACTTAGGCAGCAGACCTTTTCGGTGGTACCACCCACATTCAGGGAAGGGTCTACAGGGTGTTCAGGGTCTCATTACTAGATCTGACTCGTAGTGATCTGCCTGTTTACAGCCTCCCAAGAGCTGGGATTACAGGTGTGCACTACCACGTCCAGTCTCAGTTGCTGTCTCAGGGGCGGGGCTGGCACAGCAGACCTGGGAATCTCCCTGTGCCTGCTTGCAGGTGCTTTAATCCACTGAGCTATTTGTCTGGCCCACAGAATCCTGATAGGATTTTTGGTTGGTTGTTTTTAGATATATATTAGGTCTTACTATGAAACTTGGATTTGTAGTGATCCTCCTGTTTTCAGCCTTCTGGTGCTGGGATTACAGGTGTGTGCCACCATGCCCAGACTCAGTCACAGGCTCAGTGCACCAGAGGGCAGGGCTGATGTGGCATGTGGTACCAGGGATCAAACACCAGCCCCTGCACTCAGTCCACTGAGCAGTCCCACCTGCCTCTGATAGGGTTTTTATTTTGCACGTAATTAATAAAATGAAGTGGAAAATTGGTATCTATAATATTGACCCATTAATCTATGAGGTACTGCGTTTACCTGGATCTTCTCCCATTTCATGAAATAATAGCTGATGGCTTCCTCAGCACCATGGTGATAATGATAGTTCTTAGACTGATGATTTGAAGGTCTGCTATAGTTTTTAAAAATTTCGCCTTTTTAGCTCTTACTGCTAGAAGCACTAAGAAATCTTGCCATCTTCACTTGGTTATTGGTTTACGTGAAAGTTCTTCTAGGGTTTTTGCAGTGGCCTTCATACCCTGCAGTCAGTGACTGGCCCTCAGGCCCTGCAGAGCAGGAGCTGCTGTGGGGGCTTCCCATCGTGCGCGATTTCACAGTCAGCCTTCACTGCTTCACCACCACCTAGTGCATTTTATGTGCACTAAGTTCTTTGCTAAGGTTTATTATTATGAGTGGTGTAAAGCTTTTGCCTTTTCTGTAACTAGCATCTTTCCTTTTTTAACCTCATTAGTTAATGTGGTAACTTGTATTTATTTTTTAATCCCCATTAAATTCCAGGAATAAATACAGTGGAATGATGTGGCACAGCTTGTATATATAGATGAGCTTTGGTTACTACTGCTTGGCTTGTGTTTGTTTGTTTATATATGAATTGTACCTGTAATTATCCCTTATTATAGTGCTCTTTTCAAGTTTGAGTAAGTCAGTTACTATGGCTTCACTAAAGAGAAGAGTTAGAATATTTTTTGATATGGAGGATTGAACCCAGGACCTCCTGGCTTTCCATGGGTGCAGAAGGATTGGATCACTGCCCTGTGGTCCATAGTCCTGCCCTTCCCAGGTTTATCACCAACATTCCATCTCTGGAAATTCTAGATCTTGATGTGCTGCTTTTTAAGCAGTAGCTAGAAGCTTTTAAGCAATTAAAACTGAGCCTTTGGCTTTTCTTTCAGACTGACTCCAGCATCCAGGCACTCTTCATGGGCATAGATGGCCTGTGTAAGAAGTACTCCCAGGACACCACCCAGGTGAGTGCTGCCGAGGGGTCCAGGGACAGATGTGCAGGTGCACCATCTCAGGCTGTGTGCTCTGGAGGCCATGCCCTTGTAGGTGTGAGATCAGTAGGTTTTCTGCCTTCTCTGGGTTCTCTTTATCTTTGCAGTGGTGAAGCACCTGTGCACAGAAGGTTTAAATCTGAACAAGGCCCATGTGATTTATTTATTTATTTATTTATTTATTTATTTATTTCATATATTTAGTACAAGGTCTCACTACACAGATCAAACTCATAGTAATCTTTCCTATTTGTCAGCTTCCCAAGTGTTGGGATTATAGGCATGCACCACCATGCCCAGTCTCATTGGCTGTCTCAACACACCCTAGAGACAGGGCCAGCATGACAGGCCAGGATTGAACCTCCAGCCCCGGCATCTGCCTAAGCAGGTGCTTTAGTCCACTGAGCTATCTGGCTGGCCCTCCATATGATTTATTTTGGTGTCACATTAAGACCTGTGTGAGCTTAGTTCAGCCCTGGGTCCGTTTAGGCAGGATGCTCCAGGAAGTTCAATTCCTGAGAACCTCCTTCCAGCTAGGTCTCTGGATTCAGAATAATGGGTTTCTTCATGAATCTGTCCTCTGCAACATATCCAGGGCTGCACATGAAGGTGTGCACCTGTTTGGTGCAGGGCTGCATGGGCTCCTTCCTCCTGTCTACCTCTTCCTGGCTTCATACTACCTCCAACTGAGGCAGAAGGCCTGGGAGAATTTATGCCGACCCATCCCTATGATGTCCTCAGCCATTCCTTTGTCCAGGCTGTGGTCAGCTGGGTCTGCCCCACCATCCTCGCTCTCTCAGAGTAGTACCATCCCAGATTATGCCCAGCTATGCCCTCCCAGGAAGAACTCAAGGCTTGGGGGCTGGGGATCGCTCAGTAGAATAAGTGTTTGCCTGGCAAGTGCAAGGGCCTCAGTTCAATCCCCAGTTCCACAAAAAAAAAAAAAAAAAAAAAAACCTTTGGGGCTGGGGATGTGGTTCAGAGGTGGAGCTCTTGCCTTACATGCACAAGGTCATGGGTTTGATCCCAGCACCACCAAAAACAAAACAAAACTTACAAGAATTAGAAGAACCTAAGGCTGGACACATGGAAGCCAGTGGCAGCCAGACAGGCTGATCATCTGTCTTGCTCCATGCTGCAGAACCAGCTCAGGCCAGGTCCTGAGATTCCCACAGACCTTGCAACCACAAGGTTAACTGTAACACCTACACAGGAGTTGTACCTCAATTAGAGGCCAGCCAATGGGCCCAGAGATGGACTCACAGACCCACCATCTACTCTGTGCTCCATCCTGAGACCATATGTGCTAATGGGATAATGCAGAATTGTGACTACATTTAAGCAGTGCTGGCCTCTGTCATTCTACCTCACAGTACAGGGTAGCATTTTCCAGAGGCTGTGTGACATGGGATAGCATGCCTATTGTTCATTCTGGCATAATGAGTTTGTTGTTTTAAAGAACCAACAAACAAATTTCTTCTTAATTTCTGATGAGTAAATAGTGATAGATAAAACCCACAAGAGCAAAGCTCCTCAGGTCCACATACCAGAAGTCTGAGACCTGCCATAGGCTGGCACCAGACACCTCAGCAACAGCCAGCTTAGGGGCCTTTGCTCTCCCCTTTCTGAACTCCGTTAGGATAGATAGATGCCTCTTGCCTGAGGAACTCAATGAGCCTGTGTCACACAGCCCTTGCCCAGAAGTCTTTGTCCTCGATTTGGAGGCCAGATGCTGGCCCTGCAGAGCAGGAGCTCACTAGTCTGTAGAGCTAGAGCCACCCTGGGTGGCAGCAAAGCTATGGGCTAAGGAGTGTGCTCACAGGGGTGCCTGATGACCCCACACACACACCAGCACAATCCCTGGCTCTCTGCCCTACTCTAAGACCTGGAGATGCTGCTCCCTGGAAGAAACTGCTCTCCATGCAGCCTACATTATCTCTAGCCTCCGTTCCTTGCCAGTCTTTCCAGCTTATAAGCTAGACAGAGGTATGTCAACCCTGGGCAGCTCTAAACAGACCTGGTCTCCACTTCCTATGCCTTGAATTAACTCAATCCAAGAGGCAGGGACCATACAAGAAAAATATGTAGGATTCTTTTTAATTTATTAATAAAACTTTCTGGGCTGGTGAGATGGCTCAGTGGTCTAAAGCACCTACTTAGAACAAGCTTAGCAAAGCAAAGGGACCACGGTTCAATCCCCCAGCACCACATGCCAGCCAGCCCCGCCCCCTGGTGGGCTGAGCTGGGCCCCCCCCACAATAAATAAATAAATAAAATTTAAAAAATAAAAATAAAACTTTCTTTCTGAGGCTGTATCCTGTCTCTCTAGTCCAGGCCAGAGAAATTTTGTGGATAGTATGACATTGCAGGCCTGGTGAGACTCCAGCAGAAATGTCTCCCCCAGAAGCCTCATACCAGTCATAGGAGTTTTTCACAGATGGTTGAATATAGAGTATGTGATTGATTCATCATGCAGTGCTGGAATTAAGGGCAGGTGATTGCTAGATCAATCCACTTAATGGATTGGCATTATTCTAATCTTAGCAGTCTATAAGATAAAAGGGGCAGAAAGAGCTTTGTCTGTCTGTCTGTCTCTCTCTCTCTCTCTCTCTCACACACACACACACACTCACTCTACTTCTGCTGTCTTCTGCCATCATAAACTGTTGTCCTCTGCCATGTGCCACCCTGCCTTGGAGCCAGATTATGGACTGAAACTTGTACAAACTGTGAGCTAAATCAGTCTTTCCTCCTTCAACACCAGGTATTGGGTATTTTATCTCAGCAACAAGAAAAGTAACTAAGACAAACTGAACATATGGGGTCGGGGTACTCCTACCCCCATGCTCAGAAGAGACACCCCAGATCCATATTCTACCATATCCCTCTACAGCTCAGTCCTCTACCCCTGGGGTCATCTCACCTCTGAGCCTCCTTAGTTCCAGGGAGACCATGCCCTCAGACCTGACCTTGCTGTGGTCACACCTCACACCTGCCCTGGCCAGGACAGGGTCAGACACAGAGGTTTGAATCCCCCTCAAGGTCCTTTCCTGAAAGCCACCCTACCAGAAGAAGAATGCCCTTCCCCTACACCCTGGTGCCTACTGCCTGGCACCTACACCTGACTGGTGTGGACATCACTGCAAAGTGTCAGTACCCCAGTGACCCCAGGTAACATGCCTGTGAGGATATGGGTTAGGTCAGTGCTCCAAAGCCCTGCACTGCACTGTGTAGGACAAGAAACAGCCGTCGGGTCATCGTGGCTGTCCATCTGCTAGTGTTCTTCTTGTTCATACTTGACCATAGGAGCCTGAAGCAGGAAGAGAAGGGGACCAGGAGCTCTGCCCATCCAAACATGATGCCAGTGGGCTCCCCCAGAGCCCAACACCATACCCCTCCTGGGAGTCTATGGTAGGTCAGGTGGGCTCAGCCTCTCCCATACTGCAGTGGAGAGGCACAAGGAGATGTGACCTTTGTCATCTGTAGGCCTCCACCACTCTTTGTGGTCTATGTGAATAGCACCTGTGCTGTGCCCACCTTATCTGAGAGCTAATGGCTCTCCTGAGCCTGAGACTCAGACACTCTGAGGAAGATGTCACCCAGAAGTAGTGTCTCCATGGAGAGAATAGGACTACAGACCCAGTCTGTACCTATGTCCCCATCCACAGCTTGATTATCTCCTGTACCAGGCTGCACACTTTTTTCTTCTGTCTGTGGTTTGACCAGACTGCCAGCTAATAGGAGGAAATGGCTATAAATATACTTTATCCACAGTTGGCCCTTTGTCTATGGGCCATGCCTGAGTGGTAGCAGAGATAGGTGACTTGGGACAGTCTGGTATTTGAAGTAGATGTGTGCCATCATCTGAGCCTTCACTCACCAGAAACAGCTGCTTTCTCTGAGTTAAGACCACTGTTCTCCCACTTCCCTCAGCTATGAGGAGCCCACATCCAGCTTTGAGTGCAGCGACATGCAATCTGGGCTTCTGTGAAGAAGGCAGGGATGGTACAGGTTTCAGGATAGCAGCTCTGGAAGTAAAGATAGGCCACGGGCCGTCTGGCTAGACCTTCTTGTGCTTCAGCTCTTCTCCACTGGCCCAGGCCATGTTTCTGTACTTAGTGCTGGTTGATCAGGAGACTACCTCAGGCCAGTTACTTTCATCAGAGGATAGCACATTGTCCTAGTGGGGCTATGTGTCATGTGCCACTGAGGCACTTTGACAGGAAAGGCTGTGGGGTACCAAACAGCCATGGTACGGGGAGGGCTTCATAGTGACCAGGCTCATTGGCTTCCAGTTGGACACACATTCGCTGCTCCAAGAACCTCAGGAACCTCATACTGGGCAGCCCTGGTCCAGCAGCCCTTACCCAGGAGCACTCAGATGTCTCTGTGCAAGGAGACTGTGGGCAGCTGCCCACTTCCACCTTCCAGCCCCTTGGCCCTCTGCTGATGTGTCACCCTCTCAGGTTTCAGAGTTCCAAGACAAGCACAGAAGGAGGCTGCTTGCCTTCTATCAAGAAAAGGTAAGCAGAATGATCTGCCTCCTGCGCCATTTGACCTCTGACCTAAAGGTCAGACTGTTGTTTAATACCATGCTTTTTAATGGGCCCTGGTGTGAGACTGCTTTTCTTGGCACTGCTTTCCAGTGTGCAGTGTTGTCATTGTCTCCCCTTTGCTTGATACCTGTCACAGTCTTGCAGAGCCTCCTGGGCTACTTCATAGGCACAGCACAGAGGCTCCTCTGTTCAGCCATCTAGGGTTTTTGTTTTTGTTTAGGGCATTGGGCATGGAACCACCCAGAGACCTGTGGGTGCTTGTCAAGTGTACTGCCAAGCAACTCTCCAGCCCTTTTTTGAAATTTTACTTAGAGACATAGTCTCACTGAGGCGGACTTTAAATTCTGAATCCTCCTGCCTCAGCATCCCAAGTATCTAGGACAACAAGCATGTGCCACTGTGCCTGAATATCTTGGAGTTTTAAAATGAAAGTCCTAGTTTTAAAACTGATGTCTCTGGAGTAAATGAAGTAAGGTCCCTGGCTTTAAAGTCATGGAGTTCTAGCTGGAGATAATAGCTCAATCTCACAGTGCCTGCCTGGCAAGTGCAAGATCCTGAGTTTGATTCCCAGTACCAAAAAATAAAGTCATGGGGCTGGCGAGATAGCTCAGTGGTCTAAAGCGCCTGCTTAGGCAAGCATGCAGGGACCTCGGTTGGATCCCCAGCACCACATGCCATGCCAGCCCCACCCCCAGGTTGGGCTGAGCTGACCGTTAAAAAAAAAGAAAATAAAGGAAACATTTAAAAAAATAAAATACTTAAAATTGGATGAAGCAGAAATAGCCCTACTAACTGAATTCTCCCCTGATGCATTTAAAAAAAATAAAGTCATGGAGCTCTGAAACCCCTTCCTCAAGTCCAGAAGCTACCACCCAGCCTGCTGCTGCTTCCCTGTGCATGGCTGGAGAAGGATTGGGGTGCTCTGGTTCTGTGCACAGACCCTCTAACCTTGAGCAGAACTCCATACCATACCCCAGCAATGTCTCAGAACTGGACCAGAGGATGCTTGCCTTGTACCTTGGCTTTGGCTAAGCCCTCTGTTTTATTAATGTCTTCGGCCCCCAGCAAACCTAGAGGACAAGCAGTGCTGATTCCACCTGACAGATGCCACCGTAGGATAGAGAGTAAGTCACAGACTCAAAGACTTGTAGGTCCAGGCTCCACTGTGTCACAGGCTGTGCTAAGAGGACATTGTATTCAGTCAGCTCTCTGGTTCAAGGCCAGCATCCCTGAGTAGCACCTGGCAGGGCTGAGCACTTGGCTTCCCCTACTGCCGCCACCACACACACACACACACACACACACACACACACACACACGAGAGCTCCATACTGGGCTGAGCTGGACAGGTGGTCTAGGCTGTGTCCCTAGGACCCAACTCAGCTCTGCACAAATGGCCCCCAGGAAGGAGGAGCTGTAACTTAGCATAGTGCATCTGGTAACAAGTTGTTTGTGTGTTTAGATCTCACAGCTGGAAGAGTCACTCAGGAAATCAATGCTGCAGCTGGAACGGCTGCAGAGGTAAGGTCTCTGGCTGGCCCTCCTGTTCAGACCCTTGGTTGTAACCTAAGGAGCACAGGAAAGGGCTCTTTTGGTTGCTTGACACCTCCAGTAAAAAGGATTGCTAAAAGAAAAATAAGGAGAGAGTTTGTGCAGGCAGAAAACCTTGACTTCTCCCTACTCTTGGGTTGTGGGCAGTGGGACCAGTGAATTTGGCACCCTTTAGACCCCTATGGAGCAGGCTGTCTGTGTATCCACTGAAAACAGTTGGCTGTTCCCTCTTCTACTTCCTGTTGGGATGAGATTTTTGAGTAAGGTGAATTTTTGTCATTTAATTCATTGTTTTTATTCCTCTATTTAGTATGAAATCATCACAACGAACAGCTTTCAGTACCATGAAGAATTCAGTTGGAAGTGAGTAAAATAAAGCTGGAGAGGAAAGAATGCAAAGGTACATGCTGCCCAGTCACACTACCTGTGCACTAACGTGAAGATGTTTTATCCTCACTCCTTCAGCAAAGCCAGATGGACATGTGTGGCTGCCACGCAATGTATCAGCTCCTGACAGGTATGTGGACTGCTGGGATGGTGTGAGACTTTGGGAAAGTTGTGGGTCCACAAGTACTCTGGACACTCCCACGTTTTCCTTTCCAATTTGCTGCCCCTTCATATTCCACTGATCCAGAGCCTGGACAGTTTGCTAGACATCTGGCTCCCTTTGATGCTCTTCTTACTGCTATGTGAGGCCCAGGTCCCTAGACACACATTGTGACCCTGGGTGGCCAGGGCACTGCCCCTGTAGCCACTGTAGCTGCTGTGGGATTAATTACATGATCTGCTGTTCTGACAGTCCCAGCTTCACTGGGATGATAGAGCCAAAATGGCTGACAGCCCTACCCCACTTGGATACAAAGGGGCTGATCATGGAACCCAGGGGTGCCTGTCACATATAGCCCCATGGCTAGCTATTGAATCTGTGACCCACAGTCCCTGGAGTAGAAACCTCATTTAAACCAGCAGATGCCCAGGTGAACTGACCTTGTCTCCCTGTGTCCTGGGGCAAAACGTTCAGAGCAGGGAGCAAGGCCATGGTGCTATGACACTAAGGGACCAACTCATAGAAGCTCCCAGATCTCAGTCAGGAGAGCAGCCCTCCACTGAGCTCAAAGGTAGACAAAGGATGGCACCCAAAGGCCAGTGCCTTTCCTGGGTCCAAGGTGCTACCCACCTAGATATTCCCAATGGAATTCTCACTGGTGGATTAGAGCCAGCAGGCACCAGTTCCCTGGGGTCATGGCATGACCAAAGGAAGGTCACTGTCATGGCTGTACAGACCATGTGGGCTGTGGGTCAGTGGGGCCATCAGGTAAGCTGTGTCTGTCTGTCCTGCAGGAGGAGATTATAGGGCAGAGGTCTGGATCAGCATGCTAAGAATTTAGGGAGGTAGAGCTGAACACTGCCAGGGTACAGTCTGGCTTATTCCACATAGATGGGCATCCATATAAGCAGAGAGTTCACAACACATGGGCTAGGTTGTCAAAGCCATTCCTGGGACACTGCTGAAGCTGTTGAAAGAGAGGGATCTCTGCTCTGAGGTTACCTCTGGGCTGAGAAAGTCTGGGAGAAGACAAGTCCACACGTTACCTTGTCCACCTTTGAGCAAACAAAGGACCAACACATGCCCAGAACTAGCAACATGACATGGGGTTGGACAGTCCATGTTAACAAAAGCAAGTGATGTTCCACAGCAGGGGTTTAGTGCTGTAGGTCTGGGAGGGAGGTAGATCAGCTAGGATGGCACAGAGCAGGCAGGAACAGGGTGCTGCAGGTGCTGTGCTGTGCAAGGTGACTTGATTGTGCAGACAGTAGGCACCAGTAGTTCAGAGGAAGTGACTGGTGCAGCAACCACATTCTGACAGCCTTGTGGAAGAAGACTTCAGACACTCATACATGGTCTTGCTAAGTGCAGTGTGCTGAACTGATGTTTTAATTATAGCTAAGTCATAGACTTAATTAACCTATTTCACTGTTTCGCAGGGTGGAGTTGATGGAGATTGACCTTAGTCCTTCCCCAGTAAGGAAAGTAAGTACCTCTGTGCTGCCACCATTGCTGTGCCCCTGTGTTGCATGTCAAGTCCTTAGCTGTCCTCGGTGCTCGTAAACTGACCTGATGTCTTAACAGCAGACTGACCTCTAGCAGTGCCTCTGTGCACATGTAGGTTCTAAACTCAGCCCCAGAAGACCCTCAAGAACACTGTGTTCGGCCTCAACACCCAGGCCCATGGCCACGGCAAGGGTGTCCAGTTCCCATGCTACAGGAACTGGAGCCAAAGGAAAACTAAAATCCTGTCAGCCCAGGGAAAGAAGTGGATTAAACATGTGAGGACTGAAAAGGAGGACACAGCTGTAGATCTGAGAGTACCCAAGGCCAAAATCCAGGAAGCTCCAGGTGGCCTGATCACCTGCCCAGTCCAGGTAGAGCTGGGTTTCCTGTGTGCATCTGGGCAGGACAGACACCAGGCAGTTCAGAGATGGGGTGGAGATGGCAGTGTGAGGTGCTTGGGCAGGGTGGGCACTCTGATGGTACAGTCATTACCCAGTCTATTTCTTCAAGAGCCTTCCTGGTGCTACAGTTGGTAAGCGCTGTTCTAAGTGCTATGTAACACCTATGCTGCTGGGTGTGCCCCCCCATAATGCACAGAGCCCAGCCTGAGAGAGATGCAGGGAGACCCTTGGGGTGCCCACCCAGAGATGGAGTCCTGCCAACTGGCCACAGAGAGCAGTGTGCACACCTGCTATCTGCACATGGACATCCTGTGCTTCCAGGGGCTGCCAACAGGTGACTTCATGGAGGCTGTGACTATAATACACATAGGACTCCCACTGTGCAGGTGACCAGAGCTGACAGTATTTTGTGCAAGGTGAAGCCATGACTCAGACATGAAAAAAGCTTTAGTCACAGGAAGAAGAACCAGTACCCATAAGCACTGGTGGAGGGGTCAGTGCACCCACAGGCCCCGGTCAGGGAGCCAGGAGTGTCCCCATGGTCCCACTGCAGGACAGCTCAGACCCATAGGGCTTCCATGCTGCCTTGCTCCTGACAGCAAAACACCCTAGGCCTTCCCCAAAGATGTGTTCTTGGCAGGAAAACTCCAATGAGTAAGCCATTGCTAGAGGGAAGAAGAGAGTGTGGTCTTACTGTGTCTCATGAGCTGAGCCACCTCACTTGCTGTCCTGGCTCCAACCCAGCAGATGTCAGGGTAAAGTGCACCTCCAGGGTGTACAAGGCTGTGTGCTGGCTCCCCTTTGTTGTGGAGACATGGAAGGCACCTGTGAGAAGAGAGGGTTTGGAGAAGCTGTTGTGCCTCCTGGAGGTCAGCACCATCAAAGGGTAGAGTGGCACTGTGCTTCCTAGGGATACCAGCTTTCCCTGAGAGCCTTCTTGCCCCCCAGGTCCCACCTGGGCCTCTGCCACTGTGGCCCCTGCATGATCAACAGAACTGAGTGACCACGAAAGCCTAAGCACAGCCTAATGCAGCTGCCAGTGTCCCAGACTGAGTTGGCAGCTCCCATATCAGCCCAGGAGTAGAGCATCAGATTCCAGGAGACCAGAAGTGAACAGCCCCTCCCTAGGTACCTGTCTTGTTATCTGCAACAGTGAGCCCCATGGGCCCCATCATATTACCTCTGTGTATGGCCTGTCAGCCTCTCCAAATACATGCAGCTATTAACAGATTCTCCCCCAGATGGGGCTCGAGTGTCGAACCTCAAACGTGAGTCTTTCTGAGCTCAAGAAGAGGCACTTACCTCACCCCAGTCCCTGTTCTTCCTGTGAATTTCCATAATCTGCTGGAGGGTTGATTTTCACAGGGACTATACACACATGTCTTGGCTATGGAATGGCTAAAGGGACTGAAGGGGAGTGAGCTGTGGACTTCCCATGGGTCACCATCCAGTTTCAGACCTTTTGGAGATGCCAGGACATACTGCAGACTCAGACTCCAGGCCATTGGGCTTGATGGGGAGCCCCAGATGGGGACTGCAGAGAGGTCAGCTCCAAGCAGAGAAGTTGGTGGGTTTCTTGTTGAGAGCTGTGTTAAAGGCACGACAGACCAGGGAGAGCCAGAGTCCCTGGAATACACCCTCTTCTGACAAGTGAAAGGATCTCCCAGACCTGCCCAAGCAGGGGCCTCCTTTGTGTCCTCAAGTGCTACAGAGGCTGTGATACAGGAAGTACCCCCGTCCCCAGCTACATCTGTATCAGTTGCCTGGGCTGTGGCTCTGATGTAGTCTAGTCACTTTACAGTAAAGATGCAGGGCCAGCAAGGCAGCATCTGGGGTCATAGTGGAGCCTGCAAGGACATGGATGCCCCAGGATAGAAGTACCTGCAGGTTCAGAGTCTGGGTAAGAGGCATGGCTAGGGAAGATAGCACTATGGACTTGACAACATGTGATGGCAGAGTCTAAGGCTCATGGGGAGGTGGGAGGCCAGACCAGGAGTCCAGCTGTGGGCAGGGACTGAGGAGTGACCAGCGGAGACTGGCTGCCAGACACCACAGCTCATATGGGGCAGGGGGCTCACAGCTGAATCAGTCCTACAGGAATAGTGACAGCCTTGCCTCAGTGGGGTGGGGAAGAGGGTGTGGGAAACCCAGCACAGGCTGTTCTACCAGGAGGAGTCCCTTGCAGTGATTGTTGCCTGCCTCCCTCTTCAGAATCCCTTAAAGCATTTGGTGGTCCCTACATCCATTCTTTGTCTCAGGACCTGGTGTAATGGGAGGAGTTGGAAATCCCACCCCATGTGGGGCAGTAGGACTGGTGTCCACTTGGAGCCAGGTCAGACAAGAGGCTGTCGGAGTGAAGAGCCCTAAGGAAGAGGAGCTCACAGAATGGTTTCTTGGTGAGCAGGAGATACTTACCCAATAGGGACAGAGTGGAAATTTTACTGGCTATTTTCTCTTATGTGTTTAGCCTGAGGTCACTGTGGGCCCTGTGAGAATCTCTGTGATTAGTCCACCTCAGGATGGACGGATGGGTAAGTAGTGTTCCTATAACTTCACTCAGGTTCCCGGAGGGGTGTGCATGTGGTCCCTGAAAGCTCAGGTGTTCAGAACTGTCAGAACTCACCCAGCACCAGGTTATGGAGGGCAGAGCTCACAGGAGACAGAAGCTCTTTCTGTAGTTTTCATCAAAAGTGTGGCTGGGTTTGCCTGCTGATATACCACTTGGGTCAGTAGCACCTTTCCCGCAGGCCCAGACTTGGTGGTCCCTCCCCTTGGGCTTACCAGTGTCCCTGTCCTCAAGCCCCCAGACCTGTTTCCTTTCCATGAACTCCCCACTGTACCTGTCCTCCTCAGGCCTCCTGTTCCCCTTACTCTGGAATAGGAACCATTATAACAGGTAGCCCAACTCCAGGGCCTGTGGCCTTATCTCACAGAGCTTTGGAAGAGGCAGAGCTGTGTCCTCTGCCCACCCTGTATAACCGGTAGTCTGCATAGGTTTCCTCCCCTACACCAGGTTCCTGTGAGACCATTTCCCATAGCTATACTCTCTGGTACTCCCCAGGTTCCCAAGGACTAGCCATGCCCAGGTCACCCTCCTGGAGGTATCCACAGATGCTGTCCCTGCCCCACTGTCCCCACTCAACCAGTTCCCAAAGAGCACTTGCTTCCTGGAGGCTCAGTGTGTGATGGGAAGCTGTGCAGCAGCCTGGCTTGAACAGCCTCAGTGTCCACTGTGTCATTGAGTTTGTAAGTTTGGAAGGAAAACATTTTGTTTTTCATTCCTATGACTGCTAATGATCCTGAGTGTGTCCTATTCATCTCTTGTTCTTTCTCTAACGTAACCTGTTTTTGTCCTTTGTGTATATGACATCCTTAATGTGAAAGATACTGACCTTTTATTCTTGTTATTCTGTATTTGACTTTAAGAAATTTAGCATTTTAGCCAGGTGTGATGGCACATTCCTGTAATCTCTCTATTCAAAAAGCCGAACAAGGAGGATTGCTAAAGTTCAAGGCCAGCCTGAGCTATGTAGTGAGTTCAGGACCAGCCTGAACTACATAGCAAGACACTGGATCAAAAACTAAAACAAAAGGCTGAAATAGAAATTTAGTATTCTTAGTTAGATGTAATGGCATGTGCCTGGAATCCTACTGTGGGAGGCTGAAGCAGAAGGATCATAAACTTGAGCCCAGTCTGGACAACTGATTAATTTAGCATGAGTCTGTCTCTAAGATAAAAAATAAAAGAGCTGGGGATATAGCTTAGTGCAAAGGCCCTGTCAACCCCAGGTCCTGTCTCTCCCCTTCTCCCCCCACACACAAAAGAAACTTAATATTTTGTCTACTCAAACCTATTGTTACCATTCATTTTATTTCATGAGTTTTTATGCTTAGTTAGGTTTTTTGACATAACTAAATCATCTCCCCCAGTTGGTTTTATAGACTTTATTTTTTATATCACTATTGCATTTACACAAATAACTGAGATGAAAATACAGAGATTTCCCACATAGTTCCTGCCTTTCTGTGTTCGTGGCCTCCCATCACCAGCAACTCTCACAGGGTGGAGCTTTGTTGCAGCAAACATTTTTTTTTTTTTTTTTGTACCAGGAATCAAACTCAGGACCTTGTGCATGCCAAGCAGGCACTTTATGCCACTGAGCTATTTCCCTGGCCCCGTGCTGCCGCAAATGAAGCTAGGTCCATACCACATTATTCCCAAGTCTGCTATGTAGGTCTGCACCTGCTAATGCTGTGCATGTTGTGAGCCACTGCAGCAACAGCATGGAGGATGCTCACTGCCCCAAGAGTCCCCTGTGTTCCACCCCTCCTCCCTCCTCCTCCTCCAGAAGCACTGGCCTTTCCACTGTCTCCAGAGTTGCCTTTTCCAGAAGGTCATCCCACTGTATGCATTCATGCGTGAGCCTCTGCAGTAGATTCTTCCTCATAGCAGTGCACACTTATAGTTTCTCCATGATTTTCATGGCCTTTAGCTCATTTCTCTTTAGTGTTAGACCCTAATATTTTATCATCTTGATGCACCATACTGCATCCATTCACTGCTTAAGGGCCTCTAGATTGCTTCCAAGGTTTAGCAGTTATGAAGAAAAAAACACTACTGTAGATATCCATTGCAGATGGTGTGTGGCCTCCACCCTTCAAGTCTTGTGGGTAAATGTCAAGGAGCACTACTGGACACTGTGGGTTTGGTTTGGGAAGAAACTGCCACGCTATCTGACATAGTGCTGTGCCATCTTGCATTCTCCCAACCTTGAGTGGCTCCTGGAACTCTGCATCCTTACCAGGGCCTCAGAAACACAAAGCAGAAAACATACAGAGTAGAAGGAAAAAGACAATTTTGTTTTAAGATTTCCATGCTCTTTTAAAAAGAGATTAATAGAACAGCTAGCAAAAAAAATTTGTAAAAAGTATATAAGACATACATAAAACAAAATGGCAGACACAAGTCTGGCTGTATCAATAATTCCACTCAATAGGATAAATTAAAGGCTATAGTAAACAAGCAGAGATTATCAAACTGGTGTAAAAGAAAGATCCAGCAGGATTGCTATCTACAGGAAATAATACCTGAGGCACCAAAGGTTGAAGAAAGTTGTAGGACAGATGCATCAAGCCAATGGCACCAAGAGTACTGGAGTGGTTGTCATTCATATCAGGTTCAACAGGTTTCAAGACAAAAATGATTGCTAGGGACAAGGACAATTCATGATAGCAAAAGGCTCAGTATATTAGGGACACATAAATTATTAGTATAGATACAACAAAAAAGAGAGCCCCACAATACATGCAACAAAACTGATGAAATTAAAAAGAAATAATTCCACAATCATGAACATAGGAGACTTGACCACATTGACTTATATGAGAAATAGAAACACTGCCCAGTACAAGCAGAAGAACATTCTCTTGGGGTCCAAATGAGACATTTTTTACAACAGACTTGCTATCAGGACCTGAAAGACTCCCAGCAAATTATAAAGGACTGGGATCCTAAAATGAATATTCCCTGACCTCAGTGAGATTAAATTGGAAATGAACAACAACAAAAAAAATCAGAGAATAAAACAAATAGCACAGTACAAACTAATCCATGACTTAAAAGCAATCAAGACACTTAAAATATATTGAACTGAATGAAAGTACACACCAGGTTTATGTGTTGAAAGCAAAGTCATGTTTAAGTATTAAGTGCTCTTGAATATGGTAAGGGGGAAAAACAGGAAAAAGAAAATGGTAAAGGGATCGAGAAATGGAGGGAGGGGAGAGAAAGGCCATAGAGAGAATTAAGATGTGCTATGTATGTGTACCAACCCGTATGAGGAGTGTGTTCAGCATGTAATGCAGATGTACTATTAAAATTTTTTTAAATAGAGTAAGGTAAAAAAAAAAATAGGATAGTCTGAACTCTAGAAGCTTAAGCTACTATGCAAATAGAACCAATAAAGATGATTAATGGAACCTAAAGTTGATTCTTTGATGAAATTATCAAAATCAACTCAAGAAATAGTAAATCTAGATAAATGCCTATCAAGTGAAGTAACATTGGTTATTTTTCAGGTAAAAGGAAGTCAATTTCCCAGTGGTTTCATGGGTCAGTTCTTTCAAATATTTAAGGAAAACAACAACAAAAATCTTTTAAAAATTATATATATATATTGATACCGGGGATTGAACTCAGGACCTTGTGCTTGCCAGGCAAGTGCTTGTTATTCTACTGAGCTATCTCCCCGGCCCCAAGAAATATTTTCAATAAGAAAACAATTGCCAGGCTGGGGAGATAGCAGTCTAAATGCCTCCCTGGAAAGCCCAAGGACCCAGGCACCACGTGCCATGCCACCCTGCTAACCACCAAAATCGGGCGTGGTGGTGCACACCTGTAATCCCAGCACTGGGGAGGCTGAGACTGGAGGATCACTGAGTCTGAGCCACATAGTGAAACTCTGTACCAAATAAATAAATGATGTAGAAATGTGTATTTAAAAATAAATAATTTTTAAAAAGAAAATACCTAACTTTTAAGAAAAGAATTGCCACCAGGGCCATAGCTCAGCAGCATAAGCACTTGCCTGGCCACTGCAAGGTCCTGAGTTCAATCCCTGGTACTACCAAAAAACAAAAGAATCGCCAAATTCTACAGTTGTTTATGGTGGAAAGTCTCAAAAAAATGAAGTAAATGAGAATTTCCTCAACTTGGTAAAGAACAAGCCTTTTTATCATCAAAAACCTATAGGCCAATATCATAATAAATGTTGGAAGTTTTTGTTTTGGCCCTACTGAAAATTGAACCATGGCCTTATGTATGCTAGACAAGTGGCGCACCACAGAGCTACATCCCACCACTTTTTAAATTTTATTTTTTAAAAAATCTAAGTTGCCCAGGCTGGCCTTGAACTTGGAGTCCTCCTGCCTCAGCCTCTGGAGTAGCTAGGATTAAAGGTGTACCCCAATACATCCAACAGTGTTCAAAGATGGGATATTTTTTCCTCTGAAGTCAGGAACAAAAGACAGATGTCAACTTCCATCACATTTGTATGAATTATACTAAGGTTCTAGCTGGTGCAGTAAAGCAAGGAAAAGAAATTGAAGGCATAAAAGCTGAGTGTGATAGCACAGACCCATGATCGCAGCTCCTCAGGAGACTAAGGCAGGGGTTTACAAGTTCAAGCTATCCAATGAAACTAAGTCTCACAAACAAAACAAAAAAGGGAGAAGGAAGGCATATAGGTTGAAAAATGCACTATCTTTATTGGTGATGATGTGATATATGTAGGCTATCATGAAGAAATCTACATGAATACCACAGCTAACAAGGCAGCAAGGCTCCAAGAACAGTATACAGAACTTAGTTTCATTTCTGTATTTTAACAGTCTGCCATTGGAATTAGTTAATCATAACTGCAAGTTTTCCTGTTTTTTCAGATACTGTACTATCATAATTTTTTTGTTTTACATTATGTTGTGAAATCAGATTGTCTAAACTGTGTTAACTTTCTTCTTTATAATATTTGGCTATGTTAAATCCATATAATTTTTCCATATAATGCACTTTCATATTTTTTTAAGCTTTCTGCAAAGCTTTATTCCAGAAGGGCTCAGTCCTTCTTGGCATCTGTCTTCCTCATGGTGGCCAGCATGTTGCTCAGCTCCTCACGCTTCCTCTTGGTGAGGATGTGCGTCCCCACCCTGTTCTTGATGAACTTGAGGGTGTGTTTGTCCATAGAGACCTTGAGCAGTTCCATGGGGCACCGCTTGCTCACAGGGGGCGAAGCCACATACCTCCCGGATCTTGTCCCACTTGAACTTGGTGTTTGGTGAAGCATCTGCAATGGCAGCTGTGCCTCGGTTTGCCCACATTCTTAGTTACCTTGTGGCCCTTGTTGAGGCCCACGGCCATGGGCTAATGGAGGACCATGGCTACTGTTCTTCAGTTGTTGCTGTGGCAGAACCCTTATAATTTTCAAAATCCTTTTGTCAGATCCTACAAAGCTTGCTCGGACTTTGGTTCTGAGTTTGTGCATCAGTTTGGGAAGAATGACCATCTTGACAATTTAGAATCCTTCATACATGTGCTGAATCTTTCTCTCCACTTACTATATCTTTAGTTTTTCTAAAGAATCTTTTGTAGTTTTCAGTGTGCAAGTCTTTTACTTGTTAAACGTGTGTCAAAATATGGTAACACCTTGTTTTGCCAGCATAATTCATTCAAGAAGCATGCTTGTAAGCCAAAGACCATGCTCTCCCCTGTATATCACAGTGAATTTCCACGTAAGAAGTCATGGAAACTCAGATGATTCATTCCACAACCCAAAAATATTCATATAAAAATGAGTATAATACTGTAATATAATATACAAAATAATTTTAAAATACAAAATATAAAGAAAAATAAATTAACCTGCACTTATATTTGAGAACCCTCATGGCTGGTATGAGGGAGATAAGACAGAGGAAGGTTATTGTGTAGCACAACTTTCACTATCACTAACGGAATTACTGCTATGGGTTGACTCAAAGGAGTTTGTTTCTTTTCTGCTACTTTGACAGGGAACCTATCCAATGACAGTTGCTTTTGCCTCCATTTGAGGACTTTGTGGAAATGTGACACTGTATTGTCATTAAAGATTCTTCACTTACACTGCCACAGCCTTCATCAGGTGGTGCTTTTCTACAAAATTTTGCACTATTTCCCGTGTTTTACACATCTCCCTAATTTCATTTGAAGTGAGGAATTCCTCCATCTTTTTCTCCTCTGCTGCCTCTGCAGAGAAAATCTGAAAAGCCTTTTGTAATGTCACATTCCTGAAGGTGTCTTGGACAGAGGATCATCCTGATCTGCCTCCATTCCACTGATCCCGAAGACCCTGCTCTCCCCTGGGGCCCCAGCCCTGCATTGCTCACTGTCTTTCCAAGTGCCATAAGGCCTGGGGGTACTGGCTGTGGGACCCAGCAGCCTGCGGGCCATGCTTTGCTCCCAGCACTACCTGTTCTCCTGCCACAGGGCACCCTGAGTGAAGTAAAGAGCCATCCATGGCCTCCACAGTGAGCATTTTACTCTGAGTAGGGTCACCTGCCATCATGACTGCTCTTGGATCTGTGTATTAAAACACACCAGAATTGTTTAATCAAAATGGTGAGGCTGGCCAGGCATGGTGGTAAACGCCTGTAGTCTCAGCACTCTGGAGGCTGAGGTAGGATTGTTGTAAGTTTGAGACCAGCCTGGGCTATGAAGTAAGTTCAAAGCCAGCTTGAACTGCACGGTGAGACTCTGTCTCAAAAAAAACAAAACAAAAAAAACAAAACAAAAAAAAAAGCCACCTTGAAGCAAGAGGTTTCTCTACAACCCCAGGGCAGGAGGTCATGTGCCACAGTAGACACCAGGACAACTGGCTGTCAGGAGGTGGGCAGAGCCTTCCTATGATTGCCTAGAACGTCCGGGCGAGGAGGCTGAGCTGTGTGGCCACTGGCACTGGCAGCTTGATTACTTTGCAGGCTGCAGGGTGTGGCTGCTCCTGGTGGTCAGGACCACAGCCTGCTGGGTCTTACATCAGAAGAGCGCACAGGCAAGCTGGACCCAAGTCCCCGATAGTTTCCTGGGGTGAGCCGTGCTTGCAGCCAGCAAGGTCCCAGTGTTTGACCACAGGGGAATCAGGATGAAGATAGGGTGGATGCACCCTGCCAGACAGCTTGGTCTCTGGGTTCTTAGCCATCTAAGGTAGGGCCTTCAGAGGGTAGTGCCCCTCCTTGGTCCTGGAGGCAGAGCTGAGCCCAACTGGTATAGCTACCTGTGACACCCAGAGCATGGACCAGCTGTAGTGCTTAGGCACTGGGGACCAGATTAAGGACACAGACACACACACACACACACTAGGTTGGCCCTGGGCCAGTCATCACATTGCCCTCCCATGTTGCCCAGCTGGTGAGACCTGTGCAGACCTTTGCAGCTCTCTATCTTGCTGTGGTCTGTGTGTGTGGGACATGCTGTGTGGCCCATTGGCTGAGCTGAGGGCCACAAAGGAGGTACTGCAGCCCAGCATTCCATCTCCCTGATGCTAAGCTGCTGGGTTTTCTTTTGGTTTTTGCGACAGGGTTTCATATAGTTGAAGGCCTCCAAAGTACTGGGATTACTGATGTGTACCAGCACGCCTGCCAGACTGCAGATTTGTCTCAGTGGTTCACATGGTCTTTGTGTTATAAAGTGCAAAGAGGTAGAAAGATCAGAACAGAAGACATGTTACCTTCCTGGGCCTGCTGCTGCAGTCAGCAGAAGTTGAGTGCTCATTGGGTTGTCAGCCTTAGGATGTAGGGCAGCAGCCATGTCTGTCTTCTCCCTCAAGCCTGTGACACCCTCACATGACACTGTCATTCCCTCCACAGGCAGTGTTTCCTACTGGGGCCCTCAGCATCCAGCCCTCACACCCAGCCCAACGCCCAGCCAGATGAACATGTCGAAGGCTCTCAGGTAATGCCTCCAGAGGGCATTTTCTTAATGTGTGGGTGGCAAACAAATACACTCTTCTGGCCTAGCCATGAGAGCCAGGGCTACAAAGCCTGCTCCACTCTAGTTTTGAGTCAGGCTCTGTATTGTGCAGCGTGATGTTCTCCATTTTTGAAGCTGGGATCTACCTTAGGTGTTTGCCCTCTCCCTAAAACCTCCCAAGGAACCATGTAATGACTTCATGAGATTTCCTCTTGGGGACAGACTGGGCTTGTTTCCTGCAAAGCTCTGGATGTCACAGTCTCTTCTCTCCACCTCCAGGCAGTGTGGAGATACATCCCATAAATCTTGGTGTATAGAAGCTGGGCTGTCCCACTTAGGGGAGCTCAGGAGTAGTGTATGCATACCACACCCGAGATCTCTAACATCTTCCCTACACTGTAGAAAAGGAGAAAGAGGGAAACAGTGGCCAGCTAGATAAGGCCCTGCTGAGACCAGTGCTCACTCACAGGGCTGTACCTTCTTCTTGGGTGGCCAGGTACCCACACTTGGTCTGAGCATTGAAGGCCATGGCCTCTACAGAGGGTGGACCCTGCTGAACCCCTTCCCTGCCAGGCAGTTTCTGAGTTCTACCCACTGGCCTGCAGCTCATCCTGCCTCACCTCTGCACACCCAACTGCTAGAGCTCATGGCTGTCCACACCATCTGCCTAGAAGACTTGTAATGAAATGCCTTTGACCCCCAGAAATGCAGCCTCTCCTTTCTCAGTGCCAGCTGGCTGGCATCATCACTCACGTGGAATTCACTTGTCTTTTTTTTCATTTTTAAATTTTGAGATAGAGTCTGGCTAAGCTACCCAGCAAGACCCAAAGTCTCAATCCTCCTGTCTCAGCCTATTTTAGGGCTGGAATTACAGTTGTGGGCCATGGTGCCCAGCTTCTCTGCCCAGTACTGTGGTGGTGTGTTCCACATTCCTGTTCTCTGGCCCAGGACATGAGTACCGGGTGTGTCTGAACCCAGTGTGGGGAATGACGCAGTGCCATTGCCTTGAGAGAGGAGGTTGCTGCCCAAGATTCCCAAGAGGAAGGGCATGAACAGGGTCTTTAGGAGGCAGAAGGAGCAGGAGGCATGGGCATAACCCTACATGTGTGCTCTGGGCAGACTGGGGTAGCAGTTGTATGTGAGTTACATAAAGGTGGGCTGGGGGCCAAGTGTCATTGTACACCCCTGTAATCCCAGCACTTGGGAGGCTGAGGCAGGAGGATCATTGCAAGTTCAAGACCATCCTGGGCTACACAGTGAGCTTAAGGCTGCCTGACCTGCATAGGGAGATCCTGTCTCAAAAAGACAAGTAAAAGAAGGGGTGGGATGTGGGCTGTGAGCTGTGGACTCACTGGAGAAAGGCCTGTCCAATGCAGGCTGTCTGCTGACTCCAGGAATTAATGCAGCTGTGACCATCAGCCTGGGCACAGCATGGGCCGTGCTGGTGTTGTGTGCTCAAATGTTCTTTTGATTCTGCCTGGATGATTGTCAACAGAGAAGTGTGTGGCATCTGTGACTCTGTTGAATTCATCACCAGGGTCCCACCACTGCAGATCCACTACAAGCTTCCATCACCAGCTCCAGTGTCCCAGCTACCTGGCAGAGCAGGGAGAGGCGGCTCTCCCAGCCCTGGGAGCACCCAGGATGAGCCCCGGCCACCCATCAGCATCCCAGGGCTGCTGCAGAGGCAGAGCACAGGCAGGTGCCCACCCGTGGCAGGGAGGCTTGGAGGAGTAGATGTGAAGAAGCCCTGGGGAGATGGGTGGCATGAGTGGGGAGACCAGGACTTGGCAGGTCCTAGAGAAGTCATTAGTGGTTTAGAAGCACAGTAGTGGGGCCAGGGAGATGGCTCAGTAGAATAAGTGTTTCCCTGGCAAGTGCTAGGCCTGAGTTCAAGCACAGTAGTAATTCATTCTTGTCTTTGCTGTGGACTTTTAAATGAGGATCCAGATGTACCAGTCCTATACTGGAAGGTCATACCTCATCTGAAATTTTAAAAACATATATTTAAAGGGAGGAACCCCAATATATTTCTTCTATGATATTTGCATTCTCCTTTTCATCCTTCTGAGATTAACATCTTTCTGTCATGACCCCATCTCTCCTGCAGGGCCTGCTCCCTTCTGGACACCAGTGCAGGGAAGATGAGTGGTCCCTGCACTGCTGTACCTCCCCTTGCCTGGGGCTCTGCTCCTCTGGGAGGAATGTGGCTGTGGGCCCCAGCCTAGATGGCTAAGCAGTATAACTGAATAAAGTACTCTGGTTGTCTAATCACCTGTCTGGGATGTGTTGCAACACTTAGATCCTCCTGGGCCATGAACACTGTGCACAGAGTGAGCCTTCCGCCTCCAGGAAGGCTGCAGTTCCACAAGGCCCTGTTGCCTCCTGTGCACAGTGTTGGCACTCATGTGTCTGGTCCCTCACTACCATGCTGGCCTGGGATGTAAGGCCATGGCTGGGCCTCCCTGCAGGAGTGCTTGCAGGGGCAGCCACAGGGCACCCCTGTCAGGGCTGAGAAGGACGTGTAGCGGCCAGCGCTGCACCTTTATTCTTCATTTGCTACCAATCATCAAGTAACCTGGCTGCCCAGCACTCTTGGGTCACACTGGCTTCCAGGGCACCTCCCATGGCCATGAGACTCCATGCCTGGGCTGCAGGAGGAGGGAGCCCAATGTGTGCTGTCCTTCAGGAAGGCACCTAAGTTTACCTCCTCCAGAACTGTGTGCTAGGCAGCTCTTCACAAATCCCATAACATACATGTTCTGCTAGGCCTTTTCCCCACCATAACTGTTATCTCTTAATTCTAACATGTTTTACCTATGTACTGAATATAATGCATGTATGATTATTTCAACACTAGCATATGAGCTAAGTGTGAGATATAAACAGTAAAAAATACCTTGGCTCACAGTACAAATACCTTGGATCCCCCAGCTTGTCCAGGGACTCCCTCCCCCACAGAGCACAGGAGGACTTGCTGAGGGCCGGTTTGTGCCTGTGGCATTTCTCAGGGGCTCCTGTGAGGTGCCCTTCACACTGGGTGCAGGCTGCCAGCCACCTCCTCTTCTTTCTCCCCCTGCTTGGAGGGGAAGTGGGTGGTTGTTAATCTGTGACTTCATAACCTCAGTTTCCTCCACTGCTTCTCATTGCTTTCTAGACAAAACCTCAGTGCTGTGTTCTCCACCTATTGTACACTATGTTTCTTGTTTTTGCAATCAAGTTGCAGTCAACCGCTCAGGTCCACAGACCACTGGAGAAGTAGGGCTGTTCTCTGTGGTGGTGAAGACTCGTGGCTTATCACGAACATTAGCACACTTTCTCTTCTTGTAGCTTGCCTAGAAAGGAAGAACTTCGTGTAACGTGTGGGCAGTGTTCAAAACCTGTCCAGCACAGAGGCAACAGTACAGGCAAGGCCAGGCCCCTGGCTATCAACAGGATGCAGGACAACATGAGCCATTCAGAGATGGCCTGCATACAAACAGCTGGCTACCAGAGGTGTGGGACCATCCTGGTCAGGAGAGATGACACCTTTTTCCGTGGTGCCCCAGTCTATCATACAATGTGGCCATACGCTGGCCACTGGTGCCCACTGCCTGCGCCTTTTCATCTCTTGCAGTCTTGTGCAGTATAGGTCATGACAGCAGCAGGCTCACTCCCCTGGATATCCTTCACCTCTGCCAGCACAGGCAGCCCCACTGCAACAGCTAGCACAGCTGCCAGCAGGAAGCAGGGTTTTGACACATTTCTTACTATAACTTTTGCTGCTCTGTGCGAGCTACAACGCTGGGAAGTGAGGTCAGTCTTTGGGCTCCTGGGATGTTTAGCCAGTCCGACTTCAGGGGGAGCAGGTCTCCAGCAGAGCACCCTCTGCAGGGCACCAGCACTGGGGGGAGTGGACACACAGCATCAGGAATCCACACGTCTCAGCTGTCCTCAGACTGGGTGCCAAGAGCACTCGCAGTGGGATCCTGCAGGCTTCCCAGAGGGCAGTCTCCCATACTGATTTTTCACAGTGGGCCCATCCCTGATGTTTGTACCTCATCCCTCATCCATTAAGTGTAGTGCAGCTAGCCAGGGGTCGGGGATGTCTGATTCCTTGTCTACCAGCTAGTTCCTGTTAACATCTCATTTTCAGTTGCAGATTTCACCTGTGCAAGTCCTGAGGCTGAGGGAGGAAATCAACTCCTCTGGCCTCCAGTACCCAGCCTAGACCTGGAGGGTGAGCAGGGTGCAGGTGTCCCCAGGCCCCCTCAGGTCTTGGGAGGGCTGAGCCGCAGGCAGCCCTGTTAAGACTTGTCCCAGGAAAATTAGCTTTAAGGGATGCCACCAGGGACCCCAACGCAATGGAGCCTGAGGGTCACGGTTGCTGGGCAGACTAGCCTAGATAGGGTACAGGCATGGAGGGTAGAGGAAGAGACCCTCATACAGCACAGAAGGGTACACAATGTGTGGGCCCAGGGCAGGTGCCCAGCCACGCCTGGCTCCTGACACGCAGACATTCTCCCCATAGGAGCCCCACAGGGCCTGGGCCACCAGTCACATTGCTAGCAAGGGGGTTTTACACTTCCTTCTAGGAACTGGTTTTAGTCTAACTTTGTTCACAGTTACATGGCACATGCAGGTGTTCTAGTCAAGTCTGTCACCAGGAAGTCTTCAGGAGCTCCAGCCTGCACCCTGGTCCTCCTCCTGCACCTGGAACTGCATTGTTCTCCACACCCAGTTCTTCCATAATTAACACAAGCAGCTGCCCTTTGTGTGCCCTGTCTCAGGATAAAGCCATGCACCCTGAAAGGACTGGTCCCCACCACACAAGCCACAGTTGAGTCCACTTGTGTGTGGCACAGACCCTTGTATCCAGGGCAACAGCCCCTCCCAGTGCTTTTCTGGCCTCAAGACTGTCCAGATGTTAGTCCCACTCGCTTCCTCTGCCCTTTCTTACCTCCTTGTCATTGTCCTGAGTCTGGGTCCTGCTGGAAGAATGCCAACCCTCTTCATAGAGCCTCTGGGCCTCTACATTGGCTGTACTGTTCCAGTCCTTCCTCACATGGCCCTGTCCAGTGGCCGTCCTCGCCAGGCATGCTCCCCACCACTGTCTTGACTTGCAGCTCTCTGAGTGGAAACTGCCTGCCATCTGGCAGAAATTTCATTTTCAGCTTTAAATTTTCCATGAAGAGTATAAAAGTAAGGTATTAATTTACAGTTGCTAACTGTGCTTTTCAGAAGTGAAAGCCCAGGCAGCTACGCGCAGTTTCCCCCAGCACAGAGGGGACCATTGACAGTGGTCGGCCACTGGGGCAGCATTGTGATTAAGCTAATGCAGCTGGCACCAAGGACCTGACTCCTTCCCCCACCTCCCCAAATTCCCAGGTCTTGGCAGGGCCACCCTGCCTGGGCCTAGCATCAGGGCCAGAAGCATGAGGAAGGCCTTTGTGGAGGGGTGCAGGGCATGTGGACCTCACAGCTGCCCACTGCAGCCCCTGTGGTGCATCTTAGTGGAGAAACATTCCAGAAAAACCCAGAACCCCAAGAGGATGTGGAGAGATAGGTCCAGAAACCACTTGCCACCTGTAGGACTTCCAAGCAAGTGTACCCTGAGCCAGCCACCTGCAAGGAGCACCCTGGTATCCTGGACCTAGATTCCTAAAAGGCTGAGCCCTCTCCAAAGGGCCTGCACAGCCCTGTGGCACCATGGCCACTCCAGACAGGACAGAAATTCCTTCAAACCTGAGCAATTGTATATATGAAGAGAAGCTTTGAACAAATTTTCTTTTCAGACTAAGAGGAAATTCCTAAAATTCTTAAGTGGTGGATCCAGGCCTTCACTCCAGCTCACAGTGCTGACATAGTGGATGGAGATGGCAGGAAGGAGGCCTGGGGGTGAGGGTGGCCCTGCAGCCTGACACTGTCCCTACTGTCCTTGCCCATGCCTGCCAGACTTCCCTTGAGGTCCTTAGCTACTCTGTCTCCATAGCAAAGCAGAGGCACCCACACCACCAAGATAGCCCAGCTCCCCCAAGGGAGCTGCACTAAGCACCCCTTGTTCCTCACAGCTTGTGTGGTTTCTGCCAGGAACATCCCACGTGCAGAGTACGCAGCACAGATGTGCATGGAGAAGTCTGGTGAATGAGACACAGACCCACTGTGGTGGGTTCTTGTGCATTTGTCTCATCCTCTGGGCTTGCACACTCACACAAGTTTTGTTTTTGGTACTGAAAATTGAACTCCGGATCTTGCGCCTGGAAGGCAGGCATTGTGCCACTGAGCTACATCCCCGACCTTACGCAATTTTTTCTGAACCATGTGTGGCTGCCACTTTCATGACCCTTGTGCAGGCCTGGCCATGAGGGCAGTGCTCTCAGGAATGGAGGACAGCTACACCCCTGTCCTCAAGCCTGCCCAGGCCTGTGGGCCTCTGAGCTGGTCCAGCTAGGAGCTGTACTCTGGGAGAGGCCTTTCAGCATTCCAGAGCTGGGCTGTGTGTCTCACAAAACAGGCCCATTTCTCCCTTTTTGAGTGGCCAGGGTCACATGCACAAGCGTCGGGTGTACACTGGGTCTGGTGCCCCTCTGATGTTCATGCAAGCATCTTCACTGCACTGAGAGCAGCTCAGCCTGGCTCTGGGTCTCCTTACACTGTGTCGGGACCCTTGGCTCCAGAAAGCAAGGTAGTGCTTGCTGCACATCCCCATTTAAGCCAGCTATTCTGCGCTAACCCAGCCATGGAAAAAGCCCACTGCAGCTACCAGGAGAGCACCCAAGGCCCTGATGCCCACTGGTTTCAAGAGTGGTCCAAATCCAGGAAAACACTGTGCTACATAGGTGAGCAAGTACAGCCTCTGCTCAGATCTGAGGGCAGGAGGGATACCAGGTGGCACCACCATCCTGGATGTAGTCAGAAGCAGGCAGGGCACAGGTATGGTGGCAACAACCCGCTGTGGGTGGCATGACAAGCAATATCTGGAGGTGGCCACGTTTGGGAAGCATGAGGTCAGCGGGTGCAGCAGCAGTGTTCCCTTAGCTCCTTCCAAGGATTGCCCCTCATAGTTCCTCTACTTTTCCTAAAAATTGACTTTCCTTGTCTGGGAGAATAGCTCAGTGGTGAGACTTGTGCCTTCCAGGTCCTGTACTCAATCTTTAGCACTGCATATCAAAAATCTAAAAGATAAAAAAAAAACCTAATTACCTAACTTATTTCACTAGAAGAAGCCTGCCCACAGGCCTGGGCAGGCTTGAATACAGGGGTGTAGCTGTCCTCCGTTCCTGAGAGCACTGCCCTCATGGCCACTTGAGGTACAAAGGGGCCTTCATGTTCCCAGAACCTGCTCTGTTGCCAGATGCCATCAGGATGGGGCCCTTGACTCCCACAGAGGTGAGCAGAGCCCATGCCACCCAAGGCTGGGATTATCAGGGGTCCCACAGGCATGTGTGTGAGAAGGACCAGGACCAGACTTCCTGGATATGCATGGGGTCCAGAATCTGCTCAGTTCCCAGTTTCCTGCCCTTGTAGCCACTGCTGTACCCATAGGCTTGTGACCTGAGGCTGTGGCTGGATGCCACCTTCTGATCAGCCCTGGATGTGTGCTGAGCCTGGGATGGTGCCTGCAGGTGTGCTTGGGTGGGCATGAGGCAGGCAAACCTCTACAGGGCTGCACTAAGGGATAGCTGCAGATGTCCTGAGAGTTTGAGATAAGACAGGGTTGGCCATTGTTTCTCTTTTTTCCAAGCAGTGTGTTTCAGTCCCTATCATTTGAGGAAAATGGTCTCAGAGGCACCTGGGTTTACTTGCAGACTTGCCAGGCAGCACACAGGGAATCCAGCTTGGCTCCACTCAGCAGCCTGGTGGCAGAATGGACTGCAGTGTCCGTAATCCCCTCGTGAGGGCTGGCTCACCTCCGTCAGAGGCATGCTTTCCCAGAGGGACTGGAAGTGTGCAGCTACAGATGCCCAAGAGTTAAAGAATTTGGTAATTGGAGCCACAGACCTTTAGAAACTCAGGAATTCATCTTCAAGAAATGTATTTTCTCCATTGCAGAAACATTGAGAAATGTCACCTCAAACTCTGCTGGGCACAGTGTTGGCTGCTCAGACCTTGGCACCAGGAGGGCTTGGACTTCAGCACCTTGCCATGGGGAGGAGCCAGGGCCTGCTGTTGACTGAATTCTACCTGCATGAGCCCTGGCACCCTGTCAGGCGGGAGAGCAGAGGAAGGCAGCGAAGTCCAGCTTGGAAGGGCCTAGTAGGGCAGATAGGCCACCCACCCTGTGTCCTGGCTCTGCCCAGCCTGCAACCTGAGGTGATGGCCTCACTGGGTTGCACCAGGCACTGCAAGGGGCCATATGACCAGTGCAGAGGAGGGAGCAGCCCAACTCATCTGTCCAGGCACCAGCAGTCACGGGGGCCAACAGGGAACTCAAGTGTTGCAGGGATAGAAGGTGGGGACTGGGGATTCTGGATTGCAGAAATCAGTGGCCCCTGATCAGGCGCAGCCCACACACCCACAGCCTCCCACCCCAGGGGGTCCCCCAAGGCCTGGACTGTGCCAGTGTGCAGACCCCACACCTACTGACCCCTCAGGTTAGCCCCGTAGCCTACATGCCTTTGCTCAGCCCAGGCATCCGACTGATATGTGTGCACAGGGGTGTGTGTGTGAGAGAGAGAAAGAGAGAGAGATTTGGCTGATATGTGTGCACAGGGGTGTGTGTGTGTGTGTATTTACCAAATAAAGGATGGAAACTGGCCCCTGAATGGCTCCTGAAGCACTTGGGGGGTGAGGGGGTAGAAGGTGCCTTGGCCCCAGAGCCCATGGTATTTGCTGGCCACTCTGGTCTGGCGTGGTCTGACTTGGATTTGAGCCTCAGGGATGCCAGGTCTGTGGGTTTGGACAGGTGGCCCCTGGCTCCAGCAAGGTGCACCCCGGGCTGGTGCTGCCCTCTGCTAGCCTAGCACCCTCTTGCAGGCTCTTGCCCAGCATGTCTGCTTTCTCCATTCTGCAGCTCAAACAAATTGGCAGCAGAGGCAGGAACTTCCAGCGAGACCAGTGTGAGGACTGGCCCTGCTGATGAGAGCAGCGAGCCCTGGGGACCAGCCCAGCAGCCCATGCTTGCGTCTCTGTGAGGCTGAGTCCTCCCTGCTGGCTGCATCAGGGCAGTGGAGAGAGGGGCTCCTGTGAGTCTGTGTGGCTGGCCCAGTAATGTGAGACGAGGCATCAAGTTTTGCTATTGTGGGGACACAAAGGCTCAGCCAGGATGGCTCTGTTCACACGACCCCCCCAGGGCCAGGGTCACCTCGGGAGGCCCCTCTGGGGGGGCAGAAGGAGATCCCACGCCTGGAGGCAGCTGAGATCCACCGGACAGCTATTATCGAAAAGCCATAGTGGCCCAGGACCCAGAGCTGTGGAGGGTGTGGGATGCATATCTGACCTGGGCAGGTGGGGCAGGAGGGTGCAGAGAGATGATCAGCTCCAGAGCAACCCACAGCCCACACTGCCAGAAACTCATCTGGCTCCTGCCTCTGGGACCCTCAGCCTCCACACTCCCTGAAGGCCAGTCCTCAGGACTGTTTGCAACACTGGCCCACACCCGGGCATAGTCAGTAGAGCTGGAGCTCAAGTTGCCTCCACAGAAGTGGGCTGACCGGGGATCTGGGTCCTGACTGATGCCTCTAGGTGGGCTGGAGTGGCAAGGCTGTGGCTGCAGTAAGCCTTGCAGGGCACCTTGGGGCACCAGAACAACACAGGGTGCACCCAGTACACCCATACTGCCCGGGTACCACATAAGTATTGGCCCAGGCACCTGGGACTTCTGGGTATGAGAGCTATATCGTGTCGTGAGCCCCTTAACCTACACCATAGTGGAGGCCAGAGACATGCAAGCACCCTGCACACACTCCTGTAGGCACACACAAGCTCAGTGCAAACACATGCAGGTACTCATTTGTGCACACAGGCTCAGGTGCATGGATACCATGTATGCATGTGTGTGCATGTGCTTACATGGATACATACACAACCCTAGTCCCACAGCTCAGCCCCAGGTGACAGCCTTGCAGAAGTCTGGGTTGCCTAGCTCTTCTGCTTCCCACTGGCCAGGCTCTGGGCAGGCCACATGGAGACACACAGGCGGCTACCTGGGACAGAGGACTCCTCAGGGACAGCCCCTCTGGCTCCAAGCCATAGAAGCCTGTTTCCCCACTTCTTTGGACCTGAGTTTGGGCCCTGAATGTCCATCCCCATGCCAGGAGTTGAGTGCCACCTGGCTAAGCGTCTCCCCCAGAACTAGCACCATAGTGTCCTGCTGCCTGGCCTCCCCCGCAAGACTCCAGCTGTTTTCTACTCTCCTGAAAGCTGACCCCTCTGCAATTTACAAATGGCTTCCGGCAAACTCTCAAAAGGCGCTGCTTTCCAGGAGAAAGGGATCAGTTCCTAGAACCAGCTGCATTCCCCCACTAGAGACCCTCAGGACCCACCTGAGCCGCCTCCCCCTCAATGTTCTCCAGGTGCAGAGGGCATGAGCAGGGCCAGGTGAGAGTGGTTGTGAGCCCCTGCCCAGGCCCAACCCTAAGAGCACTTGGGCATAGAGCAGCAGTGTGTGCAGCCCAGGCAACTAGGTGATGCCATGGCTGTGTGAGGGCAGCTTTCACCCCATACACCCTTCCTGGGCCAGGCCTGCACTGCCAGGCCAGGACCTGTGGCTACTTGTCTTCCCACAAGCGGCTGCCATGCCCTGTGCTGGCAAACCCCCAGAACAAAGATTGTTGACTCTGCAGCCCTCTCTTGGGCAAGTGCAGCACTTCCATAAGCCGGGGCCAGGCATTTTGTAGTGGGTGGAGAGAAATAAACGGTGGCACTTTGGAACCCAGACTGCTGGCACGGGCCAAGATGGTAGAGAAGGTCCCTGTCCAGGATGGAGCACCTGTTCCCTGGAGAGGCCTGGGGTCGCCTCACAGCCAGCAGGGTCTGTTCCCATGCCTGGCTCAGACGTCAGTCCATGGTGCTGTTTCCTAATAGAGACTGTCCCTCGGGACAGAGGCCCCCAGCGGGCCTCAGGAGTGTGGAGTTCCTGGGCCCTCCATACCCAGGGAACAGCTCCTTCTCTCCAGGCCCAGCACTGCTCAAGTCCTGCTGGTGCTGTGCCTTGCCTGACCAGCTCACTCTGGGGGCACAGGGGTCCTTCCTCGGCAGCATGGTCTCAGGCTGATGACATGGGGATCCATCCTACAGGGAGCCCATGGCTGGAAGGAGCCAGGCTAGGTGGGGCCTTCTTGGGTATGTGGGCTCAGCTCCAGCCCCAGAAGTGGAGAGGAGAGTCTTGTTGGTACAACTGTGTGGGCACACACATGGCCCAGAATCTTTCCCTCTGTGTGGGGGCCAGTGTCCCAGGCATTAGGAGCCATGCTAGCCCAGGAATCCTGGCTGTGGCACTGTGCAGGGCCCAGAGCATGGACTTCTTGAGCCACAGGCCACACTCTTGCCCAGCCAGCATTCAGGGCTCCATAGGCCTGTGCAGCACACTCGTAGGAGCCAAAAGCTCCAGGACTGGGTGACTCCAATCTAAGTGAGCTTCAGGCTCAGGCTGTCCCTGATAGCCCAGTATAAGGACTGAGGCCGGCCCCAGGGGGCCAGTGACAGGAGAGCCACTGTGCCCAGGTACGACAGTCTGCATGTCCCAGCCTCAGTAGATCAAAGCCTGGCCCTGCCCAGCTGAGTCTCCAGGGAAGGAGTCCAGTGTGGAGATAAGATCTGCCAGGCCAGGGGCTCCAGAGCTCAACTTTCAGCCTTGAATATGTCCTGAGAAAGAAGAGGCGACATCCAGCCTCCAGCTGTCCCCATTAAACATGGTCTAGGAGACTCCGGTGGGCAGCTGTGTGGGGTGCCAGTTCCCAGATACTATAAGAGGGCCAGGATGCCCAAGGGGACTTGGCCTGAACATGGGCCCTGTCCCACACTGACGCAGAGGGACAAGAAAGGAACAACAGGGCTTCCATTGTCACCCCATTGGTATACACATGTTCACGTGCACACACCTAGTCCTGCATGGACAAGGGCACACCTGCACACACTGCACCCACATAAGCAGGCCTGGGGCACTGTGTACAGCAATCACAGGTGCACACATGCACACAGGGTGGGTGTTTCACTCAGCATGACCACATGTGTGCACAGACACATGCTAAGAAGTTTGTGTACATGTTTTGTGTGTGCACACTCCCATCGATAGCAGGGGAGGTGGGCTCTGAGGTGGCCAGCATCACCAGGCACCGTGGGACAACTGGTCTGCCAGACTCCTGGCTGCCACCATCCCCCTCCATCTTCCCAGGGGATTTTCTGAGGCCAGAATGGACAGAGAATGTAAAGGGCATGGGGCTGTGTGGGCACTTGGAGGCCCCACGTGAGCCTGACCCAGGTGGAGCAGGACCACAGGCCGTGCACTTTCAGGTTCAGTGTGAGATCTCACCAGAGCTGCCCAGCTCCCTGGCCTCTGCCCTGCCCTGGATTCTACAACAGTCTGCATGCCCAACAGAGGGCCTGGGCTGCCGCAGGTCCTGGTGTCCCCTGGAGTCCAGCAAGGGCTGACTTGGGTGGAGGTGGGATGGGCCCTCACCCCCAGCCTCTGCACTCCTTTACTGGGCTGGGCTGCAGCGGCCCAGGCCTGCCCAGCAGGCAAGGGCTGCTGGCTGGCGCTCCCCTCATTTCCTCTTGGCCTGCAGGCCCGGCTGCCTTGGGAACAAAGGGTGGATTGTACCTCCTTTGGGGCCTGGTTGCAGGCTGCTGGCTGCTCCAGGACTGGCCGCTGCCCCTGCTGGGCCTGTGGGCGATGGCTGTGCTTCCAGCCAAGCAGGGCTCCCCTGGATGGCTCTCCTAAGCCCAGAGCCGGCAGCACCAGCCCTGAGGCTCCTCCCAGGCACTCCCACAACCAGGAGCTGAGGCCTGGCTGCCCAGGTCTCCTTGCTCAGCCCCTGGCTCTGTATGAGGCTCAAGGGTGCCAACCCAGCCCCCGCCAGCTCAGACCCCTCCGTTTTATGTCCCTGCCATGCCCAGCCACCCCGCTGCCCGGTTGTGCCAGGGCCTCCCTGGCCTTGGGTTTGTGGTGCCCACGCCCGGTGTTGGCTTTGGGAGGCCAGAAGGAGCCATAGGGGCCAGTCCGCTTCCTGGAGGGTAGCACAGTCAAAGCTCACCTCTGCTGCTGGCACCACAGGGCCATCCACAGAGCATTCAGCGAGTGCCACCGTGAGCATGCTGCCCAGACCACACAGAGGCGGAGAGCCAAAGGCCTGCAGACGCTCAGCCGGAGCCTGTCCCCTCAGGGTGCCCTTACCGAGAAGGGCAGGCTCTGATGCCAGCAGGGGCTCTTGTCAGGCTGTCCATGCAGCAGCCCCCAGACCTGAGCAGACGCCTAGCTGCCCAGTGCCAGGCCTCAGCCCCGGCCCCCACAACACCCTTGCTGGCTGTGGCTTCAGCTCCCACCACTGCAGTCAAAGGGGCTTTGTGGAGCAGAGCAGCCTGTGTGAGGGTCTTGGAAGAGCTCCAGGAAGGAGCTGTGGAGGACGTGCTTGGAAGAAAGAGGAAAGGAAAACAGAGGAAAGAGCTGCGCAGAGAAGGAAAATTCCTCTGTACAGCCTGGTGCCATTGACATCGCACCCTCCTAACCTGGGCTATTGTGCCTATCTCAGAAGACTCTGCATGAGTACCCTGGGGAGCTGCTCTAGCCCCAGGCCACAGAGCAGAAGAGCTTGGCTCCCCATGTCCCTGCCATGTCAAGGGGCAACAGGATCGACTGTGACAAGGTCATTGCCGCCTAGATGCTGGGCCTTCTGATGTCCTCACAGGGCAGTGAGGCCCCACCCACCAAGTATGTCTGTCCCTGTAGCAGAGTGGCCCAAGTTCCTGAAGGCACAGCCTCAACCTACACCCCCAAGCTGCTGGTCCAAGGGTCCTGGCAAGGAGAGGGCTGAGGGCTCCTACAGTGGCTGAGAGGACATGAGGGCAGAGGTCAGTGGTCCCCACTAGGAGAGGCCTGTGGCCACCCAGCATGGCCCTGGCCCAACCTCCCCACCTGTTAAGCCCAAGAGTGCAAGGCTTTCCAGGAAGGTCACAAAGAGCCATTGCAGGAGGCTGGATGCCCCTTCTGCCACTCCACGCATCTGCCCTCCATGGACACACTGCCTTCTCTCCCCTCCCAACGTGGCCAGAACCCTGGGAAATCTGCCAGATAGACAGGCTCTTGCCTGGGGCTAGGCCTGACACTCTCCTGATGCCTGGGGCAAGGACAACATTCAGGGTACAGGGGTCACTAGGAGCTCACAGCGAGGGTACTGACAGGAGCTAACAGCCATGGCTGAGAGGGCAGCCAGATGCACCTGTGACCCCCCCAGTGGGTGGTGCCACCACCCAGCTCCTCCTACCACCTTGCCCTTCCTGGGCTATGGCAGATCCCAGGCAGGAAAGTGTGGCCACAGCAAGGTCACCTTGCCCTATGCAGCCTTCAGCTCTCCCACCATGAGGGTGGCTTCCACGGCCATGGCCCCTGGCTGGCTCAGCACCTGTCACTACCCTGGAAGGAATGGGTGGTCAGCACCCTTCTGTGGCTGTGGCTTGGACCAGATCCTAGAATCAGGTGCTGGTGTCTCACTTCCTGTTGAAGAAATGAAGTGGCCACTGACCTGGCCACCACCACATCCCCATTCATGGAGTATGAGGGTAGGGAACTTTTAGATGCCATCCTGGCAGGGGACCCACCCTGGTCATGCCCCACCTCCCCTCCCCTTCTGCCAGCACCACATCCTGGGCTTGGCAACGTCACCTAGTCACTCGGCGTGTCTACCCAGCCCTCACCTGAGGCCCTGCCTGGGTCCCCACATCTCTGTCCTGGACCTGAGGAATGACTCTAATCTCCAGCCAGGGCCTCTAACCCCCAGGCTGGCCAGGGCTGTCCCTCTCTCTTCCTCTGCTCTCCACCCCTACACCTGCCCCCTCCAAGACAGCTGCATGTTGGCTCAGGACACCCTTTGAAGCCAGAGGGTGGGGAAGTGGTCACACCCGAGGGTGTCAGGGCCCAGCCCAACCTTTCAAGTTCACCGGCCCTCACAAGTGGCCAGCTTATCTCTGCCTGGGATACTGGCAGGACGACAGAGGGAAAAGCAGGCTGGCACCATGCCCAGCCTCATCCAGCGCCCCACGAGGATCCTCACCCAGAACTGCGTTCCCTCTCGAGTGGCCATCAGAAGACCCTGGGGTCACCCTGAGGATACCTCCTGCAGGCTGACAGCTGCTCACTGACCTTCCTGCAGGGCCCAAGGTCACTGGGGCCTGGTCTTGTCCACATGAGGGTGGTGGGGTGGGGCCCTTTCTTGCCAGCCTTCATCCACTAGGACCTACCCAGCATGTCCACCCCTTCTGGGGGAGGCCAGTGAGACCCAGCAGGGTGTCCCACAGGTGCTTCCACCCAGCCTGGGCCCAACACAGGCCGTGTGCTTAGGAGCCAGCCCACCCCTTACTGACCTCCCAGGACCCCGGAAGGGTCTAGCCTGGTCCAAGAGAACCCAGGCCCAGGGATCTGCCACTGTCCCACCCAGGTCTGTGGGGGCAAGGGTACCTTATGTCTCTGGGTGGACCTGGCCTCAGGTCAGAAGGGCTCAGGGTCTCAGCCAGCTCCCTCTAAGCTCCAGGAGTGACCAGACCCATGGTCACTCCCTAGGGTCTGCCTGCCAGCCAGCCACAAACGACCCCATTACCCAAAGGCAGGACCTTACTCCACAGCTTCCCAGGGATAGGCCCCAAAGCCCTGGGGCAGATCCCACGCTATGTGGGTGCCCCAGGTGGGAGAACCCCGGGAAATTCCCCTCCCACCTCTGGGCCTCATTGCTGCTACAGTGGGCCATCTTAAGACCTACATACTGTGAGCCCATGGCCCAGCACCCCTCAAGGCCCCTGCCTGCCGACAGAGTGGAGACCACTGTCCACCACTGCAGAGGTGGCCAGGATGATGCCTGGACAGAGCCCTGAAAACAAGGTGGCCATGACCTGGCCCTAGTCCCCCAGCTGTCAGAGGAGTGGGAGCTGGGACAGCAGGAAGCCTGATCAGCCAGGGTAAGCTGTGTGCCATGCCTAAGGAACCCCAGTCCTGGTGTAACAAGCCTCAGGCTGCAAGGCCCACAGGTGAACACTCATGTGCATACAACCATAACACATCAGTACATGTGTGTACATGGCAGGCACAATACCAACCAGAGGCAGAAGCTATGTCAAGGAAAAGGATGCACACTTTCTTGTTTAACAAAATAAATTAAATATACGAGGCTTCAGCTCAAACTATATAAAATCAGAGACAAGGGCCGCGAGAGCAGGGGCAGTGAGTGGCTGGTTTGCAAGGGGCGTGAATACCACCACAGCTGTGTGGCCAGGTGTCCAAGGCCCCAGACAAGCCAGCCCTAAAGCCCCAGCCCTGCTTCATCATTAATATTACCTCCATTCTTAAATATAAATATCAAGGCCCTGCTCTGAGGCAGTGGGAAGCAGGAGACAGGTCTGCACCTCCCCGCCTCCTTAAGAATGGTAAGAGGTCCTTACTCCAGCCAGGGGCTGGGGGCCCTGGACACCCCAGTGGGCAGAGGCTGGGCAGGACACAGGTAGCAGGTGGGTAGGGTCCTTCATCTACTAGCATGGCTACATCACTGCAAAGTCGAAGGCCCATGCCTTCCAAGGACATCTCAGTCTGTGTGTGTGTGTGTGTGTGTACGTGCGCACACACGCAACATGTCTGTGTGTCAATGTCTAGTGGTCTGTGCGTCCATCTGGCAGTTTGTCTGTTTACCACCCAGCCGGTGAGCACGCATCTCGCATAGGGTGCTGGCTTCCTGGCCTCTCCCCACGCCCACGACGTCTAGCACTGGTAGTGGACATGCTGGTGCTGGTGCACCTTGCCCTCCACGTGGGAGTGTGTGTGTGAGTGTGTGTGCGTATGCACATCTGTGTACAGCTTGGGATACAGCTTGGGGCCAGCTGCTGAGCTCACGCCCAGTGTGTGTTCCTCACACGGCCCCACAGCCAGTACAGGCAGGTCCTTGTCACCAATGCGGTCTCTGGATGGGGCTGGCAGGCGGTGGCTAGGCACAGGTGGGGTGGACACAGGGGCACAGGGCTTCTTCTTGGCCTGGCAGAGCCACAGCAGTACAGTACCCAGGATGAAGACGGCGCCCGCTGGGATGCCGATGACCACAGGCCACGGCAGGCTGCTGGTGGAAGATGAGGGAGCCACGGGGGCTCCTGGTGGCTTGGGGTCTGGAAGAGAGACCAAGGTAAGGGGAATGCCACCAAGGACAAGGAGCTGGCCCACATGTGGGTGGCACGGAGTAATGGGATTCCCCACCAGGAACACACCTGGCAGCACAGTGAGGAAGGCGCTGCGGAAGCTGTAGCCCATGGTGTTAGCACCCAGGCAGATGTACATGCCCGCATCGTCCTGCCGAGCGCGCGAGATGAGCAGTTTGTTGAGGTAGGAGCCGTCCGGCCGCGACCACACATCGCCCGTGGGTAGCACCACAAACTTCTGGCCACCCACATCGATGGTGGAGTTGTGGCGGCCCTCAGCACCGTACTCTACCCGCTTCAGCCACTGGATCACAGGCTTTACATCGCTGCGCACTTTGCACTGGAAGGATGTCGTGCCCCCAAAGTCCACCGTCGTGTTCACGGGATGTGTGCCAGTGAGCACGGGCTTGGAGCGTGTCCGCTCTGCAGCAGGGATGTGTGTGTTGCTGGCAGCACCCACCCCAGCCTCAGGTCCCCACCGCCCGCCCGCCCTGGCACTCACGGATCACGTCCACTTTGTAGGTGGCGTTGATGGCGCCTGCCCGGTTTGACACCCGGCATGTGTATTTGCCGCTGTCCTCAGGCCGAAGGTTCTTCAAGCTCAGGGTCCACTTCTTTCTGTGCTCTCCAGCCTCTGGGCGTGTCAGAGCTTGGTCATCCTTCATCCATGTGATGTCAGGCCGAGGGTGCCCACTGGCCACACACTTGAGCCGCACAGAACTGCCCACAGGCCGTGCGATCACCCGGCGCCGCATCTTGGACGGCTGTGTGAAGCGGGGTCGTGCTGCAAGGGGACACACAGTCAGCTGGGCGTGTGCAGGGCCCCAGGAGGCAGCCGTCCTGTCCTGGCGGATACCCCCATGCTCACCCCACTGCTGGTCAGCTGGGTCCTCCTTGTCCCCCGAGGAGCTGCCAGGCCCTGGGATCAGCTTCCCAGGGCTAACATCATCTGCAAGGAGAGGAGAGTCTGTGGTGAGGGGGAGTCTATGGTGAGGGCATACCCGGGCCCTCTCCTGGTGTCCATGTAGGCCTGGAACCCCAATGAAGCCACTGACACTCCAGTGGCTCAGAGTCCAAGGACAGCTGGGTAAGGGCCGCCCGCCAGCCTCAGCCCTAAGTGCAGGTGACCCCGACAGTCATGGATGGGACTGTAGGGCTGGCCCCCCTACCCGGGCTCCGGGGGGTCTGTGGGGGGTGGGGGGAAGGGGCCGGCGGCTGGCAGCTGCAGTAACCCTAGCCCACATCAAGGGGCCGAGGGCTCGGGAGGCAGACATGGCTCACATACCGCCTAGTCACAGTCCCCTCTGCAGAGCTTGGGTGGGGGTGGGGCTCAGTATTCCCATTCCTTGTCTCAGTGAAGGCTGGGCTGGGGGAGGACATGGTGAGGAGTGTCCCCCACCCACCCAGACAGTGCCACTCAATTGAGCTGGGGCCCTCCTGGACCCTGAAGCTGAGTGGTCAGCTCAGGCCCACACCAGGGAGCTGGGTGGAGCAGGGTGTGCCTGGTACTATGGGGAGGGCGTTGTCACCAGGGCCACCTGTTCACTACCAGGGCCACGGCCCCTGGGCGGGAAAGAACAGAGGCTTCTGCCTCCCGCGGCCCCTCTGAACTGTGAAACCTGAGCTCAGTGTTGTAAGACACAAGGGTACACCCTGCCAAGCCCCTGGCTGCCCATGCCCTTGGGGGTGCCACTGCCTGGCCACCATGCTTGGTATTGCCAGGAAGTGGCTAGCCACCAAGAGACCCAGGCCCCCCATCTACCACCCTGTCACACCCACTGACCATACCCCACTAACCCATCACGATAAGAGTGTAGTTGACACTGAGGCTGCCAAAGCCATTGGTGGCCTTGCACACGTACACGCCCGCGTCCTCTGCCTCCACCGCCTTCACCTTCAGCCCCTGTGGCAGCACACGGAAGCGGCTCCAGCCTCCATGGATGGTGCGGCCGTCCTTGGTCCACATGGTCAGGGGCGGCGGGTCTCCCTCCACGGGGCACTGTAGCCGCACAGTGCGGCCTAGCCGAGCCACCTGCCGTGGGGCCACTTTGTCTGCCATTCTTGGGGGGCCTGTAGGATGGGAGGGTTCAGGTAAGGAACAAGGTCAGAGCAACTCCTGCCCAGTGAAGTGGGGCTGGAGCCACAGCCCTCAAAGCCTCCCATACCTGGGGAGGTCCTGGAGACAGTCCCAGAGGGGTGGGATCCCACGCCTGCAAGCTCAGCACTTGGAAGGCTGAGGCAAGAAGGTCGCCATGCTTTGAAGCCACCCTGGGTTACACAAGGAGCTCTTGTAGCAAAAACCAATCAAACTTAGGCAATTAGTGAGACTTTGTCTTAAAGTGAGAATTAAGGCTAGGGACAGAAAAGGCAGGCTGGATCCTCAGTACTGCAAAATGAACAGAAAACAAAAAGGAATATCCAGCCCTATTAGAAGGGGCCATGAGGGCTGGCGAGATGGCTCAGTGGTCTAAAGCACGTACTTGGAACAAGCTTGGCAAAGCACAGGGACCACGGTTCGATCCCCCAGCACCACATGCCAGCCAGCCTTGCCCCCTGGTGGGCTGAGCTGGCCACACACACACACACACACACACACACACACACACACACACACACAAAATAAATAAATAAATGTTAAAAAAAAAAAAAAAGTGGGGGCTGGGGAGGTAGCTGGGGAGATAGCTCAGTAGAATAAGTGCTTGCCTGGCAAGTTAAGGGTCTGAGTTCAATCCCTGGTTCCACTAAATAAATAAATAAAAAGACAGGGCCTTCAGGGATGGGGCAGATCTGGGGGCTCCTGCTGTCCCTCACCAGGCATAGTCCCAGTTCTCTGCTGGAGACCCCTCCCTCTGCCACACCGACATTCACCGTCACTCAGGGCCTAGCCAGGTCTAGATCAAGGACAGCGACCTCACAGCTATCACAGGTGACCAAGGAGCAGGACAGCACCCCTGGACAGCCTGTGGGCAGTGAGGGTGTCCCATATCACCTGAGCCTGAGCCCAGACACTATCTGCCCACAGTGGTGGCTGAACCCCAGGGGGTTGCAAACCACAGTCCTGAGGTCAAAGTGGTCTTGCCTGGCACACTCCAGGAGGCCCCAGGGAGGGCCAAGGCCCAGGCTTCCCACCCCCTACAGAGAGACTCCTGGCTCCTTCACCTGTCAGATCCATCAGGGCTATCTCTGGAGGATGCAGGGACAGAGGTGACCAAGACATCAGGGAGTGGGCAGTGTCACTGGCTGGGAAGAAGCTCCAGACACAGACCCTCAGGTATCATCAATGTGTGCGCCCCGGCAGGCGGCCTTGTCGGGGAGATGGAGCTGCAGCTGGGGCCAGCGCAGGGTGACCACACACATCCCAGGCACAGCACCCGGGCTGCTGCACACGGGTGCTCAGAGACGGCACTGCAACAGGACTGGGGCGTGCACACTCCACGACCAGCCGGCTGCAGCCCCAAACCTCAGCGGTGTCTTCCTAGCCTCACAGCACCTGCTCTGAAGGGGCACCTAAGGGCCGGAGGGGCTGCCAGTCATCAGTGCTGCTGGAGGACCACACTGCGGAGCTGGAAGAGGGGCTCCCCACTACCCCTTGTACCAGGAAACCCTCCTTTCTGACCAACATCCCCCCTCTACCCACCACCTCCTCTGCACCATGGGCCCCAAGCTGAGGTTCCTATGAGAGCCCCCTTTCCTCACTCTTCCTCCCCACAGTCCACCCAGGCACCTGGCAGCAGGCAGGCCGGCCATCCACAGTTGTCCCGGGCCCCCAGCGCCCACCCAGCACAGACATGGAGCCCCCAGCCCCTCCCCAACCCAGGCAGACCCTGCCCACCCACCTGTCACTGTCTGAATTCCACCACTCACAGGGCCTCCCAGACTGCAGGACCAGGGAGTGGCAGCCCTACTGTGGCCCCCATAGCTCCCACGCCCTACCTGCCAGTCTGGTGCCCAGGCCACCTGGGCAGACCCCTCACTCACACATACACACCTATGTGCACAAGCTGGAGACGCACCCCTGCCGAGATTAGCCTGGTCCAGGGCAGCAAGGCCAGGCTGACCCAGGCCCCAGCCCAGCCTGGGAAGGGGACAGGAACGCCTGGAGAGGGGGCAGGGCCTCCGACTGGAGCAGACAAGAGCAGTGGGACCCCTGTTTGGAACCACTGCTGCGAAGAGGCAGAGCCCGTGCTGCCAGATGGCCAGAAGCATGGTCGCAGCTTGCATGATGTGGGGACAGGCCGACGGGAGCCCATCTAGAGGAGCCAGGCTTATCCTAAAGCAAATAGCACCGGCTAGCCCTCCCCTCCCCTGTCCTCCCCTCTGCACCCTCGCCCTCTGCAGAGCCCTGTGAGGGCCGCCCAGCAGGAAACCAGCCCTGATTGCCAGGGATCTGGGCTGCAGCCACCACAGCTCTGTATTTAGCCCAGGAAACACAAGCCCCCATTGTTCTACTAGAGCCACAGAGCCCACTTGGCCAGTGGGGAAACTGAGGCAGGACCTGAGCCCATGGGCACCAACCACCCCACTGCCCTTGGAGGAGGCAGCAGCCCTGCCTGGACCTCCCTCAGGCAATGCTGTCTAGTCCCCCCCTCTAGCCCAGGCCCCTTCAGCAATCCCCAGGCAGAACCAGGTGGGCAGCCAGCAGGTGTTCTCATCCCTCTGATCGGAGCCTCAGGGCAGAATGTAGGGGCTCCTTCCTACCCCTCTCCCACAGGTCTGCCCAGGGGACCGACTCCAGCAGTGCTGGGGAGTGCTGGGGTAAGCAGTCAGAGCAGAGCCACCTAGAGGCCACACCTCCGCCAGGCCCCAGGAAACAAGAACCGCCCTTTTCAGAGCTGCATGGCAGGCTCAAGACCAAAGGCCCTGACCTGCAGGAGCTGGGTTTCCTCCCTGACTCTGCAAAATTCATGGAGGCAGGTGACGCGGGCTTCCAGCAAAGGCATGTCAGAATGGACAGGCTACCCTGTGCCGATGACTAGGGCAGGTGCAGGCAGACAGCGGGCTCTGACCTTGGACACAGTGGGCGTGGGCTGGGCCCTAAGCATGAGCAAGCCTAGCCCAGCCCAGCTCACACAAGGCCCGCAGGGCCCAGGAATTTGTGGCCTGGCCAGGTGCTGGCCTCACGGACAGGGGCAGCAAGCTGGAAGCTGCCGTCCTCTAGCCCCTCCTGGAGAGGATGAGTTGGGGGTCTCAAAGGGCCACAGAGAGAAGACAGGCGCAGCCAGGCCCTCAGGACACCTGTGCCCACCGTGGGACGGCCAGGGAGAGCTGGGCCCAGAGGTTCCCAGGCACTGCCCAGCAGCAACAGGGCAACCAGCCAGCCACATGCTGAGTCCTCTCCCAGGCAGCGCACAGGCCCTGGACACGGGGGAGATAGGGGCCCCAAACCATACCCAGGGCCCTGCAGCCCACCTGGGGCTGAAGTGAGAGACCCTAGAGAAGATCCAGGGCCCCACCTCCCCAGCAAGCCACAGCTGGGGGAAGAAGAGCAGGGTGTCCCCAGGAGGAGAGCATAGGGGACCTCCGGGTACCAGGGCACACACACTACACACATACCCAGGCCCAGGGCGTGCACATAAACTGCCACGGTGCAAGGAGGACTTGAGGGACAGGTGGCTGCTACAGAAGCCAAGGGGTACTGTGCCCAGCACACTGGCTGAGCATTCAGGTGCTGACCCTGCTGTAGTGGCCACAGGTGAATACACAGGGCAGTTGGGGGTTCCTGTGGACACACCTGGCTCTCCAACCTGCACCTTCCCTGGGGCCATCACACAGTCCTCCTGTGGACTGCTGGTTCAACAGCCTCTTCCTCGACACACCCAGGCCACACACAGCCAGCACCATGTCAGACAGGGCCACCGCCCACAGCAGGTGGTGGCCACCACAGTCTCCCAGGGAGCAAACCCCCTCCCAAGACCACTGGAAGCCAGAGACCCCTGCCCCTGTGCCCACCTTGTACCTCACAAGTGTCAACCCTAGAATGCTGTCCCTTACTGCAGCACCCAGAGGTGCCTGCCTCTCCATAGGCCCTGACCCCTAACCTGCAAGCCCCTGGCACCTCAGATGTTAAAAGAGGCCACTTCCTGAGCCCAGAGCCCTCGAGCCAGACGTCAGGCACAAGTTGAGCGACCACCCCACAGGCAAGCTTGGCTTCAGGCAGGGAAGCCCAAGCAACCCACACAGCGCAGGGCCAGGTTGGGGAGCCCCTCTCAAGCGCAGGCTTGGGGACCCAGAGACTATAAGGGCAGCTGTCCAGCCCTCTGAGTCCTGCCCAGCCCTGCATATTGCAGCCCCAGCCCACAGGTAGGTGGGTTGTGAGGCACAAAGGGTACCCCAAACATGGAGTCCACATTCTGAGAGCCCAGCCCATATGGCTCCCTCCTCCTCCTCTCCTGGAGGCCCATCATTGGTCCCAAGGACCGGAACACCTTATATAAACGTCTCAAGAGATAAACTCGCTGGCCAGGAAGAGGACAGAGATGAGCTTCCTGCCACAGAGGAAGCTCCTCAGCATTAACAGCTCCCAGGTGGAGGACTCTCAGCCCAGCTGCCTGCTGCCCTTGAGGGAGCACCTCTGCTGGGCCTGCCTGGTTTGGCTCCCACCCATCACCCCCACCATGGGTCCTGGAACTGCTGCCAAAGGCCTAACCACAACGGTTGTCACCTCGCAAGGAAGAGTGATTGGAGACAGGGCTGGGGGGGCGGGGTCAGTGAGGTCTAGGGATAGTGCTATACCTTTCCCTCTGGCCACACGGCTGTCACCTGGACAAGCCAGGCCAGAGCCTGCCTGCAGCACAGAATACAGCAGAGATGGCCAGCATGGGCCAGGAACCGGGTCCAGCCACATGGCGGGCGGGTGGCCAGCAGTGGGGTGCCACAGCTCATAGCCCCCACCACTGCCAGCAAAGCCCACGCCAGGGCTGGGCCGGCCTGAGGCTGGAGGCCTCTGCGGGGGAAAAACCAACATTTCCCCAAGCAAGGGCCATGGTGCAGGGCACACTGGCTGAAAGGCAACTTTGAGAGCCTGGAGCCCTATTGATTCCTGCACAAAGGATAAAGGAGCCTGCGGTCTGCATTTCCAAGTCCAGCCAAAGAGGACTTTGTTCACAGCTCCCCCACCCCCAAGGGGACAGTGATTTATTTTCCTTGTAGGAGGGGGCCCCAGACATGAACAGGGAGGCTGCCCCACATCCCCACCTCACAACGCCTGGGCCTGGCTCCTGCATGACCACCTCGGCCCCAGTGACACACTGCCTTGGACAGATAAAAAGAGAGGGGACAGGGTCAGTGCACACACCAGCCCTCCATTGCACCCCACGGAATCGCACTGCCTCGGCCTCCTGACCCTCCAGTACCCACAGCCAGGTGCCAAGGGCACACTGTCTGCAGCCCGGCAGGGAGCAGGGTGGCTGGGCTCAGAGGGCAGGAGAGGGGCTGGCGGGCTGGCCCGAGGGCTGACCCCAGTCGTCCCCACAGGGCCCACTAGTGCACCATTCAGAAAGGCCGGCCGGCGGCCTGAGAGCTGCCTGCTGTGGAAGGTCTCTCACTGGAAGCTGTGTTGAGTTTCTACTGCAAGAAACAACAGGGAGCAGAGGAAGCCAAGTCCTACCTCTTGCAAACACAAACTAGGACAAACCCAGGATTGTGAAACTTGGGGCAAAGGGGAACTCTTAAAAATATGATCTGGATTTACAGCGGTACCCATTTCAGAAACTGTGACAACCTGGGAAATGTCTTTCAAAACAGCTCAGGCTGCATCTGGCTCTGGGTCTATGAAGAGTTCAGGTGGGGCCTGCTCACCGGAGGAGCAAGAACCCTTGAAACAGCCTCTAGTTGAGCGAGGCCTGGGGGAGAACTCAGCACAACTCAGGAAAACAGTCCCCACACCTCCGTAGTGAACCACAGCTCCACCCATCCAGAGAAGATTCTCTCCCTCCTCAGCACAGAGCCAAGACAGATGGGGGGGCAACCTCCCAGGGCCCCTCAGCAAAGGGCAGGTAGTGCTTTCCACACCATCCGCCAGTCAGTCACCTCCAGGCTGGCCAGGGACCATAGGAGGATATAAGCCTCCAGAGACTCTTGGCCAAGTGGCCAAAGAACAGGCAGGTACTAGGATGAGGGCATCCACACAGATAAGAATGAAAGCCAGGCAGTGGTGGGGCGCACCCCGCATGGCCTAAGCACTGTTACATTGCCTAGGACACTGCCTGGCCTGGCCACACTGGACAGCCCCCACCCTCCAGCCAACCATAACTGGGCGGGTGGCGGCGGCGGCGGCGGCGGGGGGGTGGGGGGGTGGTGACAGTGGCATAGGTCCCACCTGGGCTGCCACCCGCTGCCCAACACCCGAACGTGGCCATATAAGGCCAGGTTGGGCTCAGTGCACTGCTGGGCAGCGGGGGAGGACTGGTGGACACAGAGGGCGATCCTGAATGGTCAACACACCCCAGGACCCGCCTAACCCTGGGCAGCCAGCACTAGGCCTGCCTGGCCCTAGAACATGGTAGGCAGAAATCCGCCAGCACATACTGCCCATTGGGCACAGATGCCCATGGCTAGGCTGTGTCCCAGGGCAGGGCAGTCCCCTTGGGATGGCCACACTGTGGCTCCTGACACCCAAGGTCCTCCATTATCAGCCCAAGACTACCCTTCACCATACAATAGCCCCTCATGCTTGGGGACCCCCTAAGCTGGATGAGCAGCCAGGGCCCAGGGCTGAGTCAGGATCAGGCCCAGGCACCAGACATCACCAATGTCTCCCATACCCCAGCCAGGCCACACAGGGACCGGATAAGTTCCCAAGGATCCAGGTGGGTCCACTGTCACCACAAACAACACAGTTCCCCCAAACTTACAGAGTGACCAGCTGCACTCCACACTCCTGCATGTATGAAAATTGGGTAATGCAAGGTCACTGGTGTGTCTTGAGTCCACTTGGGCAGCAAGCCCTGTTGGGGGCCAACAGGTGAGCTGGGGATACTGAGGATAGGTATGTGTACCCCATGGCTAAACGGAGGGTACCTTGGAGATGAGCTGCCGCTTGCTCCCTTAGGGTGAGTTGAGGGTGACCGGAATGAGCTGTGGGTACCCCTAGGGCGAGCTCGGTGTGTAGGTAAGGGGGTTTGTGGAGAGGAAAATGGAGGTGAGCAGGGGATACAACAAGGGTGAGCGTGGGGGTAGGGGTACTCCTTGATGAGTTGAGGTTCCAGTGGGAGTGAGCCACGTACTTTGCAGGTAAACTGAAATTCCTCTGTGGGCGACTGTGGGTGCAGGAGGCGTGCTGCGGAACCCCGGGGAGATGGCTGGCCAGGCAGCAGCGCGTACCAGGCGGGTACTGTGGCAGGGGTCAAGGCTGGCGGGAAGGGGCGGCGCCAGCACTCACCTCGCGCGGTGGCGGCCGGCGGGAGCGCCCCCAGCAGCAGCGGCGGCAGCAGCAGCACCAGCGCGGGGCTCGGCGACATCTCGCGGCCGCGGTCGGGGTCCGGGCCCCGGACGCCGCGCTGCGGGCGGGAGCGGCTGGCGATCAAAGGCAAACAAAGGGCTCGCGCTAATTACCGCGCCCCGCGCCCCCCGCGTGTCTGGGTCCCGGCCCTGCCTGCGGGGCACACCGCGCCGCAAGCAGATAATCGCCTGCGCCATTAGCGAACAAATTTGCGCAGGGGCCCACATGGGGCAGCGGGCGGGGCTGCCCGACGGGG
>NW_004524582.1:33643180-33652301 GCF_000260255.1 Octodon degus
GGGCGGCGGCAGGCGGGGCTCAGGCGGCTAGGCAAGGGGCCCGGGGCGCCGCGCCGTCAGGCGTCCTTCCCTGCGGGGCTTTGTCAACTCTCCCGGAGCGAACGCCGAGCTCGCCGCGCGCCCCGCCCCGTACAACTTCCGGCCAATCGCCGCGTGCCGGCCCGCCCCCAGCCCCGCCCCGCCCCGCAACTTCGCTCCAATCGACGAGCGCGTCAACCCGGCCACGGCTTAACCCTAGCCGCGCGGCTGCAGCGGCGGCTGGCAGGCGGCTTCCCGCGGGTGCCCCGCCCCTTGGGCTCAGCCCGCTGCTCCCGGATCGCGCCGCACTCCCGCGCAGACACGCTGCCCCAGATAGTTCCTGCGGGGTCGCGGCACACATCCCAACCCTACACCGGCCCCTGGAACTGCCGTTGCCGCAGTCTCCAGCCCAGGCCACCCTCTGGCGTCCGAGGAGCCCTAAGCAGCTCGGAGATCCGGCTAGAGTGACGTCCCGATGACCAGAGCCCTCACCTGGCTTCTTCCCGCGGGTCCGGGAGTGGCTGCGACCGCAGGGACAGGGCTTACAATAAGATAGGACGCGGCCTTTGCCCCCTCCTCGGCGGGCAGGTGTCTCCCTCGTCCGGGATCCTGGAAGGCAGGTGGTGCCCCCGACGCTGCCATCGGCAGTGTCCGAGCTTGCCCCCACCGACTCCCCATGTCTCTTCCCCAGATAGCGTCGCCTGGGTCCGCGGCACTTTCTGCTGCACCGCGACCGCCGAGTCTGTGACCTGGGCCGGAAACCGCTGGGCCCTCCTTCAGGCAGCCTCGAGGACGGGGGCAGTGAGACCACCTGCCTTCACAGGTCACGGCGGGTCCCGGGCCACGTGGGGACGCCGACACCCGCGGTCACCGACACGAGGCCCTAACGTTACGGTGGGGACACTGCCTGGGCGTCAACCTCTGGGCAGGTGCGCGGTGCCCAGGGCAGGTGCGCGCCAAGATGACTCCAGATGTGCAGATCCAAGAGGGTGATGGGCATAAGGTGAAGATAGGTCCAGGGCAGATGCCGCCATCCCAAGCGGTGGGGAGGCGGACTAAGCTGGCCAAGACCCTGCCCAAGTCCCTGCCTTCAGTTCCCCGCCGCCACCGCCCCTCCACCCGTCCCGGTGCGCGGCTGCCCCCTGGCGGCAACTCTCCGAGCTGCCCGACCCTGCCCCACCCCGCCACGTCCCGCCTGGGCCACGGCGCAGCCAAGCCGGAAGCTTTGCATTGCCCACCACCCCGACCCTTTTGCGGCCCCGCTCCCAGCCCCGCAGTCCTCGGAAGCTGCCTAGAGCGGGGACCACAGAAGCAGGAGCGAGTCCTGCCCTTTCAAAGGTGAAGCCCAGGTCGGCGGTTCCGGGTCGCATTGCCGGCCTACATTGGCTCCATGGCCTTGCTACAGGGTTGACATGGGTCACCCTCATGCAGGTAAGCCCCAGGGGACCTCTCGCCCTTTCTGTGATCTTCGGGCTGAGCCGCTGGCCCGGCTCTTTGCCAGTTCCTCCCTCCTCCTCTCCTGCTACATGTCGTGCCGAGCAACAGAAACGAGGTGGCTTCTTGCAGGTGCAGAGATCCCAAAGAGCTGGGCAGCAAAGCGAGGGCAAGGACCAGGTTCACAGTGTGAAAAAAAACCACAAAAAATAACCAGTGATGAATACATGTGAAACTCAAGACACAGACATCCACACACAGGATGGGGACCCCAAGACAGTCCTGCTTATCACCCAGGCATGGGAGCAAGGTAGAATGCAGATGCAGGGAGCCCAGAAGGGCAAGAACAGCATGAGGACAGAGTAGGCGAGAGCAAGAAGAAAAACACCCCAAGTGGGAGACAGGCAGCCCCAAAGGAGCACAGCCCTGCAGGGACCAGGCAGGTGCCATGTCCATAGTTGGAGCAGGGTGCCTTGAGATTCAAGGACTGCAGAGTAGAGGTGGGAGACCAGGTTCACCCTAGAACAGGCAGCTCTGGGCCCTCTCAAGGGTCACAGAGCTGTCCAGTAACTCAGACACAGGTAGGAATGTTTCCAGGGATACAGGAAAAACCCAGCACAAAATCCCAGTCCATTCAAACGAAGCAGGTGTGAGAAGAAGCAGCACGAAATTGCAACCGATGGTGGGGGAGGTGTCAGTCCAAAGTGACCCAGCAGGGACAGATGCAGAGCTAGCAGGTGAGGACATCACACACAGTTGGTCACTGTGTCCATGTCCAGGATACGGGTGCTGCACAGAGATATGGGAAAACCTAAAGCCACAGCCGACTGCTAGAAGTGAAGCCTGAGTGCCCGCCTGGGATTAATGGCAAATTGAAAAAGCAAGAGTTGCTGACCTGGACTGAGACAGAGCTGTCCCAGATGAAGCAGAGACACAGGCTCTGCCATTGTGGCAGGCCATGAAATGCCAGGGAAATTGGATCTCTGCAGGGGAGGAGAGGCAGGTAAAGAGCAGAAACTGCTCTTAAGAAAAAAGATCCGATCTGAGCAACTGCTCTGAAGATAATATGCAATATAAGAAACGTTGATTTCTTCCCTTGTTTTGGAGTTCTAGATTGATTGATTGATTGATTGATTGATTGTGTGAGTGGCCAGCTCAGCCCACCAGGGGGCGGGGCGGGCTGGCATGTGGTGCCGGGGATTGAACCGTGCTCCCTGTGCTTTGCTAAGCTTGTTCTAAGTAGGTGCTTTAGACCACTGAGCCATCTCACCAGCCCTCTATATTGATTTTAATAGTTTTTTTTAATTCTCTTTAAAATAAAAAAGAAGAGCTGGGGAGATAGCTCAACATCCTAAGTGCCTGCCTGGCAAGCACAAGGACCCCGGTTCGATCCCTGTTACCACATGCTATGCCACCGTGCTGGCTACTGAAACGGCATGGTGCACACGCCTGTAATCCCAGCACTGGGGAGGCTGAGACAGGAGGGTCAGTACAAGTCCAAGCTGCATAGCAAGACACTGCACCAAATAAAAAGATTACAAGGTAAAAGAAAGAGTCCAGCTTTCTCTGGAAATAATGAAGACAAACCCACATCTGTAAATGCAGAACAAAATCTAAGCACAAGAAACAAGAGCTGAGCATGGTGGCACACACCTGTAATCCCAGCACTGGGGAGGCTGAGGTAGGAGGATTGCTGTGAGTTCAAGGCCAGCCTGCGATGCACAGCAAAACCCTGTCTCAAAAAGATAAAGGAGGGAGGAGAGAATCTTCAGTGTCAGCAGCTGAAAACCAGCTCTGGAGAGCAGCTTTTCAGCAGCTTGGAAAAGGCAGCCTTTTGTGCAGCGTGGCAAAGAGGAGAACACTGCGGGCATCGTTCTGAAGACAGGACAAGAAGACAGCTGGCAGTGCCTGTGTACCACGAGGCAAATCCATTAAGGTGGTGTCTAGTACCAGTAAAAATGCCCTTCAAAACAAAACAAAGCAAGGAATTTTTCTGATTCAAAAAGCTGAAGAGGGCCTGCGGAGACAGCTCAGTGATCTAAGCATCTGCCTAGACAAACGGAAGGACCCGGGCTCGATCCCCAGTACTGGTACCACATGCCATGTTGCCTGCCCTGGGTGTGCCCAGCCAGCCACCGAGTCCGGGCGGTGGTGGCACATGCCTATAATCACAGCGCTGGTGAGGCTGAAACAGGAGGATCACTAAGAGGCTGAGCTGCACAGCGAGATCCTGTACCAAATACATTTTTTTAAAAATCTATGTTTGAAGTAATTGATAAAGTTAAAACAGTTCCTATGTATGGTGGGGTTTATGACATACACAGAAGTGAAAATCATCACAAGCATCTTCCCTCAAGTGGAAGGTGGAGCATCACTTGACAGCTGGCAGAGATGAGTTAATACTGAATGCTGTAAACCCTGGCAGAGCCTTTATTTATTTATTTATTTATTTATTTATTTATTTATTTATTTATTTTGTGTGCGGCCTGCTCAGCCCACCAGGGGCGGGCTGGCTGGCATGTGGTGCTGGGGGATTGAACCGCGGTCCCTGTGCTTTGCTAAGCTTGTTCTAAGTAGGTGCTTTAGACCACTGAGCCATCTCACCAGCCCCCTGGCAGAGCCTTTAAAAAACAAAAAGAATTTTTAAAAGATGTTGGGCCAGTGAGATAGCTCAGTGGCATAAATACCTGCCTGGCAAGCACAAGGTCCTGAATTCAATCCCAGTACCCCCCCCAAAATGCCATCAATAGCTGAACAAAACTATGGAAACCTATGAGTCCAAGCTGTATAGTAAGACCTTGTACCAAATACATTAAAAAAAAAAAAAGCTGGTGAGTGTATCACCCATGAGTGTTTAAAATGTATTAAAAGATAGTGACCATACAACCATATGGGAGCCTGAATCCACTCAAAGATTTGAAGAGCACTGGAAACAGAAACAGCATAAATAACCCCAAAGTGTCCCCTTAGTGTTTAAATTTCCCTAAAAAACAAGTGCATAAGCCAAAATAACACTAATACATTGAGTGGTTTATGCCATGAAAACGTAAAATATGGACTGATGCACAGGCTAGGAAGGAAAACAAAACAGTACTGGGAGCTATCCCCGTGCATGAGATGATAGGGTGCCTCCTGAAGTTAGGCGAGGGTGAGTTACAACAGGTAGTGAGAAGCCATGCTGTGTACGTCCTGGAGCCCAAGCTTCCTGGAGGCTGAGGCAGGAGGACTGATTCAGCAAAAGAGCTTACGGCCAGGCTAGACAACAGCAAGACTCCATCTTTTAGAAAAGTCGAGTATAAACCCTAAAGCAACCATTAAAATAAGAAAAATTGATGGGAGTAAAATAACAACAACAACAAAAAAAAATCTTCAGCAAATGGAACAATGCAGGAATCAAGAAGATCTTTAAAAATTAACCCAAAAAGATTCAGAAAAAAGGGGAAAGAACAAACAAGAGCAAAATGGCTGATTTCAACCTGACCACGTCCCGAGATGTCACAAGAAATATGCTAAATGCTTGGACTAAAGGCAAACATCATATAGGATTAAAAGACCCAATTCTATTCTGCCTAGAAAAACACATTTCACACATTAAGACACAAATATGTCAAGAGCAGAAGGTGGGTGACTATCACCATGCTAACCCTAGCTTGAGGAAGTGTGGACAACCAAAGTAGAGAGCAGAGCCAAGAAGAATACTATTAGAGATCCAGGATCATTTCCCAATGATGAACTGGAGAAACTGTCAAAAGGCCATAGAGATCCTGAATGCACATGCACCGAACAACACGTGAGACCCCTGAAGCCAGAACTGACAGGCCTGCAGAGAAGGTGAGCCCATGGCCACACCCGGAGCCCCTAACAGCTCTGCATCTGCACGTGGTTGGCCCTCTGGAATGCAGGGCTGGGACAGTGCTGTTAACTCACTTGGCTTAATTAATATTTAAAACAACTTGCCATCTTCTGGGCAAAAGTCATTGTGTATTTAAAAGGAGTTAAACAACTCAAAGCATATTCTCTGACTCCAATGGAATCATGTCAGAAGTCCAGCAATCAACAGCATAGTTGCCTATGCCTGTAGTCCTAGCTACTGTATTTGGGAGGCTAAAGCAGGAAGAGTCAAAAATTTGAGGCCAGCCTGGGCAACAGAGCCAAGACCTGTGTCCAAATAAAAACTGAAAATAAAGGGCTGGAGCTACAGCTTAGTGGCAGAGCACTTTCCTAGTCTGAATGAGGTTCTGGGTTTAATCCCTAGGACTGGAAAAAAAAATTAACTGAGTGGAAATGAAAGGCCAGTATAGTAAAAACTATAGGATGTGCTGAGCATGATGTCCACCCCACCCATAATCCCAGCACTTGAGAGGCTGAGGCAGGATTGCTGTGAGCTTGAGGCCAGCCTAAACTGCATAGTAGGCTTGCAAAAAGCAATGCTCATGGATTTTTCACACATTAAAATAATAATAATAATAATAATAATAATAAACTTTATCCAGATAAATTTGACAATTTAGAAGAAATGAACAGATTCCTAGGAAGACAAAATTCCAAAGCTCATTCAAAAAATAGATAACCTAAATAGCTATGTCTCACTATGCAGTTCAGGCTAACCTTGCACCCACTTTGTACCCAGGCTGGTCTCAAACTTGCAACTATCTTCCTGCCTCATCCTCCTGAGTGCTGGGATTACAAGCATGTGCCACCAAGTCCAGCCCTGAATATCTAGTTTTTAAAAACTCCCCACCAAAAGAACAAACAAAAAACCACTAGGCCTGGCTTCACTGAGAATTTCTACCAAAGCTACAAGGAAGAAATAATGCCAGTACTCCCAAGTGCTGCAGAGTAACAGAAGGGACTTTGCCTTTGAGCTCAAGGCAGCAGCCACCAACGCCCAAACCCAAATCCCAAGAAACCTCCAGCACAATGTTGTCATGAGCACAGATGCAAAATGCTTTTCATTTTATCCCATCAAACCCAATAATAAAAAATTACACTTCATCACAGCACAGAGGGGTGTCCCTGGGGCACAACTTATCTGATGCCACCCAATCCTCACCCCTGGTTTTAAAATCTCTCAACAAATCCTGGCTCAACCTGGCAAAGGCACCAACCAAAAAAGAGAACATGAAAAAATTATAGCCAGGTCCACACATAACTTTGGAAAACCAGTGTGCTGCCTGGCGTCCAGAGCGGGGAAGTGAGGCTCACAGCCTCTACTTCCCCTGGCTGTGTGGCAACCAGCTGCAACAAGAAGTAGAAATGAGGTCCAGCCTAGTACAGGAAAAGCAAAATGATCCTTATTTGTAAGGACTGGGCCATCTAGGCAGAAAAATCTGTGGAATTAAAAACAAACAAAAATAGGCCACCAGAATACATGAGTGTTCTTTGCAAGGTGACAAGACACAAGATCAGTGTATGACATCAGCTGCACGAGGGTGTGCAGCAAAGGACCCTTCACACTGCGGTGAGCCAGTGCAACTGTTTCTGGGAAACTGCTTTTGCAGGCTCTTAAAAAGTTAAGTCCATACAAGCTCAGCATTCCAGCCTCAGGGCCTGCGCCAGTGGAGGCAAGGGTGCAGGTTCACAGGGACATGGGCACAGCTCGCCATGGTGGGGCACACCTGTAACCCCAACACTTGGGAGGCTGAGGCAGGAGGTTCACACATTCAAGCCTGCCCAAGCAACTTAAGATGTTTAGGGAGATCCTATATCAAAATTAAAGAAAAAAAAAGCCATTAAAAAAAGCTGGGATGGGCTGGTGAGATGGCTCAGTGGTCTAAAGCACCTACTTAGAACAAGCTTAGCAAAGTAGAGGGACCGCGGTTCAATCCCCCAGCACCACATGCCAGCCAGCCCCGCCCCCTGGTGGGCTGAGCTGGCCACACACACACACACACACACACACACACACACACACACACACATAAATAAAATTAAAAAAAGAAAAGAAAAAAAAAGCTGGGATGTAGCTCAGTGCAAAGTCCCTGGGCTCAGTCCCTACACTGCGCGTGTGTAGAGCAGCTTGCTCTGAGGGCCCAGCCTAGAGAACACTCAGCCACAGTTAGGAGAGAGTGGGCAGCCCGCTCACTCTACCCCTACATTAAGGGGACTCATCCTCGAGAAGGGGCAGGACAACAGATGACCACATGGTCAGACGGCGGCCAGTGAAAAAGGCAAGCAGGAGCCATGTGATTCATTTGTATAATAACACTGTAGGAAAAGCCCATGTGTCTTTTTAGGACAGGGTCGTAGCCTGTTTCCCAGGCTGGTCTCCAATGCCTGCACACTCCAGCACTTTCTCACCTCAGCCTCCCCAGTGGCTGGGCCACAAGTGTAAGCCACTGGACTGGCTGCTGCACACCTGTTGATCTCCAGTGAAGACCAAGGGTTGGGCATTGGCCAGGAGCAATGGACAAAGGAGGCAGAGGGGCGGGAGACAGCTTTTGGGATGAAGGGCCCATCCTCAGTTGACGTAACCAGGAAGAAGCCATCTGATGCTTCTGCCTGGTTCTAAACTTGCTTTGAGCCTGAACTAGTTTCAGCTAGCCATATGGCTGGTGTACCTGTGACAGTTGTGTGGGAGCCGCACAGTGTAATAGCCACAGTGTCTGCCTACCAAAAGGCTTGTGAAGCCTTTTATTTATTTATTTTTTTATACAGGGTCTTGCTATGCAGTTCAAACTCATAGCGATCCTTCTGTCTCAGCCTCCTCAGTGCTGGGATTACAGGCATGCACCATCACGCCATTTCAGGCCAGCATGGCACACCTAGATTTCTGGGGCTAGCACAGCATGCAGTACCAGGGATCAAACTCGGGTCCTTGTGCTTGCCAGGCAGGTGCTTAGACCACTGAGCTATCTCCCCAGCCATAGTGAACTCTTTTGAGAAACTTACAAAAATATTTTACCATAAAGAAAAATGCCGGGTTGGTGAGATGGCTCAGTGGTCTAAAGCACCTACTTAGAACAAGCTTAGCAAAGCACAGGGACCGTGGTTCAATCCCACAGCACCACATGCCAGCCAGTCCCGCCCCCTGGTGGGCTGAGCTGGCCACACACACACCCAAAAATAAATAAATAAAGTAAAAAGAGGTTGGCTGGTCGGATGACGGATGAGGAAGAGGATCCTACCTTTGAGGAGGAAAATGAAGAAATTGGAGGAGGTGCTGAAGGTGGACAGGGTAAAAGAAAGAGACGTTTTTCCAAAGAATGGATTGAATTCAGGCCCTTGCGCTTACCAAGGAAGCGCTTATTCCACTGAGCCATCTCCCCGGCCCCAGACTCACAAGGCAATGTCCATTGGAAGACAAGGTCGAGTACAAGTCGAAAATATCGTCTTCTTGATTCGAAAGGACCCAAGGAAGTTTGCTAGGGTTAAAGACTTGCTTACTATGAGTGAAGAACTGAAACGAGCTAGAAAAGCATTTGATGAAGCAAACTATGGGTCTTGACACCCTTTGTGCTGAAATTTCGTCATCTCTGGAAACCGTATACAACTTTATTTTCTACAGTAATGTCCTGATGTTTAGGCATGTACATGAGAGGAAGAAACAAAGCTTTCAGCCTTTACTTCAGGTCTTTGTTTTTGGATCATTTGATGTGAGTCTTTAATTGCCTGGTTTATATGACCATACTTGAATTACTTACTAGATTTTAGTGACTACATGTAAGTT
>NW_004524582.1:33652521-33673345 GCF_000260255.1 Octodon degus
TGAGTACGACAGCTAAGGCGTGTGCTGAATGTGTGCAAACGGTTTTAGACAATAGTTGTCTGAGAGGTTATACATAGTGAACCATTTTGTGTTTCTTTTAAGGAGAGGATGTAGGAAACTAAGTTTTTATAAGAATGTTTATCTGTCTTAGATAATTTGTTTTACTGTCTTTTCTAAAGATAACTTTTTTTGTTTTGGGGAAACTTCAGTTTCATGTCAGCGATTCTGTATTAAAGCTTTTTAAAAATTAAAAAAAAAAAAGAAAAATGCCTTTTTACTACCATAGGATTGGCACATGTTATTTGTACACCATATAAAATGAGCACTTTTGCATGGCATGACTGTTGGGTGGAAGACAGAGCCTGCACCGTTGTGCCACCTCCAGCTTCCGGCTTCTGCTGCAGGTGGGCTCTGCTCTCCCTACTGTGAGTGTGATCAGTGACTCAATGAACCACTGCATTCATGGCACTGCTGAGGCTTGGGATTTGCCAGCTTTGCTGACTCCCTTCAGCCCCTGTGAACCCCAAGGTGGCCTAACTCAGGGCCTTTTGGCCTCAAGTGGCCTCTATGTCCACACATGACATCAGGGGTTTTTTGGTACCAGGAATTGAACTCAGGACCTCATGCCTGCCAAACAGGTGCTGCTGAGCTATATCCCCAGCCAGATTGCTGTTTGTTGAACCAAACTGACCCTGTCCCCTGCCATAGCCCAATCTGCCCTGTTAATGGACAGATGTTAGCAGTCAGGAGACACCAGCTCAGCACTGAAGTGGACCCTGAGCAGAGGCACTGTCCCGCACACCAGGTCTCACCCCTCCACACACACGGGGCTCCTCCTTCTTGGCACACAGGCACCCAATCCCAGAGTGGAAGGACAGCCACAGACTTTGATTCCAAGGAACACTTGGGTGCCAGAAGCAGCCCCAGTCAAATGCAGCGGTCCTGTTTTGCCATCAGTATCTCCATGGATCCTGACCCCTGACAAGATGGCTGTTGGAGTGTCACGAGACAGTCCAGGGTGGCGCTAGTATGTTCATAAGGGAGGAGGGGACCACAGCGCTACTGGGAGTCCTCTGCTGGTGACAGGGAGATGGGCCCTCCTGGAGCCCCTCCACAAAGGTCCCCAACTTCTGACTCTGACTGCAGCAAGCTAAGCAGACTCAGGTTCAGTGGGTGCTGTGGGCTCAGCAGCCTGTTGCCAGGATAGGTGTATCCCCCAGCCAGAGCCAAATCCTGGCCCAGGCCATAGAGGACATGGCTGGGCGCTGATAGGAGCAGCTTCCTGGGTCCCCCTGAGGCGATGCCGTGGTGTGACCACTGGCCACCAGCACTTTCTGGTGCTTACTGGGGCTGGACAAGGACAGGAGTGGTGGGCACCTAGTACACAGCATGCTCTGGAGGTATCACTATCCCACCTGGTGGTCACCCAGGCCCAGGAGCAAGGCCCGGTGGGGCCCTCGGAAGGTCACAGAGGGACATGAGTGGACCCCAGGGCTCAGCCCAGAGGTGTCTAAACCAAGCTCTGCCTTAGCAAGGAAGGGGCCTTGGGTACTGGGGGCACTCCTCAGGGGACCCTGTCCTGTGCCCACCCAGGCAGCCTCAACTAAAGGCCATGGAGGGTACTGACCTGGGCTGAGTGTCTGAGCTCACTTATGGGGAGCAGGACTTGTCCTGCATGACCACATAGAGGTACAGCCCAGGAAGGAGAAACCTATAGACCCCAAGCACTATACCCAGGCATCTGTCTGCCCCACCCAGACCCCATTAACACCCCCAACTGGTCTTGGGAGCCAGGTAGGGCCCATGTCAGCTAACAGCCAGTGTGCCCAGGGCTCTAGCCTGCACAGTCTCCTCTCTGTCCCCTCCCTAAGTGGGCCAGAAGTGGCCCAGGCCACAAATCTCCAAATGGAGTTCTGGAATCAGGTGGCACATTGTACAGGAGCTAAGCTAAACTTGGGGGAGTGGCATCTTGTTACTCAGATTACATAGTGGTGTGGGTGGGATGAGGGGAAAGTCAGGGTTGCCACGGCAACAGCGGGACTGAAAGCCTGGGTCCCTCCCCTTTAGAAAGGAGACAGAGCCCAAGGAGTGGCAGAGGAGGACAGTGGTGTCACACAGGCATGGGGAGGGCCTCAGCGCTGCAGGCTGGTGCCTCCTCCCATCACCAGCACTGAGGCAGCTACCTGGAAGCCTGGCACTTCATCTGCTCCAGACTCCACCCCACTCCTCCAATCCAGAGCAGCCTGAAGCACAGCCAGGAGCACCAAGAGAGAAGTGGTTCCACCTGGGCCCAGGGACCTGTCCAGGACAGTCCAGGGCCTCTGTGTGACACGCTGGCTGAGGCCCAAAACAGGACCCGGTAAGAAGCCTATGCCACCCACCTGGCACTTGTGGGGATGATGGACTCCCAGGCAAGGTGAGTCAGAGCCTGAATGCACACCAGCATGATTCTGAGGTGAGGTGCCCTCAGGGGACATGCAGAACCTAAGAAGCGACCAAGTTGTGTTGTGGGCTCAGAGCCCTGGAGAGGCAGCAGCACCCCCAGGAACAGGGCCTGCTGGGCCATGGGCTTCAATCTGTGGGAAGAGGGGGCAGGCGGTCTCCCCGGAACGCTCCATTTGCATCTGAGGACCACGTGCCCACTGCTCAGAGGCAGCGGGCTCTGGATCGGGCAGCAGGTGCTGTGGCCAATCTGCAAGGCCCCACATGCTTCCTGCAGGCCCTCCTCTAGTCCTAGGTACACAGTGCGGCTCCAGGAGGGCATGTCTGTGCCCTGCGAAACTTGCAGATAGGTGCTGGATACACAGTGTAACTGGCAGCAGCACCAAACATAGTTGAGGCCTGGACAAGAATCAGCCAGCCTGAGCTATCTGATATTAAAGCTTTTGTTTCCCATCCCCACACAAAGAATTGAGATAGCCCGGCTCCATGTGATAGGGCTGTCAGCACACCTTTGCTCTCTCATGATCAGGTACCACCCAGCAGGGTCTTCCCCCCACACCGCCTCCTTTCAGTACTGGACACAGTCTTCACACCAAACTACTATAACTCCGGCCTGCCTTTCTCTTTCTTTCTTTCAAGACAGATCTCAATATGTAGTCCAGGCTGGCCTTGAACTTGCACTCATAGCCTTGTATCAGCCTCCAGAGTGCTGGGATTGCAGAGTAAGCACACCTGGCTCCTCCCAGCTCCCTCTTTTAAATTTATTTTTTGAAAGAGCTAAATCTGAAAGTTGCCTAGGCTGTGCTTGAATTAGTGATTTTCCTGTCTCAGCCTCCCGGTGCTGCCCAGGAGATCTTGATCCCACTGACTGGATGCAGCGAACAAGAGAAAATACACACCCTAGATGCCTTAGTCACGTCTCCCATGGGGTAGGAGAGAAACCCTGGACTGCCTCAGGAGCTTCCTAAGAAGCATGCAGGGACTCCATAGTGGTAAAATGGTGGGGTATCCTGCAGAAAGATGAGATGTCCTTATCTGTTGCACCTCCTGAGGCCTGGAGCCAGTGGGACTGTGGGTTGGGGCTCGCCTACTTCCTGGATGATAGGTAATGCTGGCTGGAAAGGGCTCAGCAGGCCAGGCTGTGGTACAATACTGTGCTCCTGCCAGACAGCTGTTGGACCAAGGCTAGCCTACCTCTGCTGCCATACCTTCTTCCCCACTTGGAATGTGGCTCCAGGCTTGCGACTGAGCCTCACTGGAGGCTCAACGCCAGCCACCTGGCCACATGACTTATTGGTCCAGGATACTGAGGACAGAGTATACTTGTGTCTCCAAGAAGGAGTCTTGGGCTGCCACTAGACCACTCCTTAAAAATGCTTCATGATGTTTCCTAGAGGCTGCTAGCAAGAAGGAAAATATATAGAAGTGGCATACAGACATACGTGCTCCGTAGGCCACCCAGAAGTGAACAACAGCTGTGCCCCTGCCCACTGTGCCCTAGCTGTGCGGCTTCAGACAGAGCCAAGATAGCCACAAAGGTCACACAAACACAATGGGCACTGGAGGCCTCTGCTGGCAGTCTGCTGAGCTATCCTCCCCGCCAAAGAGTGCCTTCAGCCCCTGCAGCAGCTCCCCACCCAGACTGGTAGCTCTGGCCAACAGAAGGAAGCGGAGTGCCTGCCATCCCCTTCCTTTCTCTCCTCTGTCCACCCAGACGGGTCCACAGAGGCTGACCCCAAGACTGATGGGCAGCAAGTCACTTTAGAGGTGCAGAGTGGGTAGGGGCAGAAGAAGCCAACAACTAACTGATTGGCCAGTGGTCAGTGGGCCCATCTTGGCTCCTGACTGGTCAGTGTGGAACTGGTGACCCTCAGGAAGCTGGGACCTCCAGGTATGGCACAGGATCAGAGAAGGGGCCTGGCCGGGCCCAATAGTCCAGTGCACGCACGCGGTACAAGCCAGAGACGATAGCAGTGTCTGAAAGCACAAGGTATGTGTGGTGTTTAGTGAGCGCACCTAAGCCCACAATGTCCTCACAGTCCCTGGGCCCACCCCACCAGGTATGTGTGAGACCCAACACAGGAGGAGCTGAAACCAGGGCTGTGGCTGTGGGTGTACCTGGGCTAAATACGAAGAGGTTGAAGGTCGACGGCTTCCTGCTCACCAGGGTGTATACCTTGGCGTCTAGGGAGAACTGGATCTCGTAAGTCCACAGGCACCTGGGGAAGTCAGGGTTAGGAGGGCCAGTGGCTCACAGGGGCCACCATCTCCTCCTGCCAGCCCCCCTCCTGGCACTGCTGTGACTGTGGCACTCTTCTTGGTATGAGCAGAAGCCATACTATGGGGCCAGAGAGTTAAATCAGCAGTCTAAGCACCTGCCTGGCAAGCACAAGGACTCGGGTTCGATACCCGGTACCACATGCCATGCAAGGCCCCATGCCACCAAAACCAGGAGTGGTGGTGCACACCTGTAATCCCAGTGCTGGTGAAGCTGAAACAGGAGGATCACCACGAGCCCCACACCCCACACAGGGCAACCAGGAAGGAGGGATCTGGAAAGGGAGGGAGGGGGCACAGCCCATAATTCCAGGGTTAGGACAGGTGGGCACCAGGGCAAGTCACACTACCCTCACATACTTGGTGCCTACTCGCTCATCAGACCAGACCAAAGCCAGTTGCCCTCGGGTCAGGGGCAGCACACGGAGCCGGGTCACCTGATGGCAAGAAGCAGACGTGAGGGTGGGTGAGTCGGGAATCCTGGGGAAGGGTTGCCTGGGGGGGGATCTGGGTGACCCGGAGGCCACTTGCCTGGCCCGGCGGCCCAGAGGGACGCGCACACACGTGCACCAGCAGCAGCGAGGGCAGCGCAAGCTCAGGGCGCAGTGTCAGGCGGCCCCCGGCGGGGAAGGGTCTCGGTGCGGAGACAACCGGGTCCTGGGAACGAAGAAGACCAGGTTGGCGTCCGCCTCCGACCCCGGGGCTCCCCCAGCCCTTGGAGTTTGCGCACCTCTGCTGCGCGCATGCGCCGAAACTCCGCCACCGAGGGGAAGGCAGGGCTGCCAGCGCGTTGCCATTCGCGCTGGGGGCTGCAGAGCCGGTTGTCTAGATAGCGGGTGGTGTAGACGAGCCCTGCGAGGCGGGACGCTGGGGGTTGGCTCTCTAGCCCGTCCCTCCTTGTACCCTACCCCGCCCCCAGCCACGCCGCACTCACCTGGGCCTGCAGGGACCCCATGAAGGCGCACAGTCACCCGAACGCTGCGGCCCGGGTGCGCGCGGGTGTCGTCACTCGCGTAGATCAGCACCGTGGCGCGCCAGGCGTCTCCTGGGCCCTCGGGGCGGTGGGCGCTGGCCAGGACACCCACCGTGTGGTTGCTGTCCAGCACAGCGCCGGCACGTGATACCTCGGCCCAGAGCTGGTCTCCGTCTGCAAGGCCGAGGGACAGTCACTGGGGCAGCTGGTCCCCAACCCCACGACCTGGTCTCCCACCATATGCTCCTTGTCTTCACCTAAAAGGGGTCTCAGGCTGGGAGGGGCGGGGCTTCGGGGGACGCATCCCAAGAAACAGAGCAGCTGAGGAACCTGTGCTCCCCTCACGACCATCCTGCCTCCGTACCTTGGATCCTTGGCCAGACCACCCTGGCCTCCCACCCGACCCCCGGGGCAGCTTTCCTCACCCAGAAGGGCCAGCAGCCCCATGGCTGTGAGCACCGGCTTGCGCAGCAGCTGCACGTGAGGTGGCTGGGTGTTGTTGACCTGGAACCGAGCTGTCAGTGTGCGCTGTGAGAAGGGATGTGGGTGGTAGCTCAGAAAGGCGTTGTCGTTGCTCAGCAGCCTGTAGGTCGAAGTGCTGGCGTTGGCAACCAGCAGGTTCTGGTGCTGGGTGATAACCTGCAGATGGCAGGCCAGCTGGGACCTCAGCTAGCCCAGCCACTCCATCCCACAGCAGGAAGGCCCAGCCCACCTTCACCACCAAGGCTGCATAGGTCACGTCTGCTCTCCAAGGCTGCGGCAGCGACCATCCCACTAACGGGTCTGCCTCGTCATTGTAAATAGGGGTGTCCTTGAACTCAGGGAACAGCTGCTGGATCTGGCCTAGGACCACTGCCTCCTGCTCAAGGATGGCAATAGAGCTTCCTGCTCCCTACAGCAGGGTTAAGATGTCAGCACGCAGGGCTGGGTGGCTGGAGGACAGGGAGGGACAGGCAGGGAGCACACCTTCCTGTGGAGGGAGATGAAGTCCAGCCGCACACCCTGCTCGCCAGTGAAGAAGTTGGTACCATGGGCACAGTGCCGCAGGAGGCTCCAACTGAGTGGGGACCTGGGAGGCTCATGGAAGGAGTCTGCTGGGCCGCCCAATCGCAGTTTGGGGCTGGCAGCATGGAGACCCTCAGAGCAGGCATCATAGTAGTTAAGAAAACCTGGAAGGGAAGGAGGGTCCTGAGAACAGTGCATTTCCCCTAACCCTCCCTGGGAGCCCTATAGAACCCCAGCAAGCATCGTCACCTTGTTCTGTCATGGACACATTGTCAAAGTCATGGTGGTCCGGTTCATTCCATGTCTCGAAGTTCCACTTGGAGACCTGTGCCAGTCCATACCTACCTGCAGAGTGGCCTCCACAATTGAGACCAGCAAGGGCCAAGCCCACCCAGGGCTGGGCTGGCCTAGGCTCGGCACAGGGTAGAGGTTGGGATGGGACTGGGTGTCTGATTGGAGGTGGCCCCTACCTCCTGGAAACCCTGGCACAATGGGTTCATGACAAAAGATTCAGGGTGGCCTAGAGGATGGGGAGTCTGCCAGGGGAGCCTCCCATATCCCTTCCCTGCATACTGATGTATCTTCTGGCCAGGATGGAAACCAGGTCCTTCCACTCAAACACCTGCTGCTTGTCCTCGAAGTCCGTGAAGTGTCCAGAGGGGCTGCCCATCAGCTCAAACCCTGCAACATGGGAACAGTGCCCACTGCCCAGTACCATTACTGCCTGGCACATACCTGTCCTGAGCATACTGCCACCAAAAGGGCTATGAGGAAGAGGAAGCCAGGGCTACCACTCACCAGGGAGGAGCTGATTCTCCCCCAGGAGGTCCAGATAAGCGTCCAGGTGGGTAAAGTTGTACTTTAGGTCCTGCCCAGCAGCCCCCCTGTTGAAGGACAGCTGGGATCAGAGGAGTGCACCAATGTATCTCAGTGCACCCTGATGGAACTGTGGCCATCTAGGGGCAGGTAGGCAGCTTGCCTAGTGCCATGCAGGGGGAGCCAGGCTTCTGCATCAGTTACTCGCTTTGGAAAACACCAACACCAAGAAGGCCTTTTAGGCACTCAGCCTACTATGAACCAGTCTGCATAGGCCACCCCACCCCTAAGCCTTCAAAGGACAGAAGGTTCAGAGCAGGAGGGTCAGGACAGCTATGATGCTCAGAGGCAGGGGCAGCTGGAAAAGGGCAGCAGGATGGGTGGGCTGGGGTGCAGAGGGGACTATCCTGAACACAGCCAACCTAGAGTGGGGTGCTGTGGGAAGGAACAAGGGGAAAGTTGGTAGTGCTCCTGGAGGGCAGGACCCAGTTGGCCTACTTGTAGTTCATCCCTCTCCTGACCTTCAACAAGCAGCATGGATGAACAGGAAAGGAGATGGAGGGTCTCTCACCCTGAACTGTCCCACCCTGGGTCAGGTTGCAAGGACAGGTGTTACTGGATAGCCACCCAGACCTGGAACAGATGTACAAGGGTTGTGCAGTGACATGATGAGGTTGAAGGGGTAGCAGTCCCGGAGAGTGCTCTCTGAGGAGGTAACAGAACACTGCAGCATGAGCACATCTGGGGCACTGCCCATGCAGAGGCCCTGAGGTAGGAAGGGTTCATGGGAATTGAGAGCAGAGGGCAGCCAGTGGGCCATGCATGTTCGCAAGATGAGGCCTTGGGGCCTGTGGCGATGGGATGCTGACTCAGCAATGGAGCCTCCAGAGTTTGGACATTTCAAAAAGGGTCTGAGCAGGTGCAGGAAGTCTAGCTGGGGCTGTGGTGGGCTCCCTGGAGGGTACTGAGGGGTGGGAGTAGGTGGTCTTTGAGGTGCAGGGGCAAGGGAAACAGTGTCCCTGTGGATTTTGAGGTGAGCTAGGGATATCCAGGGCTATGGCATAGCCATGGAATTGAACTGGAAAGGGACAGCTACAACCCTGGTCCGGGTTCTACAGAGTGAAGTTGGGCACCAAGTGGTTCGGTGAGGCTGTGGATGAGGCTCTGGAGAAAGTGGAGCAGGGACAAGGGCAGGGCACCATGGTGGACAGTGTGACACATCACCACTGCCACACCCCAGCCAGCCTGGCCCAGTGACTGCTCCTTCCCTACAACGTGGGTTCCCCTTGCGCTGTCTCTACTCAGATTCTGCCATGCCCTGCAGGGTCTGTTCTGCCCTCCTCCTCCACACAAAAGTGGCAACCAACAGCAAACGAATAAAAGGAGACCAACACTTCGGTATTGGTAGGTGCCACTGGAATAGAGACACCCAAGGGTTCCAGACCTCCGCAACCCCGCCATGACCCCAGGCAGGGCCCATGAAGCGCAGGAGCCATGCCTCAGAGGTGTCTCCAGCCCATACGGGTATCCAAAGGCTGAGGCTCACTTGGGCATCAGGAATGCAGGGGTGCGGGGTACCTCTAGGACCCCCACAGGCAGAGGCAGGCTTACTGCCTCTGCGCAGCTCTGCTGCCTCAGTCCTGGAGAAGTGGGAAAGGCTGCCACTGAGCCGGGCTGAGCTAGCGAGGTTGGTGGCGCACCCGCTCTAGCCAGGATGCGGCACAAGGGCCCATTCACAACGCCAGCCCCCGCGGAGCCTCAGGGCTGCGCGTGCGCCCCGGACCCCACTGCGACCTGGCCAGTGAGAGCGCGTGCGCGATGAGAGGGAGCGCGCAGCCCGGGGTTGAGGAAGGGGAGCGACAAGGGAACCCAGTTTGCATTAGGGTGTGGGAGGGACCAGCACTTGCTAAGCTGAGAGGCCAGCGTGCCCCAGAGTGAGGGAAAGGGTCGCTCGTGCACAGGAAGGAAGGAAGGAAGGAGGAGCTTCGCTTGTACAGCGAGTGGGCAAGAACGCGCAAGGTGAGCAGCGGGGCCGAGCGCGCTCCCGGGTGGGCGGACCAACGTGCTCAGAGCGTGGAACAAAGTCCGGCCCCTGGGACAGGGTGAGGGTGCCTTATGCTGCCGTCCAGGCCTTGGAGCTTGAGCAGGCTTGCCTCTGGCCGCCTGAAAGCTCAGGCCGGGTCCCTGAGTCCAGTACACCCCGCCACGGTAGGGGACACTGTTCACTTTCCAAGTCAGTGAGCTCAAATTTTGAACAGTCGTTGTGAAGATAAAATGAAGGCAGTCAGCACCCTCACTGAACTGGACCAGAGACTGAACCTAAAAGTGGTGGTTCTCTGTGCTGAGTGGGCAAGGCCACCCGAAGAAGGGAAATCAGAGGCCGGGGTCTGCTGTGCTGAGTGGGGTAGATGGGTCCTGACTGCACACGCTCTGGAGGGTGAGACAAGGGCCATCCGGTTCCCTGAGGTCTCTGTGCACCCAGATGACCCCACCTGCCCCGCACCTGTGATCCTCTTCTCCCCAAGCCCAAGATCCTCCTGACCCTGCCTTCCTCTAAGGGCCCCTATGTTCCTAGGGACTGTCCCACAGCTCCTCGTGGGTACCCCAGCAGATCACTGTCCATGCCCTTTATCTGCCCCATAGGAGCCCCTGTGACTCACTCAACTACACCCACAGAAAGAGCTCCTTCAAGCCATAACTCCCAACCGCCAGGCAAACAACACTCCCACCCCAACACTGGGTGTGAGGAGGAGGAGACCTAGGCCCTGCTGCCCCAAAGGAGTCTCCCAGAGTATCAACAGGACTGGAGGAGAAGGCATCTGGTGAATGCCCTGGGAACAAGGTGGGGCACTGCACCCCAGCCCTGCCTTGTGGCTCACTCAGGCTCTTCTCTGGCCACCCTCCCATATACCACACCTTCTGTGTTCCCTGTCTTCCCTGGCCAGGCCCATGGCTATGGAGAGCCAGGTGGGACACAAAAAGACACCAGGAGGAGCTTCCAAAATAGAGCTGGATGGGACCCCTCCCTCTGGGGGGTTGGCCCCACCCCTGCCCCTACCACCCTGTCCTGGAGCCCAAGGGTCCCACCTGGTTCTGCAAAACATTTGTTGAACCTAATTCCTCTCTCAGGGCCCCTGGGAACAGGAACAGCAGGGCTGGTGGCCTCCTGAGCCTAGACCCATGTTAGACTGATCCTTAGTGGAGGCTGTATGACAGTAGACCAGGACAGCTTGGCCCTCCAGCCCCACTGAACAGTGTACCACAGCCTCCCAAGACCCTGTCCTAAGACCCAGGCACCTGGCCAGTCAGAATGGTCCACCTGGAACTGGGCTAGAACCCCAGTGCCCCACTGTACAAGGGTGTGTATTTGTGTGCATACTGGCAGAATTGTGCCAGCCTTCCATGGGAGGACCTAGAATAGCTGCTGGAGACGAGGCTGCCTGGGGCCTGTTGCTGTGGTTTCCACCCTGCTCCTGCTCAGACCAGAGCAGGCCCCAGTAGGACAGGGACCAGCCTCTCCATTCCCTCTTGGCATGTGGGACGGGGGCATACACTGGCCTTAAAGCCTGGAGTTGAAAGGGGCAGGGGTACACCCTGTTCTACCCCTCTCCCCATCCATCCTTCCTGCAACTATTGCCCCACTCCTACTAGTCCAGGAGCTTATCGGGGGCCTGAATAACTGTAATTATTTTTGAGCCTCTGATTACGGTACAACTTGCAGGATTAGTGCACTGGATTAGCCACTCAGGTAACAGTCAGGCATCAGGGGAAACCCATGACTCAGCAATCTTTGGAGTAAATAATTGAACCAACAGCCTAGCACACACAGAGCTCCAGGAGGTCAGCGCCAGACCCTCGCCGTCCTTGCTGGGCTCAGAGATCCACCCGGCAGCAGGCCCAGGTCCTCAATACCCAAGGTCTTGAGCCTAGGACAACCCCAGGTAAGACTCCTGCACCCTGACCACCCAACCACAGTGGAGGCAGCTCGCTGGGGGGAAAGGTGGAACAAAAACAGATCTTGCCATTTCTCTGGGGGACACTTGAGTACTGAGTGAGTGGCACCTAAAGTCGGGATCAATGCCCCTGACCTTATGGGTGAGCTTAAGGAGTCCAAGGACACTCGTGGAAGGGTCTCTGGGGGAAAGGGTCATGGTTCTCACAATGCTTCTCGAGCACGGAGCCCCCCACCAGGCTCAGGCTCCCAGCCTACTATCTCAAGGAAGTTGCAAGTGCCAGTGGAAATCGGCACAAATGAGGGGTCCTGGGCTGTGGCAACGGAGACTTTGGGGGGGGGGGGGCTCTAAAAACAAGTACTTTGGAACCTGAAACAGGATAAACCGAAGGCCACTTGTGGGCAGTGTGGGCTCTAAGCACCGCCTTGCTGGCACCACAGAGCTGCCCAGGCCAGGCCAGGTCAGGAGGTACTGGGTTACCCAAGCCACTATTTGCAGAGCAGCGTGCCTTCTCCGTGGCACACGACGTGTCTGGAAAGGGCCGTTAGCACTCAGGGAAGGGGTGTCCTATCTCAGGACTCCCTAGAAAGACTGACGACATCACTCCACTCTTCTCAGTGCAGCCAGGCCTGGCCCCCTCTCCACTCCTCTGCCTGCAGCTGGGCCAGGCCCCCTTTTGGCACACTCTCATCTCTCCCTGTCCAGCAGGGAAAGGAAAGACAGGCAGGGTGGGCACAGATCTGGGGTGGGGCATCCATATGGCTAGATGGCAAGAAAGACATGCCCTGCTGTGCCCAGAGCTAAGGTGTCCACAGGAGTGGGCAAGAGTTTAGGTGAGGAAGGGGGCAGGGATGCTGGTGTGGGCACGTTTTGGGCAGCAAGAACCTTCGCCACAGCAGAGCGCTGCGGAGGTGGAATCCTCCTTCGGATTCCCTGACCTCAGCCCTGTGTGTGTGTGTGGTGGGGCCCCACAGGCATCACCTTCAGGACTTCATGGTGGATATCAGGTGGGAGCTAGAGCCCACAGCCAGCACTGAGCCTGGACTGGACAGCTGTGCTGCCTGCCAGCACCCCAAGCCCTCACATGCCTTATGCTAGTGCTCAAGTACTACCACCCACCAAGGGGCAGCAGGCGTGGGCCTGAGGTCAGAAGGAGCAGCGGGAGTATCTGCTGTTGCCTGGGACCTGGTCTGAATCCTGCTCCCAGGCTATGAGTGGGCACAGACCTGACATGGCCACTTTTCTCTGCAGGCTGGCGTGAGGCTTGGCGCTGCAGGATGGATGTGTCGCTTAACATCACACAGCAGGATGGGGGCCTGGTGCTGGTCCGCCGGCAACCACCCAACCCCCAAAGCCTGATTGAGACACTGAAGGCCAGGCTGCAGCAGAGCTGTAGGTGCAGTGTGCCACGGGCCTGGGCACTGGTACAGGACCTGATCCCTGTCACATGCTGGCTGCGTCAGTACCACCCCCGGGAGGACCTGGCAGGTGACATCATGTCCGGGCTGGTCATTGGCATCATCCTGGTGCCACAGGCCATTGCTTATTCCCTGTTGGCCGGACTACAGCCCATCTACAGCCTCTACACGTCCTTCTTTGCTAATATCATCTACTTTCTCCTGGGCACTTCACACCATGTGTCTGTGGGCATCTTCAGCTTGCTGTGCCTTGTGGTGGGGCAGGTGGTGGACCGAGAGCTCCAGCTGGCTGGCTTTGACCCTTCCCAGGATGGCCTGGGGCCCAGAGCCAATGGCAGCGCCCTGAACAGTTCAGCAGCCACATTGAAACCTGGGCTACAGGACTGTGGGCGGGACTGCTATGCCATCCGTGTGGCCACCGCTCTCACACTGATGACTGGGATTTACCAGGTGAGGAGCAGGTGCACTGCAGGCTGGCCTCCCTTAGGTGCTCACCACCGACCACCAGGGAAGAGGGAGGACATTCAGAGCAGGGCAGGAGGAAGGGCCCTGCGGCCCTGGGCCAGAGCCATGAGGTGGAGTGGCGGCAAGGCAGGAGGGCCGGCAGCACTACGGCGAAGGCCACACAAGTGCGCAGACTGGGACCCACACGGCCTCCTGTCCCAGGAGCCCCTGTGCATCCAGCCCCTTGAGGGGTCCCATCGTGCACAAGAGGGGGACTGCCCCTGACAAATCTCTGCACGGATGTAACATGAGCATTCCAGCCATTGTCCACATGCAACTCACATATGTCCCTGTGTCTCCTGGCACAGTCATGTGCAGAACACAGAATACATGGTAGTATCTGTGGGCTGCTGGGTTCTGTGCTGCAGCTGCACCCTGTGCTGGGTACTGGTGCTGTGGGGTACAGGGCTTCTGCGGCATGGCCTGAGATCCACATGCTCTGTCCACAGGTGCTCATGGGTGTCCTCCGACTAGGCTTCGTGTCTGCCTATCTCTCACAGCCACTGCTGGATGGCTTCGCCATGGGCGCCTCAGTGACCATTCTGACCTCGCAACTCAGACACCTGCTGGGCGTGCGGGTCCCCCGGCACCAAGGACCTGGCATGGTGGTCCGCATATGGCTGAGCCTGCTGCGTGGCCTGGGTGAGGCAAACGTGTGCGACATGGTCACCAGTGGTGTGTGCTTGCTGATGCTGCTGGCAGGCAAGGAGCTCTCAGACCGCTGCCGGCGCCGCTTGAGGGTGCCACTGCCCACGGAGCTATTGGTCATTGTGATGGCCACACTTGTGTCCCACTTCGGGCAGTTCCACAAGCGTTTTGGCTCAAGTGTGGCTGGTGACATCCCTACTGGCTTTGTGCCCCCACAGGCACCAGACCTCGAGCTGATGTGGCATGTGGCATTGGATGCTGTGTCTCTGGCCCTGGTGGGCTCAGCCTTCTCCATCTCACTGGCTGAGATGTTTGCCCGCAGCTATGGCTACTCTGTCCGTGCCAACCAGGAATTGCTGGCTGTGGGCTGCTGCAATGTATTGCCAGCCTTCTTCCACTGCTACGTCACTGGTGCTGCCCTGTCTAAGAGTCTGGTGAAAACGGCCACTGGCTGCCGGACACAGGTGTCCAGCTTGGTCAGTGCAGCTGTGGTGCTATTGGTGCTGCTAGCGCTGGCGCCACTATTCCGGGACCTGCAGCGGAGCGTTCTGGCCTGTGTCATTGTGGTCAGCCTGCGGGGTGCCCTGCGCAAGATCAGAGACCTTCCCCAGCTGTGGCGACTGAGCCCAGCTGATGCACTGGTCTGGGCCGCCACCGCGGCCACCTGCGTGCTTGTCAGTGTTGAGGCCGGACTGCTGGCTGGGCTGCTTCTGTCACTGCTCAGCCTGGTCGGACGTACACAACGCCCTCGGGCTGCCCTGCTTGCCCGTATTGGGAGCTCAGCCTTCTATGAGGATGCCGCAGAGTTTGAGGGCCTGGTGCCTCCGGCTGGAGTGCGGGTGTTCCGCTTTGCGGGGCCACTCTGCTATGCCAACAAGGCCTTCTTCTTGCGGTCACTCTATAACCTCACAGGGCTGGATGCAGGGTGCTCAGCTGCCAGGAAGAAAGGGCAGGACTCGGATCTGGGGGCAGATGAGGGGGACCCCATGGAGGGCAAGGAGCACACAAGCAGTGGGGCCAGGCTGGTGTCCACAGCAGCTGGGTTCCACACGGTGGTCATCGACTGCGCCCCCTTGCTATTCCTCGATGTGGCTGGCATGGCCATGCTGCAAGACCTGCGCCGAGACTATGGGGCGCTGGGCGTCAGCCTGCTGTTGGCCTGCTGCAGCCCCTCAGTGAGGGACACTCTCCAGAGAGGGGGCTTCCTGGGGGCGGGCCAAGGAGCCGAGGACGAGCAGCTGTTCCCCAGTGTGCACAGTGCTGTGGAGGCTGCGCAGGCCCGCCATGGGGAGCAGGCGGCCACCAACTCTGTCCTCTAACAGTGCTGTGGCCTGCACTCTGGGAGCCTGAGGCAGATGTCTGAAGGTCACCATCACTGAGCTCCTTCTTAGGGATGAGACCAGGGCCAGAGTCCACCCTGGCCCCAAGGAGCACGGGAATCCTGCTGTGAATGGAGGAGCAGCACCAGAACACACTCAAGGGCCTGGTGCTCAGGGACCTGGAACTCTGCCTCGGGGACCAACTACGCTCTCCTAGTGCCAGTACCTACCGAGTGCCTTGACCGAGCTTAGAAGGGCCATGCCCTGCTGAATGCCACATTGCCATCTTATCCAAACAGAGTCCTGCAAGTATGGAGAGGGACACCCTGTCCCAGAGCCTGCCCAGACCCACCCTCCTGGGAAGGAGCTGGAATCATGACCAGGGTGTGAGCATCTGTGTTTCTGGAGGCCACCTATACCCCAAGCGCTCCTCACATGTGGTGCTCATGCCTACAGACCAGGTGCCAGCTCCAAGGCAGTAGGTCCAGTGCCAAGGCTGGAGGTCATGTGACCACCACAACTTCAGTGGGGCCTCAGGCACTGCATTCCTGAGCAGCTACACCACCAACCACACAGTACACAAAAATCCAGGGCCGTGGACACAAGTTGATCCTGGCCCTCTACAGTGACCTCCAGGGAGACACCAAGGGCTGCCCTCAGCACCCCAGCCAGGATGTCCCTCAACCCCTGCAGGGTGCTCCAACAGGAAGTGAGAGCCCCCCAGCCCTGGCCCCCACTCCCAGTCCCACCCAGCATCACGCACCTGGCTGTGATGAGGTCCAGCAGCCAGTGTGTCCGGACCTGCTGAATGCCACCATGGGGGACAGCACCCACATATGCCAGGTTGAGCTGTTGGTCCCAGCTGAGGTCATATCGGTCAGCCTGCTCATGTGGCAACGGGGGGCTGGGGACAGACAGGGTGCCCTGCATTGGTGCTGACCAGGCCCCAAAGATGAAAACTAGTTAACAATAAACTGCCCCCAGGCCAGGAATGTTGTGCACCCTCATCCTAGCTGTGGGACTGAGTCAGAGACTGGAGGTTCTGTGCGACATGGGGAGGTCACTCCACACCCTGGCTGCCCTCGAGGCTACCGGCCCACCAGGAAGAGCCTAGCTCCCAGCACCTCTTTTGTCTGGGGAGGAAACCCCATACCCAGACGGGGCACCCAGCCAATGGGGGGGGGACCCTGAGGCAGGAAAGAAAACAAGGAAATCCTTAAGCCCATACATTGGCTGAGCAAAGAAAAGTTACGAGCAGGGACCTGATCCGGAGATAAAAGCAGGTTGAGAGAATCCAGAAAAATGGTTCAATTACCTATTTAAAAAAAAAAAAAAGTGCCCTTACTTCTCAAGGCTCTCAGCTCCTGCGAAAGAAGCACACAGGGCCGTAGTCGGAGAGGGAAGGGCCTCCCTTCCTAGGGACGCAGCCAGCGTTGGTTTCAAGCCTTCCTAGCCTGGCGTCCTAAACCAGCACACTTACTCAGAGCACGACCTCCTCAGACCTAGCAGGGTGCCAGCCCCACCCCGACAGAGTCTGGGCTGCCTGGGGGCCTATGCTGCAGGGCGGGCTCATTCGGCCTGTTTTCTCCGGGGGTGCTCACCAGAAGCCGGTGCTCCTCCAGAAGGGCCGAAGGGGCCGCAGCGAGCGGGCCATGTCCACACGCACTAGGTGCGGGACCTCGACTGCGGCGGTGCGGGCTGAGGCCAGGAGTGTCATGAGGAGCGCGAGAGGTAGGGCGCGAGACCGAGGGGAACGCATGGCTGCAGCGGGGTGCGGGTGCACCGAGGTCGGGGGCGCGGACCGCGGGGCTCGGCTGCAGCCCCAGTTCCGCTTCCAGAGGCTCTCACGTGACTCCGGGCGGGGCGAGGCATCTGTTCTCTTGGCCCCTCCCTGCCCTCGGCCTCCCGCCAGCTTGGCAGTGCCCACCAGGACCAAACCCGGACCGCCGGGTCTTTGAGCAATCCCAGCTAGGGGATGCAAAAGGAGGCTGCTCCGCAGGCCAGTGGTGACCTTGCCCGGGGCTCGACCTCAAAGACGGGTCAGCGGGATGTGGGAGGCGGGAGAGCTGACCAAGTGGGGGCTGCGTTTGAGGGGGCCTTGGAAGGTTTGATGGGTGGGGTGGGGGGAAGACACAGCCTCTAGTCTGTGTGTTGTTTCCTGTATGGGCTCTTGTGAAGGGAACAGGCACAAGAATTACAAGGTAATGGGCAGCTGAGGGAGGCCTTGACTCCCTTGGGGAGGCGGGGTCAGGGGTAAAAACCTGTGCTCAACCGTCAGTTTCCACAGCAGGGTGGGGCTTTGCCTGCTGCCTTCCCTTCCCTCCCTGGAGCAGCAACGTGACCAGGTCCTCCCTAGTCCCATGCTGCATTTCAGCCTGAGTCGTGAGGCTGGAGCTGGTGAGAGGGCAGGTTTACAGATGGAGAGGAGCGGACCCTAGGACCACACCCCTGCCAGTGTCCCCAGGGAGGAGCCTGGGCATTGCTCAGGGAAGCCAGAGAAGGGCTGGGGACAGGCCTAGTACCCAAGAAGGCAGGTCTGAAGGTCACACAGAAGCAGCAAAGCCCCAAAGAAACAAGACAGAGCTACCAGAGGCCTGGAGACAAAATGTGTGTCTGGCAGTTTCCAGCAGGAAAGCAGGGGCTGGAGCAGCTCCTGGGTCCCAAGCCCATGACACAGAAGGCATACATGCCAAGCACAAGTGCCCACTTTGGACCTCGAGAGGTGCATGGGTGCGTGTCACTGGGCACTGCCCTGGAAAGAGCCTGGGGGCCAATGGTCTCTCTGACTTCAAGTTTTACTGTCCCTGCTATGTGCCCTGTATCACCTGCTTGGGCCTCTCCGAGCTAAGAGACTCAAAGTCTGGGTGCTGCAAGGCTCTTTCCCAAGCCGTTCCTGGAGCAGCAAGAAGCCAAATAGCATACAGCTCAAATCCATGTACTTGCTGATGAAGGAACGCTGATGCCTCCAGGTTGCCTGTGCCAAGGACATTTCCTTTTCTTTTTGGATTTTTTTTCTTTTTTTGCAGAACTGAGGATTGAACTCAGGCCCTTGCGCTTGCCAGGGAAGCGCTTATTCTACTGAGCCATCTCCTGGGCCCCTCATTTTGGATTTTTGATACAGGGTTTCACTATGTAGCCCAGGATGGCCTTTAATTTGTGATCCTTCTGCCTCTGCCTTCCGAGTGCTGGGATTATAGGCATGTGCCACCACATCTGGCCTAGAGGGATTTCTAAAACAAGCTTTTCAGCAAAAAGGAACATTTCACCACAAGAGCAGCCCAGTGCACATGTGGGAACCCAAACCTGTATCTGGAGTAACCAGCATGGCTGAAACAGGCGTGTGTGAGGGCGACTGGGCTCTGGCTGAGAAGAGAAAGTGTGGCACAGCAGGGTCTGGGGTGCTTACTTGGGGCAGGGGACCAGAGAGTATTTAGCATCTTCTTATGCTGAAACTGCAGGAAGCATCATGATTAGCCAGTTAGAAGAGAAGTAGAGTGCAGTTCCAAACCAGCAAGGAGGAAAATGCAGAAGTGCAAAAAAAAAAAAAAAAAAAAAAAAAAAAAAAAAAAAAAAAAAAAAAAAAAAAAATGAACTTCTTCAATTTAAAGCCTCAATAAACTTGAAGGCAACATAGAGGGGAAGCCCAGAAGAGCATGGCAACACAGAAATGCCTCCCATGGACAGCAGGCGCCCAGAGCAAGCAGCCCCAGTGTGGGAAATGTTTGAAACAGTTTTTGTCTGCAGGGGAGGGTGCTGAGGACTGAAGCCAGAGCCTTTGTGCTAAACTACGTCCCTAGCCCATTTTTATTTTTCGAGACAGGGCCTCACTAAGTTGCTCAGGCGGGGTTTGAACTTGAGGTGCTCCTGCCTCAGCCTCCCTTGTGCTGGGGTTACAGGCGTGCACCACCATGCCCAGCTAACAGTTCTTAAAAGCTTGGAAGAACTGAAGTCACTAAGGAATCCAGGTTGAAACTGAAAGGAGGGAGTTTGGCAACAGAAAGAGGTTGAGGTTGCAGTGAAGAGCCTTCTCCAGAGCGCAGCTAGGGACGTTGGGGTGTGCGTGGCCCTTTGAGGATGCGCTGTGGTCAGCAGCTGGTGGGTGCACTGGCCTACAGCCTTCAGGGGATTTCCAGTTATGAAAACAGTGCCTGAGAAGCTGCGCCTGGGGTCCAGAGACAAAAGTTGGCGTTTAGGGGTCTCCAAGGCAAAAGTGCCCTAGAAACAGGACTGTCTTCCTCAGGGACTGAAGTCCAGCCTGAACCACCTAGATCCCTGAACCCAGTCCCTGCCAGAGGTGTGCAGTCCCTACAGGAATACCAGAAGGGATGATAGCATGTCCCCGCTGGGCACATGTACTGCACATGGTTCAGTGAGCTTCCACTAGCGGCCTGTGAGCGACTTAATGGCCACACAGGCCTGTGAGTAGAGATGTTCTGTTCCTTGAGCTCAGTGCTGAAATACAGAGGTGCCAGCTCATTCTGCCTGCACCCAGATAGCTCTTGAAAATCAAAAAAAATGCAATCATAGGATTGTGTGCAAATATAACAAAATGTTAGCAACTGATGAACCTAGGAGAAAAGTGCATACTATTATCATTACTATGCAAGAGTTGAAAAATTGTGAAATCAAAATACTGAAAGAAAATCATAATAACTTCAAGAAAACCTAGCCAAAATATGTTGTTATGCATTTTAAATAGGTTTGTTTTATTGTCTGTAAATCCAATCTCAGTGAAGCTGAAAGAAACTGAATGGATTGATGAACTGCAGATTAGACCTAACTAGAGAAAGAATTGAACAACTGGAAGACAGAACAGGGGAAAATTCATTTGGAAACATAGAAGTAACAGAAGTGGCAGGACAGATAGTGAATGGGGTATCACAGTGTCAGTAACTCTCATTGGAATAGGAGGGGTCATAGAGGTAACGTCCTAAAGGAGGTGAACGCCATGAGTCCAGGAGTAATATGAAGCCTGAGAGGGAGAACCCACAGAAGCAAAAACATAGACACTTCAGAGCAGAGCAGCCAGGGCCACAGCCAAAGGGAAGGGTTAGATGTAGCCCCCTGGTTTACTGTGCACAGGGCCAGATAAAGGCTGATCTCCAACAGAGGACAGTGAGAGAAGTTTGTGACATACAAACTAAGTCATTGGTGATCTTTATGGATGTGTGGAGCCAGCAAGACAGCTTAGTGGGCTAAAGCACCTGCTGAGGCATGTGCAGGCAAGCGTAGGGACTGTGGTTCAATCCCCAGCAGTGCTGCGCCAGCCTGGCCCCTAGAGCTGGCCATAGAGTCTGGGCCTAGTGGTGTAGGCCTGTAATCCCAGTGCTGGGGAGGCTGAAGACAGGAGGATCACTATGAGTCAGAGTTGCGTAGTGATACCCTGTAACAACCAAATACATTAAAAATAATAATAGGGGGTGGGAAGATAGCTCAGTAGAATAAGCGCTTGCCTGGCAAGGGCAAGGG
>NW_004524582.1:33673915-33681170 GCF_000260255.1 Octodon degus
TATTTATTTATTTTGTGTGTGTGTGTGTGGCCAGCTCAGCCCACCAGGGGGCGGGGCTGGCTGGCATGTGGTGCTGGGGGATTGAACCGCAGTCCCTGTGCTTTGCATAGCTTGTTCTAAGTAGGTGCTTTAGACCACTGAGCCATCTCACCAGCCCATTGAGCCCATTTTAAAAATAAAAGTGTATAATATATGTATTTCACCCCTAAAATTATGGTTGAATAGAGACATTGTAGAGAGACAAACTGAGGATGTTTATCTCCATCGACTTCCCATTAAGGAAATCCAAGTGTCCTTGGAGCAAGAGGGAAATGGCCCTGTGGGAGTTCGGGAATGCAGGTAGTACACGCAGGGCAGCATCTGTCACTTGACTGAACAGAACTGGGAGTACTCACAGGGTTTAGAACACAGCAAGGGGACAAGACTGTGACGGCCCCAGGTGGATATTGTGAGTGGCAAGGTCCTGTGTCCTGAGACCTGGGCCACAAAGATGACACCTAGTATCCTCTGAGGCTCACAGATTGTGCAGGCAGAATGACATTAAGGATCTGAGATGAGATCATCCTGGATTATCCACCGACAGAAATGTCACCACTGTGTGCTCCTGAGGAGATGGCGAGCAGTGTGCTACCACAAGGAGGCTGAGGTGACAGAAATCTGCTCTTGAGTCTCACCTGAGATCAGGCAGACTGTGACTATCCTGAATGGTGGAAAGGTGGAGTGTCCAAGCAAGGACAGTGGCCCCATAAGATGCAGGGATGAGGGCTTTGGGTTTGTATTTGGGTCTCTGGTGTGAAGGGACAGGGTCTGCTGTACCCTCTGTTGGACAGTTGCCTGGAGCTGGGCTGAGTGCTGTATGGAATGGTCTAGCAAGGGGTGGAAGGCAGGCCCTTCCTGCAGCTAGGAAGCCCTGTTGCTATTCACCTCTTGGGCCCCAAGGGGCTCCGAGCGAGCACCAGGGGCAGGGCTGACTCCTCTGGCGCCTTGGCCTCTGACTGAGGGACAGGACAGGTGAGACATCCAGAGGCCAGGCCTTTACTTCCTGTGCTGCGTGAAGGCCTGTGTGTAGGTGGGGAGGGTTAGGCCGGTGTCAGTGAGGATCTCTGGCTCCAGTCAGGCTCGGGTGTCAGACCTGGGTGCTGCTGAAGGCCATGATGAGGCCCCGGAGCAGTTTTCCTGCATCTGGTGTCTGCCTGGGGCTCAGATACCAGGAGGGGGCTGCTGAAGCCACCATAGTGGGGTGCCTGGACACTGAGAAGGACACCTGTTGATTCAGATTTGGTAAATGAGGGTTGTGCTGCCACCAGAGCCCAAAAGTGTCAAACAAGGGGACTTGGAGTGAATGTGGCAAGCAGGTGTGTGTGTGTGTGTGTGTGTGTGTGTGTGAGAGAGAGAGAGAGAGAGAGAGAGAGAGAGAGAGAGAGAGATCCTGGCTTTAAGGTCTTGGATGTCAAGTCACAACCTCTCTGCCTGCACAGACCACGTGTGTCAGACAGGGTCCCTGGGCAGTCCCCAAAGGAGTGCCAACCCTCAGCCCCCTGGCCATGGCAGGGTGTGCTGGTGCCCAGGAGAAGAGTACTCACCTGCGGCTGCTGTGGGCACAGTGACCCTGTCCCGCTGGGCTTTGGGCCAAGGAGATGGGACTACCATCCAGCCTCATCATCCACCAGGAGACTATGAGGCGCCCTTTCACTTTCCAGGTAAAAGAACAGGCGAAACCGCTTTTGTGTTCAGGATATTTAACCCAGAGCTGGTACAGGTGAGACAAGTAAGTGCCCTGCCACTGAGTGACAACCCAGCCTCTCTGTCTTTGAGATGCTCTCGCTGAGTTCCCTAGGCTGGCCTCAAGCTCATGACCCTTCTGCCTCAGTCTCCAGAGTAGCTGGGATTAGAAGTGAGCACCACCATACCTGGCCAAATGGGGCTTTGGCTATCAGAGGAAAGGGGAATGCTGAGCCTGCCAGCTGCCTCCAGGAGCCCCTGTTCTGCATGGCCACCCCCCTAAAATCCTGTTTCCTTGTTAAGTAATGTTTAGCTTCTACCTCTAGGCAGGCAAACAGTCCCCATCCTGTTCTGACTTTATTCACTGTGTGTTGTTACTTTCTGCTCTTTCTGCTCTGGCCTTTGGAGCCTTATCCTGGTCAGATCACAAGCCAACAAAGAGAGCCTCAGGCATCTCCTTTACCAAATTCCTTTACCAAAGTCCTGGACCATGGGGCACAGGAGTCTGCCCTCCAGCCTGCACCCCATGCCATCAGCCCAGACTCCCCAGCAGGAGCTTGGCCTGCCCCACTCCCACCTCTCCTGCCCTTCCCAACTTAGGACACCAAAGTACACCTCCCCTTGTGGCAGCACTCTGCCCCTGAGTACACCTGGCTACACCCCCGGGACACACTTCAGAACAAAGTGCTGGCTACAGGTGGGGATGGAAGAGGCTGGGGACAGAGCATGACCTGAGGGAGCAGGTCCCAGGGCACCTTGAATGTGTTCTCAAGTCTTCAAAGGTGAAGATAGGGGCTGGTGAGATGGCTCAGTGGTCTAAAGCACCTACTTAGAACAAACAAGCTTAGCAAAGCACAGGGACCGCGGTTCAATCCCCAGCACCACATGCCAGCCAGCCCTGCCCCCTGGTGGGCTGAGCTGGCCACACACACACACACACACACACACACACACACAAATAAAAAATTAAAAAAAAAAAAAAACAAAGGTGAAGATAGAGGGACAAAGGGTGGGGACACAGCAGGGAGACTTTGGTCACATGGATACATAGTTCTGCAAAACTTGCCAGGGCACCGTGGCCATGTGGACGGTGGGTGGTGGTCACACTGGCCCCGTGTGGACGGTGGGTGGTGGTCACACTGGCCCCGTGTGGACGGTGGGTGGTGGTCACACTGGCCCCGTGTGGACGGTGGGTGGTGGTCACACTGGCCCCAGGCTGCAGCTTCCTCTCCAGTGCCTGGTGCAGGGGGAGAGATGGCAGAGGCTGGCTGTGTCCTCTGGGGCTTGGTGGAGTCTAGTTGGGTCCTTCCCAGCTACTTCCTGTTCCAGTTGGGCAAAAGCCAGACATCCTGGAGTAGGAAACTGCTTACGGGAACAAGGAGGAGCGAATCACAGGCCCTGCGGGAACAGGACTGGGATCTTGGGGAGCAGCCATGTTACAGTGGTGCACAGGGGTGTGTGGAAGAGTGACCAGGAAGCCTGGGTGTCTGGAGCTGCCTGTTGCCGGGTGAGTCAGCAGGTGCAGCTGTTGGAGGAGGACCTTCCTAAATAGGCTGGGGAAGGGAACATCATGATCTTCTCTTTTGGAAAATGGTGTTTCAGCATTGCTATGAGATTAAAAAAAGTAGATGAAAAACTCTCATGTGTAGCATGCAGTCATGAATAAAAGCCATAGTAATATCTGGTTGATGCTTGTTTATATTTTAAAGAATGTATAATTTGCTATGATTCTTTTCTTTTATCCTGAATATGTCCTAATGATCTAAGTATCCCAGTTACTCTGCTTTTTTTCTCGAGGAGGCCTTCCAGGCTGGGTTGGACTCTGCATGTGCTGACCTGATCACCTGCCTGTGTCCCTGCTGTTGGTGGAAGTGGGACTGAAGCTCCCTGTACCACAGCCCAGAACTTCTGGGTGGCTCTGAGCTGCAGGAGTGAGAGGAGCTGCGCTGTCCTAGGACTCAGGCTCGGCTGCCCTGTGCACGAGGGAAAGGTGTGTCACCACTAGAGGGTGTGGAGGAGGACTGTGCTGGATGGATGATGGCCCTGCTGCGGGCAGACTGGACCTCCTTTGGAACTGGCCTAGCTCTGCACACACCTGTATGTGGCCCACAGGGGATTCACAAGGTGCTTCCATAGGCCCTCAGGATGTGCTCAGAGCAGGATGTGCTCAGAGCTGGGGTGGAACAAACCATGTGCAGCTTATTATTTCTGCTCATGCTGTGAACCAGTGTCCTTGTTAAAGTTTCTTTCTTTTTTATTTATGTTTTTGGTACTAAGGATCAAACACACAGCCTTCAAACTGAGTGACATCCCCAGAACTTATTTTTTGAGACAGGGATTCCACTAAATCTTCAAATTGTTTAGGCTGCTCTCTAATTTGTGGTCCTCCTCACTCAATCTCCCACAGTTCTGGGGTGTGCCACCACATCTGGCTCCAGGTTTTCTAGTGCTACTCTGGCTACACTTCCGAGCCCCTGTTGGTGACAGAAGTGGTGCAGGTGTTGTCTCCTGTCCCTACCACCAGGCTGCTGCAGTGTGCCTTATGGAAAAGAGGCAAGTGCCAGGAGCACGTCCTCCCAGCTTGAGCAGAAGGAACGAACCCACAGCGCACATACATCCATTGAGGTGTCCTTCCACGGAAACAGGAGGCACAGTTTTAAAGTCAATCAGAGGTCAAAACTGAAACCAGGCTGGTGGGATCCAGCTGCCTTCCCTGAGCAGCAGCTCCAAGTCCCAGAGTTCAGCGTCAGCAGTCAGTGAGTTCTGTGCAGGCCAGAACTGCCGCAGTAACAAGTGTTGAGAATCAGTGCAGCTGCCCAGAGAGCCACCTACAGCACAGCTAAAGAACATGTACAGCTTGGTAAGAACCAGAAGCTTGACAATCAAGGTATGTAATAGCTCAACACTGATCACAACAGCTGAGGCTAGTGACACCCCCAGGACACCTTAGGCAAGGCACTGGTGTCCACACATAGCAGTCATGCCTGTGCAGTTTAACTTGCAGTGGCCCTGGCACTGGAGAGCTCCGATGAAACGCTGGAAGGAGCTATCCCCGTGCTGTGCTCCACCCGTGCTGGTTTCCTGTGGCAGGTTGGCTACTTCAAACAACAGAAATACATCATCTCTGTCCTGGAGGCTGGGAGCCAAGATCAAAGCGTCATCTGCTGGATCCCTCCTGGGCTGAGAGGAAGGCTCTGTGCTGGGCCTTCTCTAGCACCTGGTGGTGCTGGCTGTCCTTGTGGAGGTCGAGTGAGGCCTGGCAAGCCTCACTCCACCTCCACCTTCACACCGTACTGTCCCTGCGCATGTCCCTTTTTATGACTACAGCCATCCTGTTGGACAAGAGTCACTGTATAAGCTTCATTTTAATTTTTTGTTCATTTATTTCTTGATTTTTTTGGGGGGGAGGGGAGGAGACAAGGACTTGCTATGTAGCCCAAGCTGGCCTTGAACTCATGATAATCCTCCTCCTTCAGCCTCTTGCGTGCTAGGATTACATGTGTGCACCACCATGCCTGTCAGGACCTCATTTTAGATTATCTCTGTAAGCTCTAGATTCCAATTAAAATCACATTTTGAAGTATAGGGAGGGACCTCTGATGAAATTGGGGGACATGATATTCCCTCAAAGAGCATAAAGAGAGGTAGCCCCTCATCAGAACCTGACTATCCCTGGCACTATCAGAAATGAAACCTGCTGTGTAGACTGCCCAGGCTGGGTCTCAACTCTGGGAGGGAACTAGGGAGAAAAGGGTTCAGAGTCCTGCTGGTCACCAGCCTCCAGGAGCCCCAGAAGAGGTGATAATCCTTGCTTGTGGGAGCTGTGTTGGGCAGGTGTCTACAGGCCTGCTGAACTGTTGCCTACTCTGGAAGACATCTGGGGAATTCGGGGGAGAGCTTGATGGAAGGATCCTTTATTTGTAGGCCACTTTAATTAACATGCTGTATCAGGAAATGGAAAGTTCTGGCTGTGGGTTTTCTATGATACTATGTCCCCCATGCAGTCTGCTGGCTCCTGACTTGTCCTTGGGTGCTGATTTTTCTTGAAATCAGTGCATTGTGGCTGTGGGCACTTTGCCCAGGTCACTGCCCTTCCAGGCGAAGGCTGTCACTCAGATGGTGAAGGTACAGGGACACTGAGGAGACAAGGACAGAGAGGGCCCCCAGCCAGAGGCAGAGCAAGGGAAGGGCAAGCACCTTACTGACTGCCACTGGGAGCTGGGCTGAGCGACAGCTTGGAGGAGGTGCCTGACTTTCCTGAAACTGTGCCAGGACTCTCCCGGGCAGGCTCCATCTCAGCTCCCCAGCCACTTGATACTGGCTCCATGTCCACAGCCAGGGTGTTTCTGGGCTCATTTATCCAACAGTTGACATCAACCAGTCCAGCTGCAGCCCTAGGACACACTACAGGGCCAGTGCAGAGGGCACCCAAGAGCCCCTCCCATCTTTTCCTACGCATGGCCAGCAGCCTGGCTTCTGAGCACAGTCCCCCAAGAACAGGTGGCCTGTCCCCTGTTGGGGTCCAACTGTAGCAGCACTGCCACAGGGACATCACTCTGCTTTTCCTGGTCTTTCTGGTCTCTTGGGACTTCTCGCTGTGCTGTGCTGCCAAGTGTGAGCACCTCAAAGGTAAGGGACCAACAGGGTCTTCACCAGGCTACCCCAGCTCTGATCCCTGGCCGTGGACTAGGAATCCCATAGCATGGACCCCAGAGTGGTGCTGGCAACAGAGACAGGGAGACTGGGTAGACACGAACCCCTAGACGAGGGTTAAAGTGTAAGCAGTGGGGCTGCCTCACCACTGCCCAACTCTAGTTGCGGCTGTGGTGAGGGCGGGCCTTTCTTACCAGCTAGTGTTCCCATGTGGGGACAGCACAGTTCCACTGGCCTCCAGCCTGCGATGTGGAGAGCATGGAAACAGTCACCGCTCTTCTGTCCTGGGCCCTCATCCTTGCTGGGACTCCCAGTCAGTGCCACTTCTTGCAGAATCCCGTCCTGCGTGGGTGGGCGGCGTGGGTCTGCGGAGCCGCGGGCCTCGGCATAGCAAGAGCAAAATCACCGTGCCCGGTGTCTCGCGGCCGCGCAGAAATCTAGTCCTTGTTGGGCCCGCAGGAGGGGGCACGACGACCCGCTCCCTCCTGGCCGGGAGGGAGCATCACGCCCGAGCTCTGTAGGCCCCGCCCCCTCTCCTCGAGTCTCCGCCCCTCGTGCCCCGCCCCTTACGCACTCAGAACCCATCTCCCAGCAGTTAGTCCCCGGCGGCTTTAACCTTGCAGAACCCCCTCTTCCCCCCGCAAGCTCCGCCCAGAGCAGGCCCCGCCCATCTCCCGGTAGTCCCCACCCTCCGACGGCCCCGCCCACGATCTGAGCCCGCCCCTGCCCTGACCCCGCCTTCCGCGCGTGCGCACTGAGCCGCATAGTCGGAAGCTCGGCGCCCGCGGATCCCGGCTGCTGTCCTCGGCGCGGACCCGGCTGCCTGCCCAACGCCGGGCTCGGGCCGCGGGGCCGGAGATGGCGGCGGCGGCCGAGCCCG